>NW_027513145.1:0-346775 GCF_048772815.1 Callospermophilus lateralis
TGTGTGTTAGGGGACGAGGGCAGGGGATAAGGAGAGGAGGAAGAGTCCAGTAGAGTCAAATCTTGTGACTCAGGGAGAACAGAGGGTGGAGGAGGAGAAAGAGGTGAGGGTTTGAGAGATCATCGGGGAAGGAGTATGAGCAGAGGCATGGGCAAGGAAAGGCTTCACCCATGGAGGAGGAGATTTGCAAAGGTCCTGAAAAGTTAAGATATATGGCTGTTGATCAGGATGGCTATGTGGCCCTGGCTGAAAGACAATATCTCTGACTTTTTAAATTAGTGGGAAGTAGAAAGATCTTTCTAGGGGCCATACGACTCCAAAGATGGGCCATTCTGAGGCACAGAGAGTCTGCCAGGTCCAGCGTTTTACTAAAAAAAGAAAGATTCTGAGCCCTTAAGCGGACTTTGGTTCAGTGATCAAGGGTCAGGGACAGAGGCATTGAAGTGCTCTGTCCCATAATGAAAGGTACACAAACAGTAAAAGCAAAGACCCATGACACAGATAAGACAAGACCATAAAGACAGGCAATGGACGTCCAACACTGAGACCAGGAATGCATAGCCGGCAAAACCCGATAGGATGGCAATACCGAATCTAAAACAAAATATCACTGAGTCGAGGAAACAATTGTTCCTTGATTTTCCGAGTCCTCTGCAGGGTCCCTCAGGGAGGTGCCCTGTGTCTCTGTGACACGTCTCTCAGCCACCATGAGAGAGAGCCCAGGCTCTTCATCGCCAGCAATTTTGCCAAGCCCTAACATGAAACCTGAAACCAGAAAGAGGCGCCTTACTTGCTCCGAGAGGAGCCCGTTGGGGTCTCTCATCCGCCACTGCCGGAACTCGGTGGAACCTCAATATGTAAAGGTCAGGCGAGTGTCGGAGGAAGAGACTACCAAGAGACTGTCTCATGCAACAGCAACGGGTTTTTTTGGGTCCAGCTTGCTGGGGCTCACAGCTAACTTAAATAGATCAGAGAGCTTTGAGAACAGCTTATGCAGAGCTTACATACATTCCTTGGAGAGGGAAGGGAGGGAAGTTTACTGATGTGTAAGGGTGAGTGGGCGGTTCGCGTGACACCGAGTGAGGCAGTACATTCTGCAGTTTGCCAGTTGGGAACAGTATATTCTAGAACAAGATTAGCAAACATTTCTCAAGATTTCAACAGTGTTTTGTTAAGCATACAGAAAAACAGGAAATGACAAGTACCTATTTTATTAACCTTTCACTACCAACTATCCCTTTTTGACTGGATGCTTCTTCTACTTTAATTCATGCAAGGTACAAGGTCCTATGCCATTGTATATCGATTTATTTGAGACATACCTGCAGAATGTAATTCAACGCTGCGTATCCCAATCAAGGGCCCAATGCCCTTCTGGCCTTCAAATCATACTTAGATTTCTTTTTTCATACATATATTACACCTATATATTCTTATACACATAGCAAGTTCCCAATACCATTATTCATCCTGCACAATGATTTCTAACCCAAATCAAACATGTTTTTAACCATAATCATACACTGTTCCCTCAATCTAACTTTATAAAAGAGCAGGGAAAGAGTTGATTCTACAATACAGAAATGTAGCGAAACTTCCACCTGCTGAGAACCTCAAAGGCCCATGCAGAAATTATCCCTGGAGAAGATGTAGGCAGCTATGAAGGACCTGAGAGACCAAAAGTCATCTTCCATGGCAAACAACCCGGTCAGGATAAAAGGTTGTGTCTGAATCAGATTCTCTTCTTAATGTAGAGAACATGGACCAAAACAGGCCTGTGTGGAGATGTATTCCTGGGTGCCTATGGTTGATATACCATTCTAACTTGTGAAAGTGTCACAGGAAGTAGGGGCAGCCTCAATCTCATGGGACCCTTGGAAGCAACAGTTAAGACAAAGTGGTTGCCAAGACAGGGACCTCATTCAGTTCAGGAAGGAAGTGACCTCACCTCACTTCCATGGTGATGGAACTCTCTGAACTTTGGATCCAGGAAGCCAGGCACCCAGAGCCAGTCCCAGTCCCGGTCCCTGTGGTCTCACTTGTTTGGATTTACCAAGGACAGTCAGTCTTTCTTGGTACCTTCAGACGTGAGAAGGCCAAATGCCAGGAAAGCTCGGAAGCGGGGCTTTTCTTGAGAAAGCATTTAGTGGCTCACAGATGGCTCCTGAGAAGTTCACAGAGTTTGCCAAGGAGACCAGATCTGAGACAGGACAGGCCATTTTGGGGGAACATATTATGGCCCACAAGTCAGAGGACACTCCGGATAGTCAAAGACCTACTTGGGGGAAGAAGGTGCCTTTGTGGGTGTGGTTGTGGGTTTGTGGTTTTGTCTCATTTTCTGAGAATAGGTAGGAAAGTCAGTTTGTTTCATTTGAAGTGGACTGTTTCTAGTAAGTCGTTTAACATGGCGAGTGTTTCTCTGTCTGTGTATCTCACTGTGTCCGTGGTTGTAGACATTAGAAAAGAGAATTCATCAATGGATGTGTCGTGTCTAGTAGAAAGCTTCTCAGCATTCATATTGCCCCATTTATTAATGGACTGTAGCTTGCCTTATTGATGTGCAACACCTGCTATCTTCCTAAGTTCCTGTTTTCTTCCTGAATTCCGGCCAATCTCAAGAATAGGCCTATGGTTTTGTGTCCAAGATATTTACCACCTCAAAGCTCTGTGACATGGCAATGTACTGGATAGCTGTAGGGAATGGGGAGCATCTCAGAAAACTCAGATATCAGTGTGACCAGGAAAGTCTCAGTGGAGAAACCCTGCTTTGGGCCTTTTGCTTACCTATTGTTCTGTTGCCCTGAATGTCAGGAAGGTCTTTGCCTCTGGCCACCCCTTTGTGAAGCCTGAAGAAAACAATTTTCAAATGGAAATGATTGGGCATACCTGTGGCTCTTTTCTTAAGTGCTTTGAAAAGGGATGTGTCTGAATCAGGCCCCTGGCCCTGTGTGTGGCTGTGGCTTAGATTCTCAGCACCTGATGGATCTAAAGAAAGTTCCCATGTTTGCATCCAAAGGAAAAATGGCCAAAAGAGCAGCCATTGGGATGAAGTCTCTCGACTTCCTCTGTAAGGTTCCTGAACTCCATCAAGTGAAAATAGGGATCCTTTGGGTCAAATGAGTTCTTCAAAGCCTGCAGAGGCTAGCCCATAGGTGCTTGTTTTTTTCATGACTAAAATTCACATAAAGAATCTAAACCCAACAGTCAGTAGGCCTCAAATTGGAGAATTGGAGCGGTATTAATGGCAGGCCTATTTGATCACTCCTGGTTCACAGGATGGGTGTCCAGGCCACCTTGACTTTAGGCAAATGAGGGTCAAAGGAGTTATTTTGAACACTGTCTTGGTCTGCGCCCCTCATGGAAACCTCCAGCCAAATTATGATGAGTGTCAATATGGAAGAAGATGAGGGCCATATGGGAGTGTTCTTGTTTTAATTGTGGTAATTTGTGTGGTAGTTGGAAGAGATGACTGGGATCACCTGGGCTTGAACTCTGGTGTGATTCCCCTTAAAGAATGAGTTATGGATCTGACCTCAGAGAAGTATTGCCGTGAATTCTCTTGGGATTTTACTAGGCCACGCGTGACAATTGCCTTTGGAAACTGAGATCTAGGCCCAGGATGGCTTTCCACAGAGCTCGGGGATTCTGAGCCAGGATATCACATGATTTAATTCTTAAAACTTGGCAGCCCTAGTTGAGAGTCCAAACACATATGGACCTCACATTGTAGACCTCAATGTGTCTGGATTCATGTGACCTTTTGGCCAGTCTTTTGGAAGGCTTTTCTGTGAGTGTTCTCCAGAGCTTTCATTGAAATGAGCTTCCTCACCATTTAATGGTTCCTGAATTAATTGAAACCCACAGTGCCTCTAACTTCATTTTTGAAAAATGTCTAGATTAATACCATGAAATTTTTGAAATTCCCATGACCAGGTGGCACTGGATAAACTTTGGATTTCCTGTTGCTGATCATGAGTGTACCAAAGAGTGCCTTGATTGACTGGGTTTCGTGAAAATGGTGTAGAACAGAGATGCCAGTAATTTGGAGCCTGCTGAGTAGTGGGCGTAGAGAAGTGGACTGTAGGTGTGTAAATAAATATTTTTGGTAGGACTACCTGGATCTTCCATTGGCTTCGAAAGACTTGTGACTGACATGGTGCAGGCAGCAGACCTTTATATGTAAAGGCATCTTGTGATATGGAGAGGTTTCAGGGCAATGTTCAGAATCAGGTTGCTATAGTCAACGGGAAAGCTATGTAGGATAGAAGCCTGGTTCGTACATTCTCTTCGTGACCCTGAAAAACCACACATGACAGAACTCCCTCCAGCATTTTGTCCCAGTTGAACTCCTTGTATTTCGTGAAGCAAATACCAAACTCCCAGTGCAGCAGTAAGAAACACCCTGGAAAGTGGAGGATCACCAAATGGCTTCACAGTCCACACAGAAAGACACTTAGCTCCCAGTGGCCACAGTTTACCTACAAAGGGAGAATTCAGAATTGCTCCCTCATGTTCATTAGAAAATAAGGACCATGTCCTCCAGGTCATAGAGATGCAGACCCAGATTTCATGGTGTCACTACAAACGAAGCTAAATCTCCTGACAATTACATATATTTCTTGTTCCCAACCTCAGAGAAAGTTTCTCAAGAAGTCTTTAGGCCAGCACAGCTCCATGTTTCTGGATTGTTTACCCTCTCCCTTACTTTTGGAAACTGTTCTACCACCTCCAGTGTTGTGAACTCCTGAGCATTTTCCATTCCACATATATATTCACAGATTTTCTAACTCCTCTCCTCTAATTTTGTCTTACTTTTAGCGATGGTTATGTCAAGGCATTGTTCTGGATGAAAGAGGGAAGATTTTTGTGTATCACATTTTTGCATACACATTAGATTCATTTTCCTTTTTTCCTTTTGAAATACTGAATCCCTGACACTAACCCATACCCTACTAGACTCTGACTACTAATCCTAATATCATGGAGAGAAAAAAACCTAACCGAATAGAAATACAGGCCTTTCATAGGAAGCATGGTGTATACTTCTATTTGCCTTCTGCATTATCAAGAGTATGTGTTTTAAATCTAGTCAACTTTTCATTGTAATATTTCTCCATTATTTTTTAAAATTATCACATATATATCACATATATAAATTCCTGTCTCCCTTTCTCTGTATCCTATTCAGCACATGTATTTTTTTATGCATATATATAATATCCTACCTGGTATCTCACGGACATTCTTGTGAGCTCCCTGACATTGGAATATAAAATTGAGAGAACAGATGACTCTCCCTAAATAATGATGGAACTGAAAATTCAACCCATGGGTGAGCTTCCTAGTGAAAAACACTATACATAAATCCATGTTCAGTAAAATGAATACTTTTGGATATGTGGATGAATTATATTTCATGATGAATTTCGATTGGCATATATATTGCTAAATATTAATGTGTGTGTGTGTGTGTGTGCGTGTGTGTGTGTGTGTGTGTGTGTTTGTGTATTTTTTTTTATATCTGGAAAAAAATATATATGTGTATATATGTACATATATATATTATATATGTATATACATGTAATATATATATATATATATATATATATATATATATATATATATATATATATATTCTCCAGATTTTTAAAAAATATGGAAAATATGTGTCTTATTATACACTCCCTAAATTCATTTATATTCATGTATGTGGGTTCAAAATCCAATTTTTAAAAGATTATTTTCAGCAATATTTATACACCTGTAATACATATTGGTTTCCTACTACTGAAAACTAAGTTCAGTAGGTGGTGCATACAAATCCTAATATTTCTACAGTACCTGACGCAGTTTAACATCAATGCAAGTAGATTGCTATGGGACATGATGTGTATTTTGAAGTTCATTTTTACTCAACACTGGTGCATTACTATTTTTCCAGTTTATGGACATCATAGAATATATTTTTTCATCCACAACTTCACAAAATTATAGGCATTTGGTTCACTTTCATTTACTTACTACTTCAGAACACATGTATTCCTCCATGTTTCTTTACTGGTCTTTTCACTAGACTTCTTTCTAAACAAATTACTTTTTATTCCATAATCATTTTTGAAGTAATACTCACTCTTCCCGATAAACCGTAACCCTAATATTACCATTACATATATAACTGGTTGGAATGATTGTATATATATCAATATAAGATTTCCAATATATTTTCAGATGCAAACTCAATCCATTATTTAAAGTTGGAACCAGTTATATACTTTATTCACAATATGGTCTATTCTTGCAACATCTCAATAATCATCAACACAAGGTACACCTATTTGTATCACCAGTACTAATTTATAAGTTTCCAGAATATTACTCCCCATAATGGTGGAAGAAATGCTCATGTCACCTTATCTACATATACATTTTATCACGGTAGTATTCTGGACACAAAATGCAAAGGTCACACATATGATTGTAACAAAGCCTAAATGGAAAGTGACCATGGATTACTAAAAACATCCATGTCCAGGGTGCCTAATGCTCTCAAATGTCAATCCTATTGATTACTACATATTTGTTTCTTCTTAAGATTATATATTCAACCTCAAGCCTGTTGAAAATGTCTAATCCTATCACTCACTTTATACTTGGCCTGATTTCCTAATCTTTCTATTGATATCTGCTTTCCTACATATTTTTCCCAGTTCATCATTGTGACTGTCTCCTCACATGTGCTGACATTTACATTCACTCTCTAACTGAAACCCTATTGCTAAAGAACTTTTGGTCCAACTCCTAGACTCACTCTTCTTCCTAAACCTACTGACTATCTTCCTAATCCTACTGACTATCCCTTTTTGACTGGATGTTCTCTTCTATATTCAATCATCCGAGGTACACGGTCCTATGCCATTGTATATCGATTTATCTGAGACCTCGGTGCAGAACATATTTCAAGCTAAGTATACCAATCAAGGGTTCTGTTGCCCTGAATGTCAGGAAGGTCTTTGCCTCAGGCCACCCCTTTGTGAAGCCTGAAGAAAAAATTTTCAAATGGAAATAAATGGGCATCACCTGTGGCTTTTTTCTTAATTGCTTTGGAAAGGGATTTGTCTGAATCTGCCTCTTGGCCCTGTGTGAGGCTGTGGCTTAGATTCTCAGCACCTGATGGATCTAAAGAAAGATCCCATGTGTGCATTCAAAACCAAAATGTCAAAAAGAGCAGTCATTGTGGATGAAGATTCTTGCATTTCTCTGTTAGGTTCCTGACCCCCTTCAAGTGAGAATAGGGATCCTCTTTGTCAAATGAATTCTTCAATGCTCTGCAGATGTGCTTGGGTTTTCTCATGACTCCAAATCACATAAAAGATCTATACCTGACATTCAGTAAGCCTCAAATTATAGAAACAGAGCGGAATTAATGGCAGGCCTTTTTGATCACTCCTGGTTCACAGGAAGGGTGTCCAGGCCACCCTGACTTTAGGGAAATTAAAGGCAAGGGAGCTTATTCTGGAAATTGTCTTTGGTTGCGACCCTCATGGAAACTTCCATCCAGAACTTTTGATGAGGGTCTTTATGGACGAAGATGAGGGCCATGTGGGAGTTTTTTTGTTTTAATTGTGGTCATTTGCGTGGGGGTTGGAAGAGATAACTTGGTCCACCTGGGCTTGAACTCTGATGTGATTCCCCTTAGAGCCTGAGTTCTGGAATGTACCTCATAGAAGTATTGATATGAATTGTGTTGGTTTTTAGGAGGCCACGCATGATTGTCACCCTTTGAAACTGAGATCTAGGCCCAAGGTGGCTTTCCACAGAGCAATGGGAATCTCAGCCAGGAAATCACATGATTTTATTCTGAAAGACTTCGCAGCCATTGTTGGCCCTCGGAAGCAAGAAGGAGTGGCCATACTCATATCGAATAAAATCAACTTAAAACCTAAGCTAATC
The DNA here is from genome assembly GCF_048772815.1 of Callospermophilus lateralis. Lineage (NCBI taxonomy): Eukaryota > Metazoa > Chordata > Mammalia > Rodentia > Sciuridae > Callospermophilus > Callospermophilus lateralis. Next base: position 7,951 of record NW_027513145.1, read on the forward strand.
AAAAGTGATAAAGAAGGACACTATATACTTTTAAAAGGCACCATTCACCAACAAGACATAACAATTATCAATTTGTATGCACCAAACAATGGTGGTGCAAAGTCATAAAACAAACTCTCCTCAAGTTCAAGAGTCATATAGGCTATAACACAATAATTACGGGTGACTTCAGCACACAACTCTCGCCATTGGACAGATCCTCTAGAGAAAATCTGAATTAAGAAACTATAGAACTCAATAGCACAATCAATAACCTAGTCTTAACCAACATATATAGAATATATCAAACATCATAAAGTGGATACATGTTCTTCTCAGCAGCACATTGGTCCTACTCAAATATAGACCATATATTATGCCATATGGAAACTCTTAGTAAATATAAAAGTATGGAGATAATACCATGCATAATGGTATTATAATAATGCATATTAATGCATAATCTGATCATAATGGAATGAAACTTGAAATTAATGATTGAAGGAGGAAGGAAAAATTCTACATCACATGGAAAATGAACAATATGTTACTGAATGATCAATGGGTTACAGAAGACATAAAGGAGGAGATAAAAAATTTCTTAGAGACAAATGACAAAACAGACACAACATACCGGATTCTATGGGAAAAAATGAAAGCAGTTTCAAGAGGGAAATTCATTTCCTGGAATTCTTTCCTCAAAAAAAGAAAAAAACAACAAATAAATGATCTCACACTACATCTCAAAAACCTAGAAAAAAAAAGAGCAAAACAACAAATGTAGTAGAAGACAAGAAATAATTAAAATTAGAGGAGAAATCAACAAAATTGAAACAAAAAAATTGAAAAAATAAAATTTGGTTCTTTGAAAATAAATTAAATCGACAGGCCCTTAGCCATGCTAATGAAGAGAAGTAGAGAGAGAACTCAAATTACTAACATATGGGATAAAAAAGGCAATATCACAACAGACACTACAGACATACAGAAGATAATTAGAAAGTATTTTGAAACCCTATATTCCAATAAAACAGAAGATAATGAAAATATCGATAAATTTCTTATGTCATATGATCTGCCCCGATTGAGTCCGGAAGACACACACAATTTAAATAGACCAATAACAAAGGAAGAAATAGAAGAAACCTTCAAAAGACTACCAACCAAAAAAAGCCGTGGACAAGATGGTTATACAGCAGAGTTCTACAAAACGTTCAAACATTAATTAATACCAATACTTTTCAAGCTATTTCAAGAAATAGAAAGAGAAGGAGTTCTTCCAAATTCATTCTATGAGTCCAACATCACCCTGATCCCAAAACCAGACAAAGACACTTCAAAGAAAGAAAACTACAGACCAATATCTCTAATAAACTTGGATGCAAAAATTCTCAATAAAATCTTGGCAAATCAAATACAAAAGCATATAAAAAAAGTGTGCTTCATGATCAAGAGGGATTCATCCCAGGTATGCAAGGCTGGTTCAATATACGGAAATCAATAAATACTATTCACCACATCAATAGACTTAAAGAGAAGAACCATATGATCATCTCGATAGATGCAGAAAAAGCATTCTACAAAGTACAGCATCCCTTTATGTTTAAAACTCTATAAAAACTAGGAATAACAGGAACTTACCTCAACATGGTAAAAGCTATATATGCTAAACCTCAGGCTAGCATCATCTTAAATGGAGAAAAACTGAAGGCATTCCCTCTAAAATCTGGAACAAGACAGGGATGCCCTCTATCACCACTTCTATTTAATTTAGTTTTTGAAATACTATCCAGAGCAATTATACAGACAAAGGAAATTAAAGGCATAAAAATAGGAAAAGAAGAACTTAAATTTTCGCTATTTGTGGATGACATGATAATATATTTAACAGACCCAAAAGGGTCTAAAAAGAAACTGCTAGAGTTAATAAATGAATTCATCAAAGTGGCAGGATATAAAATCAACACGCATAAATCAAAGGCATTCCTGTATATCAGCAACAAAACTTCTGAAATGGAAATTAGGAAAACCACTCCATTTACAGTATGCTCAAAGAAAATAAAAAACTTGGGAATCAACCTAACCAAAGAGGTGAAAGATTTATACAATGATAACTACAGAACCCTAAAGAGACAGATAGAAGAAGATGTTAGAGGATAGAAAAATATGCCCTGTACATGGATAGGCAGAAATAACATCATCAAAATGGCGATATTACCCAAAGTTCTCTACAGGTTTAATGCGATGCCAATAAAAAACCCAATGGCATTTCTTGTAGAAATAGATAAAGTAATCATGAATTTCATATGGATAAACAAAAGACCCAGAATAGCGAAAGGAATTCTAAGCAGGAAGTGTGAATCCAGAGTTCAAACTGTACTACAAAGCAATAGTAACAAAAACAGTGTGGTACTGGTATCAAAACAGGCAGATGGACCAATGGTACAGAATAGAGGACACAGAGACAAATCCACAAAATTACAACTTTCTTATATTTGAAAAAGGGCCTAAAAGCATGCAATGGAAGAAGGATAGCATCTTCAGCAAATGGTGCAGGGACAACTGGAAATTCATATTCAACAAAATGAAACTGAATCCCTTTCTCTCACAATGCACAAAAGTTAACTCAAAATGCATCAAGGAGCCAGATATAAAATCAGAGACACTGCGTCTGATAGAAGAAAAAGTTGGCTACGATGTACATACTGTGGGGTTGGGCTTCAAATTCCTTAATAGGACACCCATAGCCCAAGAGTTAATAAAAAGAATAAACAAATGGGACTTACTTAATCTAAAAAGTTTTTTCTCAGCAAGAGAAACAATAAGAGAGGTAAATAGAGAGCCTACATCCTGGGAACAAATTTTTACCCCTTACACTTCAGATAGAGCCCTAATATCTAGAATATACAAAGAACTCAAAAAAATTAAACAATGAGATAACAAATAACCCAATCAACAAATGGGCCAAGGATCTTAACAGACACTTCACAGAGGAGGACATACAACCAATCAACAAGTACATGAAAAAATGCTCACCATCTCTAGCAGTCAGAGAAATGCAATCAAAACCACCCTAAGATACCATCTCACTCCAGTAAGATTGGTACCATTATGAAGTCGAACAACAATAAGTGTTGGTGAGGATGTGGGGTAAAGGGTACACTTGTACACTGCTTGTGGGACTGCAAATTGGTGAGTACAATATGGAAAGCAGTATGGAGATTCCTGGGAAAGCTGGGAATGGAACCACCATTTGACCGAGATATCGCCCTTCTCAGACTCTTCCCTGAGGATCTTAATAGAGAGCAGTATAAGGATACTGCCACATCGATGATCATAGCGGCACAATTCACAATAGCTAGACTGTGGAACCAACCTATATGCCCTTCAATAGACGAATGGATAATAAAAATGTGGCATCTATACACAATGGAGTATTACACAGCACTGAAAAATGACAAAATCATAGTATTTGCAGGGAAATGAATGGCATTAGAATAGATTATGCTAAGCGAATCTATCCAATCCTTAAAAAACAAATGCCAAATGTTTCCTTTTGTATAGAGAGAGCAAATAAGAACAGAACAGGGAGGAAGAACATGAGAAAAATATTAAAACTAAACAGAGATGAGTGGGGGGAGAGAAAGGGAGAGAGAAGGAAAAGCATATGGAAATGGTAGGAGACTACTCAATGTTACACAAAATTACATATAAGAGGTTGTGAGGGTAAAGAGGGGAAAACAAGGGAGAGAATTAAACAACAGCAGATGAGGTAGAGAGGGAAGATGGGAGGGCAGGGGGAATAGTAGGGGATAGGAAAGGTAGCAGAATACAACAATAACTAGTATGCTATTATGTAAAAACGTGAGTGTGTAACTGATGTGATTCTGCGATTTGTATTTGGGGTAAAAATGGGAGTTCATAACCCAATTGAGTCAAATGTATGAAAGATGATATATCATGAGCTTTATAATGTTTTGAACAACCAAAAAAAAAAAAAAGAATTGAATTTCCAATATTTGAGTCATTTAACAACTTTATTTTTTAATAAAATTGTCTTTTATTTGTTATCTTACTTGCTGGTATCTGCCTTTCAGTTTTAAAAAAATTATGTGCTGTAGCCATTCATCCATGTAGTATGTAACAGAAAATTTTGAGTGTCTCCATATAACCAGATTGACAAGGCATCAAGGTTTCCTACACAAACAAGGTGAAGGCTTTGCCATTAGAAATTTAATATTCTGCAAAACAATTTTTTTAACTTTCCAATTAAATTTCCAAAAAAAATTTAGAAAAAGAAGAATCTAAACCCCACAGTAAGAAGGCCTCAAAGTGGAGAAGTGGAGCATTTACGGCAGGCCTATTTGATCACTCCTGGTTCACAGGAAGCGTGTCCAATCCACCCTGACGTTAGGCAAATGAGGGGCAAGGGAGCTTATTTTGGGCACTGGTTTGGCTGTGCCCCTCATGGAAAACTCCATCCAGAGGTTATGATGTGTGTCTATATGGAAGAAGATGAGGGACATGTGGGAGTGTTTTGGTTTTAATTGTGGTCTTTTGTGTGGTAGTTGGAAGAGATGACTGGGTCCACCTGGGCTTGAACTCTGGTGTGATTCCCCTTAGAGAATGAGATTTGGAACTGACTTCAGAGAAGTATTGCCATGAATGTTGTTGGGATTTCAGGAGGCCACGCATGAGAGTCGCCCTTGGAAACTGAGATCTAGGCCCAGGGAGGGTTTCCAGAGAGCACTGGGAATCTCAGCTAGGATATCACAGGTTTTATTCTGAAAGACTTGGCAGCCATCGTTGAGAGTCAAAACACACATGGACCTCACATTGTAGACCTCGATGGGCCTGGCTTCATGTGACCATTTGGCCACTCTTTGGGAAGCCTTACCTGTGAGAGATCTCCAGATCCTTCATTAAAATGAGCTTCCTCAACATTTAATGGATCCTGAATGAATTGAAACCCACAGTAACAACAACTTCATCTGTGAAAAATAGTTAGATAAATACCATGAATTTTTAGAAATTCTCATGACCAGGTGGCACTGGAGAACCTTTGGATGTCCTGTTGCTGATCATGAGTATACCAGACAGTGCCTTGATTGACTAGGTATCATGAAAATGGTGGAGAACAGAGATGCTAGTAAGTTGGAGCCTGCTGAGTAGTGGGCCTAGAGCAGTGGTGTGCAGGTGTGTGATAAAACATCTGTGGTGGGGCCATGTGGATCTGCCATTGACTTTCAAATACCTTAAGACAGACACGGTGCAGCCAGCAGACCCTTCTATATAAAGGCATCTTGTTATATGGAGATTTTTCACGGCAATGTTTAGAATCAGGTTGCTATGGTCAAGGGGCAAGCTATGTCGGATAGAAGCCTAGTTGGTGCATTCTCATGCAGACACTGACCCACCACATGTGACAGAACTCCCTCCAGCACTGTGTCCCACTTGAACTCCTTGTATTTTGTGAAGCAAATACCAAACTCCCAGTGCAGCAGCAAGAAACACAACGAAAAGTCGAGGATGACCAAATGGCTTCACAGTCCACAAGGGGAGACACTTAGCCCCAGTGGCCACAATTTAGCTACAAAGAGAGAATTTAGCACTGCTGCCTCATGTTCATTGGAAAATAAGAAACCATGTCCTCCTGGTCACATAGATGCAGACCTAGCTTTGATGGTCTCACTACATCGGAAGTTAAAGCTCCTGACAACAACATATATTTCAAGTGCCCAAGCTCAAAGGCAATTTCTCAAGAAGTGTTTAGGCCAGCAGATCTCCATGTTTGTGGAGTGTTTACCATGTCACTTACCTTTGGAAACTGCTCTATCAACTCCAAGGTTGTGAACTCCTGAGCATTTTCCATTCTAAATATATATTCACAGATTTTCTAACTCTTCTCCTCTAATTCTGACTTACTTGGGGCGAAGGGAATGTCAAGTCATTGTTCTGGATGAGAGAGGGAAGATTTTTTTGTAGCACATATTTGAGTACACATTGGATTCATTTTCCAATTTTCTGTTTGAAATACTGAATCCCTGACACTAACCCATACCCTATTAAACTCTGACTACTAATCCTAATATAATGGAGAAAAATAACCCAAACAGAATAGAAATACAAGCATTTCAGAAGAAGCATGGTGTATAGTTGGACTTACCTTTTGCATGATGTAAGGTAGGAGTTATAAATCTAGTCAATTATTTTTTGAAATAATTCTCCATGTGTTTTTAAAGTTAAGAAATATGTGAATTCCTGTCTCCCTTTCTCTGTATCCTATTAAGCAAATATATTTTTATATGCACAAATAGAATCCTACCTGGTTTCACATGTACATTCTTGTGAGGTGGCTGACTTGGCAGATACAAATTGTTAGAAGAGATCACTCCTCCTAAACGCTGTTTTAACAGAAAATTCAACCCATGGGTGAGCTTCCTAGATGAACAACACTATACATATATTAATGTTCAGTAAAATGAATATTTTGGGATATGCGGATGAGTTATTTTTCATGATGAATTTCAATTGGCATATATATTGCTACATTATAATGTGTGTGTGTTTGTGTGTCTATATATATATATATATATATATATATATATATATATATATATATATATTTTCTCCAGATTTACCAAAATATAAAATATATGTGTCTTCTTATACACCGCCTGAATTCATTCATATTCATATATGTGGATTTATAATCAACTTTTAACAAGTTTATTCTCAGAAATATACATCCACTGAAATACATATTTGTTTCCTAGTACTGAAAACTATCTTCAGGGAAGTGTGCTTACAAATCGTAATATTTCTACAGTAACTGACCAAGTTTAACATCAATGCAAGTAGATTCCTATTGGATATGATGTGTTTATTAAAGTTCATTTTTATTGAAACCTGGTACGTTATTATTTCTTCAGTTTATAGACATCATAAAATATACCCTTTCATTCACAAATTCACAAATTTATAAACATTTGGTTCACTTTCAATCACTTCCTCCTTCAGAACACTTATATTTCTCCATGTTTCTTGACTGGTCTTTTCACTAGACTTCTTTCTAAACACATTATTTTTGATTCCATAATCATTTTTGAAGCAAAACTCACTCACTATTCATGATAAACGGTAACCCTAATATAACCATTAGATATATAAGTGGTTGGAATGAATGTATGTATATCAATAGATGATTTCTTCTATTTTTTCAGATATCAATACAATCCATTATTTAAATTTGGAACCAGTCATATAATTTAGTCACATTATGGTCTATTAATGCATCATCTCTATATTCATCAAAACAGGGTAAGCCTATTAGTATCCCCAGTACTAATTTATATCTTTTCAAAATTTTTCCCCCAGAAATGGTGGAAGAAATACTCATGTCACCTGATCTTCATATACATATTATCACAGTAATATTATGGACACAAAATGCGAAGGTCACCCTTATGATTGTACCAAAGCCTCAATGGAATGTGAACATGGATTACTAAATATATCCATGTCCAGGTTGCCTAATGCTCTCAAATGTCAATCTTATTGGTGACTACAAATTTGTTTCTTCTTAAGATTATGTATTCAACCTCAACCCTGTTGAAAATGTCTAATCCTATCACGTAATACTTTGCCTGATTTCCTAATGTCTCTATTGATGTCTGCTTTCCTACATATTTTCCCCAGTTAATCATTGTGCCTGACTCTTCACATATGGTGTCATTTATATTCACTCTCTAACCAAAACCCTATTGCTAAAGAACATTTTGTCCAAATCCTAGACTCACTCTTCCTCCTAAACCTACTGTCTATCGTTTTAATCCTACACAAAATCCCTTTTTGACTGGATGTTCTCTTCTACATTTAATCATCTGAGGTACAGGGTCTTATGCCATTGTATATCAATTTAACTGAGACGTCGGTGCAAAACATAACTCAAGCTAAGGATCCCACTCAAGGGTCCAAATCCTTCTGGGCTTCAAATATTACCTAGATTTCTGTTTTCATACTTATGTTTTACCTCTATATTCTTATAAATATCACTGGTTCCCAATACCATTATTCATCCAGCAGAATGATTTCCAACCCAAATCGAAAATGCTAGTAACCAAAACCATACAATGTTCCCTCAATCTCACTTTACAGAAGAGCAGGGAGAAAGTTGGTATTAAAATAAAAGAAGTTAGGAGATCTTCCACCTGCTGAGTACCTCAAAATCCATGCAGAAATTATCCCTGGAGAAGATGCAGGCAGCTATGAAGGACCTGAGAGAACAAAAGTCATATTCCATGGCAAACAACATGGTCAGGATAAAAGGATGTGTCTGAGTCAGCCTCTCTATTCTTAATGTAGGGAAGATGGACCAAACCAGGCCTGTGTGGAGAGCTGTTCCCAGGTGACTATGGTTTCTATACCATTCTAACATGTGAAAGTATCACAGGAAGTAGGGCAGCCTCCATGTCAGGAGACAATAGGAAGAAACTGTTAGGCCAAGACAGTGACCTCATTCATTTTCTGAAGGTAGTGACCTCACCTCATTTCCTTGGTGATGGAGCTCTCTGAATTTTGTGATCCAGGAAGCCAGGCACCCTGAGCCAGTCCCAGTCCCAGTCCCAGTCGCAGTGGGCTCATTTCTTTGGATTTACCAAGGACAGAGTCAGTCTTTCTTGATACCTACTGATGTAAGGGTAGCCAAATACCAAGAAAGCTCTGAAGAGGGGTCTTTCCTGAGAGGATAGGAATTGGCTCACCACTGCCTCCTTACAAATTCACAGATTTGACGAAGGAGACCAGATCTGAGACAGAAAGGCCATTTCTGGGGAACATCGTATGTCCCACCAGTCAGAGGACACTCCAGATAGCCAAAGACCTACTTGGAAGAAGGAGGTGCATTTGTGCGTGTTGGTTGTGTTTGTGGTTTTTTCTCATGATCTGAGAATAGGTAAAAAAGGAGGTTTGTTTGGTTTGGAGTGGACTGTTTCTAGTAAGTCATTTGACAAGGAGACTGTTTCTGTGTCTGTGTATCCCACTGTGTTTTTCTTTGTAGATATTAGAAAAGAAAATAGCTCATTGGGTGTGTCCTGTCTAGTAGAAAACTTCCCAGTATGCATCCTTTCCAATTAATGAATGGACTGAGGCTTGCCTTATCCATGGGCAACACCTGCTATCTACCTATGTTATCATTTTTTTTCCTGAATTTTGGCCACTCTCAAGATTAGTATCATGTATTTTTGTACAAGATACGTACCACCTCCAAGCTCTGTGACATGGCCATGTACTGGATAGCTGAAGGGAATGGCGAGCATCTCAGAAAACTCACATATCAGAGTAACCAGGAAAGTCTCCTAGGAGAAACCCTGCTTGGGGGCTTTTGATTACCTATTGTTCTGTTGCTCTGAATGTCAGAAAGGTCTTTGCCTCAGGCCAAACCTTAGTGAAGCCTGAAGAAAAGAGTTTTCAAGTGGAAATGAATGGGAATCACCTGTGGCTTTTTACTTCATTGCTTTGGAAAGGGATTTGTCTGAATCAGCCTCTTGGCCCTGTGTGAGCCTGTGGTTTAGATTTTCAGCACCTGATGTACCTAGAGAAAGATCCCATGTGGGCATCCAAAACCAAAATGGAAAAAAGATCAGTCATTGTGGATGAAGCCTCTCGCCTTCCTCTGTAATATTCCTGACCTCCATCAAGTGAGAACAGGGATCATTGTGTCAAATGAGTTCTTCAAAGCCCTGCAGGGGCTGGACTATAGGTGCTTGCGTTTTCTCATGACTCCAATTCACACAAAGAATCTATACGCCACAGTCAGTAGGCCTCTAATTTGAGAAGTGGAGCAGTATTAACAGCAGTCCTATATGATCACTTCTGTTTCACAGGAATGTTGTCCAGGCAACCCTGACTTTAGGCAAATGAGGGGCAAGGGAGATTATTTTTGACGCTGTCTTGGGCTATGCCCCTCATGGAAACCTCCAGCTAGAGGTTATGATTAGTGTCTATATAAAAGAAGAAGAGGGCCCTGTGGGAGTGTTTTGGTTTTAATTGTCGTCATTTGTGTGGCAACTGGAAGAGATGCCTGGGTCTACCTGGGCTTGAACTCTGTTGTGATTCCCCTTAGAGACTGAGTCGTGGAACTGAACTCAGAGAAGTATTGCCATGAATTGTGTTGGGATTTTTGGAGGCCACTCATGAGATTCGCCATTGGAAACTGAGATCTAGGCACAGGGTGACTTTCCACAGAGCACTGGGAATCTCAGCCAGGATATCACAAGATTTTATTCTGAAAGATTGTCAGCCATAGTTGAGAGTCAAAACTCACATGGAATTCACATTGTAGACCTCAATGGGCCTGGCTTCATGTGACCTTTTGCCCACTCTTTGGGAAGCCTTGCCTGTGAGAGTTCTCCAGATCTTTCATTGAAATGAGATTCCTCACCTTTTAATGGTTCCTGTATAAATTGAATCCCACAGTGCCTCCAACTTCATTATTGAAAAATATCTAGATAAATACCATGAATTTTTTGAAATTACCATGACCAGGTTGCACTGGAGAACATCTGGATGTCCTGTTGCTGATCATGATTGTACCAGACAGTGCCTTGATTGACTGGGTTTCATGAAAAAAGTGTAGAACATAGATGCCAGAAAGTTGGAGCCTGCAGACTAGTGGGCCTAGAGCAGTGGAGTGTAGGTGTGTGAAAAAAAACATTTGTGGTGGGGCCACGTGGATCTGCCATTGGCTTAGAAATGACTTGTGACTGACATGGTACAGCCAGCAGACCCTTCTATGTAAAGGCATCTTGTTGTATGGAGAGGATTCCTGCCAATGGTCAGAATCAGGTTGCTATGGTCAAGTTGAAAAGCTATGTGGGATTGAAGCCTCACTGGTGCATTTTACTACCCCACCACACGTGAGAGTACATCCCCCAGCACTGTGTCCCAGTAGAACTCCTTGTATTTCGTGAAGCCAATACCAAACTCACAGTGCAGCAGTAAAAAACACCACGAAAGTGGATAATGACCAAATGGCTTTTCAGACAACACAGTTAGAAACTTAGACCCCAGTGGCCAAAGTTTACCTACAAAGAGAGAATTCAGCACTGCTGCCTCATGTTCACTAGAAAATAAAAAAAACATGTCATCCAGGTCACATAGATGGAGACCCAGAATTGATGGTCTCACTACAAATGAAGCTAAAGCTCCTGACAACAATATATTTTAACTGCCCAACCTCAGAGGCAGTTTCTTAAAAAGTCATTAGGCCAGCAGAGCTCCATGTTTGTGGAGTGATTACCCTCTCCCTTTTTGTAACCCGTTCTACCTCCTACAAGTTTGTGAACTGAGCATTTTCCTTTCCACATATGTATTCACAGATTTTCTAACTTTTCTCCACTAATTGTGTCTTATTTGGGGCGAAGGTAATGTCAAAGCATTGTTCTGGATGAGAGTGGGAAGATTTTTGTGTAGCACATATTTGCATACAAATTAGATTCATTTTCCTATTTTCCATTTGAAATACTGAATCCTGACACTAACCCATACCCTACTAGACTCTGACTACTAATCCAAATATGATGGAGAAAAAGAAACTTAACAGAATAGAAATACAGGCCTTTCATAGGAGGCATGGTGTATACTTGGACTTGCCTTCAGCTTTATCAATGGTATGTGTTATTAATCTAGTCAACTTTTCATTGTAATACTTCTCCATGAGTTTTTAAAATTAACACATATGTAAATTTCTGTCTCCCTTTCTCTGTAGCCTATTCATCACATGTATTTTTTAATGCATCTTTTGAATTCTACCTGGTATCACATGTACATTCTTGTGAGCTCGCTTATTTTGGAAGATACAAATTGTGAGAAGAGATCGCTCCCTCTAAATACTGATGGAACTGGAAATTCAACCTATGGGTGAATTTCCTAGATGAACAATATTATGCATAAATAAATGTTCAGTAAAATGAATATTTTTGGATACGTGGATGATATCTATTTTATTATGATTTTCGAATGGCATATATATTGCTACATTTTAATGTCTGCGTATGTGAGTATCTATCTATCTATCTATCTATCTATCTATCTATATAGATATAGATATCTACTCTTTAGATTTTCCAAAATATGAAATATATGTGTCTTATTATACACTTTCTAAATTCACTCATGTGTGTGTATGTGGATTTAAAATCAAATTTTTACAAAATAATTAGTAGAAATATCCATCCACCTTAAATACATATTTATTTCCTAGTACTGAAATCTAAATTCAGTGAATGGTGCATACAAATCGTAATATTTCCACAGTGACTGACCCAGTTTCACATCAATGTAAGTAGACACCTATGGGACCATGATGTGTATTTTGAAGTTCATTTTTATTCAACACTGATACATTATTATTTCTGCAGTTTATGGACATTATAGGATATATCCTTTCATCCACAATTTCACAAATTTATAGGCATTTGGTTCACTTTCAATCACTTCCTACTTCAGAACACATGTATTCCTTCATGTTTCTTGACTGTTCTTTTCATGAGATTCTTTCCAAACACATTATTTTTGATTTCCATAATCATTTTTGAAGCAAAACTCAGACACTCTTCATGATAAACCATAATGCTAATATTACCATTAGATGTATAACTGGTTAGAATGAATTTATGTATATCAATATAAAATTTCCTATATATTTTTAGATATCAATTCAATCTATTATTTAAAGTTTGAACCAGTTATATTATTTATTCACAGTATGGTCTATTAAGGCATCATCTCTATATTCATAGACCGATGGTATACCTATTTGTATCCCCAATACTAATTTATAAGTCTTTAAAATATTGCTTTAAGAATTGGTGGAAGAAATACTGTAGTCACCTGATATACATATACATTTCATCACAGTAATATTCCTGACACAAAATGCAACGGACACACTTATGATTGTACCAAAGCCTATATTGAAAGTGAGCATGTATTACTAACACCATCCAAGTCCTGATTAACTAATGATCTCAAATATCATTCCTATTGGTGACTACATATTTTATTCTTCCTAAGATTAAATATTGAAACTGAACCGTGTTAAAAATGTCTTATCCTATCACTCACTTTGTACTTTGCCTGATTTCCTAATGTCTCTATTGATATCTGATTTCCTACACATTTTCCCCAGTTCATCACTGTGAGTGACTCTTCAAATATGCTGACATTTACATTCACTCTCTAACAAAAACCCTATATCTAAAGAACTTTTGGTCCAACTCCTCGACTCACTGAAATGGGTTCTTTAAAGCCCTGCAGAGGGTAGCCCATAGGTGCTTGTGTTTTCTCATGACCCCAATTCACATAAAGAATCTATGCCCCACAGAGAGTAGGCCTCAAATTGGAGAAGTAGAGCAGTATTAATGGCAGGCCTATTTGATCACACCTGGTTCACAGGAAGGGTTTCCAGGCCACCGTGACTTTAGGCAAATAAGGGGAAAGTGAGCTTATTTTGGACACTGTCTTAGGCTGCGCCCCTCATGGAAACCTCCAGCAAGAGGTTATGATGAGAGTTTATATTGAAGAAGATGAGGGCCATGTGGGAGTGTTTTGGTTTAATTGTGGTCATTTGTGTGGTGGTTGGAACAGATGACTGGGTCCACATGGGCTTGAACTCTGGAGTGATTCCCCTTAGAGACTGAATTCTGGAAATGAACTCAGAGAAGTATTGCCATGAATTGTGTTGGGATTTTAAGAGGCCACACATGAGAGTTGCCCTTGGAGACTGAGATCTAGGCCCAGGATAGCTTTCCAAAGAGCACTGGGAATCTCAGCCAGGATATCACATGACTTTATTCAGAAAGACGTGGCCGTCATCGTTGAGAGTCAAAACACACATGGACCTCAATTGTAGACCTCAATGGGCGTGGCTTAATGTGACCTTTTGGCAACTCTTTGGGAAGCCTTGCCTCTGAGAGTTCTCCCGAGCTTTAATTGAAATAAGCTTCCTCACCATTTCATGGTTCCTGAATAAATTGAAAGCCACAGTGCCTCCAACTTCATCCTTGAAAATTGGCTAGATAAATACCATGAATTTTTTAAATTCGCATGAACAGGTGGCACTGGAGAACCTTTGGATATCTGTTGCTGATCACAAGTGTACCAGACATTGCATTGATTGACTGGGTTTCATGAAAATGGTGAGAACAGAGATGCCAGAAAGTTGGAGACTGGTGACTAGTGGGCCTAGAGCAGTGGTGGGCAGGTGTATGATAAAACATCTGTCGTGGGGACACGTGGTTCTGCCATTGGTTTCCGAATGACTTGTGACTGACATGGTGCAGCCAGCAGAACCTTACAAGTAAAGGAACCTTGTTATATGGCGAGGTTTCAGGGCAATGTTCAGAATCAGGTTGCTATGGACATGGGTGCAAGCTTTTTGGGATAGAAGCCTGGTTGGTGCATTCTCCTGCAGACCCTCACCCACTACACGTGAGAGTACTCCCTCTAGCACTGTGTCCCAGTTTTTCTCCTTGTATTACGTGAAGCCAAAACCAAACACCCAGTGCAGCAGTAAGAAACACCACGAAAAGTGGAGTATGACCAAATGGCTTCACAGATCACATGGTTAGACACTTAGACCCCAGTGTCCTCAGTTTACTAACAAAGGGGAAATTCAGAACTTCTGCCTCATGTTCAATAGCATATAAGGAACCATGTCATCCAGGTCACATAGATGCCGACCCAGGTTTGATGGTCTCAATACAAAGGAAGCTAAAGCTCCTGACAACAACAATTTTTTCAAGGGCCCAAACTCAGAGGCAGTTTCTCAAAAACTCATTAGGCCACCAGAGTTCCATGTTTGTGGAGTGTTTACCCTGTACCTTACTTTTGGAAATTACTCTACCACCTCCAAGGTTGTGAACTCCTGAGCATTTTCTTTTCCAGATATATATTCACAGATTTTCAAACTCTTCTCCACTAATTGTGTATTACTTGTGGCAAAGGAAATATCAAGGCATTGTTTTGGAGGACAGTGGGAAGATTTTTGTCTAGCAAATATTTGCATACACATTAGATTCATTTTCCTATTTTCCATTAGAAATACTGAATCCCTGTCACTAACCCATACCCTACTAGACTCTGACTACTAATCTTAATATGATGTAGAAAAAGAAACCTAACAGAATAGAAATACAGGCTGTTCATAGGAGGCATGGTGTATACTAGGACTTGCCTTCTGCTTTATCAAGTGTATGTGTTATAAATCTAGTCAACTTTTCATTGTAATACTTCTCCATGAGTTTTTAAAGTTAACACATATGTACATGTCTGTCTCCCTTTCTCTGTACCATATTCATCTCATGAAATTTATTATGCATATTTAATATCCTACCTGGTATCACACGTACATTCTTGTGAGCTTGCTGTTTTAGGAAGATACAACTTGTGAGAAGAGATCACTCCCCATAAATACTGATGGAACTGAAAATTCAACATATTGGTGAATTTCCTAGATGAACAGCATTATACATAAATCCATGCTCAGTAAAAAGAATATTTTTGGATATGAGGATGAGATATATTTCATGATGAATTTTGATTGGCATACATATTACTACATTTTAATGTCTGTGTTTGTATCTTTATATATATATATTTTTTTTTTCTCCAGATTATTCAAAATATGAAATATATGTGTCTTATTATACAATCACTAATTTAACTCATGTTCCTATATGTGGATTTATAATCAAATTTTCACAAAATTATTCTCAGAAATATTCATCCACATGAAATACATATTTATTTCCCAGTACTGAAAACTAACTTCGGTGAATGGTGCTTACAAATCCTAATATTTGTACAGTAACTGACCCAGTTTAACCTCAATGCAAGTAAAATCCTATGGGACATGATGTGTAATTTGAAGTTCATTTTTATTCAACACTGGTACATTACTATTTCTTCAGTTTATGGACATCATAAGATAATACTTTTCATCCACAAGTTCACAAATCTGTACGCATTTGCTTCACTTGCAATTACTTCCTGCTTCAGAACATATGTATTCCTCCATGTTTCTTGACTGTACTTTTCATGAGATTATTTCCAAACACATTATTTTCGATTTCCATAATCATTTTTGAAGCAAAACTCTCACACTCTTCATGATAAACCATAATGCTAAAATTACCATTAGATGTATAACTGGTTAGAATGAACTTATGTATTTCAATATAAGATTTCCTATATATTTTCAGATATCAATTCAATCCATTATTTAAAGTTTGATCAAGTTATATTATTTATTTACAGTATGGTCTATTAAGGCATCATCTTTATAATCATAGGCACAGGGTACACGTACTTGTGTCCCCAATACTAATGTGTAAGTCTTAAAATGTTGCTTTCAGAAATGGTTGAAGGAATACTGTAGTTACCTGATATACATTTACATTTCATCACAGTAATATTCCTTACAAAAAATGCAATGGACACCCTTATGATTGTATCAAAGCCTAAATTTAATGTGAGCATGTATTACTAACAACATCCATGTCCTGATTAACTAATGATATCAAATATCATTCCTATTGGTGACTACATATTTGTTTCTTCCTAAGATTATATATTCAAACTCAACCCTGTTAAAAATGTCTTATCCTATCACTCACTTTGTACTTTCCCTGATTTTCTAATGTCTCTATTGATATCTGCTTTCCTACACATTTTCCCCAGTTCATCACTGTGACTGACTCTTCACATATGCTGACATTTACATTCACTCTCTAACCAAAACCCTATATCTAAATAACTTTTGGAACTATCCCTTTTTGTCTGGACGATCTCTTCCTCATTCAGTCATCCAAGGTACAAGGTCCTATGCCATTGTATATCGATTTATCTGAGACAACTTTGCGGAAATAATTCAAAGCTAAGTATCCCAATCAAGGGCCCAGTGTTCATCTGGGTTTCAAATCTTTCCTAGATTTCTGTTTTCATACTTATATTACACCTATATATGCTTGTAAATATCGGAGGTTCCCAATACCATTATTCATCTTGCAGAATGATTCCTAACCCAAATCGAACATGTTATTAACCCTAACAATGCACTGTTCCCTCAATTTAACTTTATGAAGAGCAGGGACAGAGTTGGTGTTATAATACAGGTAGGAAGGGGATCTTCCACCTGTTGAGAACCTCAAGTTCCATGCAGAAATAAACCCTGGAGAAGATGTAGGCAGGTATGAAGGACCTGAGAGAGCAACAGTCATCTTCCTTGGTAAAATACCTGGTCAGGATGAAGTGATGTGTCTGAATAAGCCTCTCTCTTCTTAATGTAGAGAAGATGGACCAAACCAGGTCTGTGTGGAGAGCTGTTAACATGTGCCTATGGTTGATATACCATGCTATCTTGTGAATGTGACACATGAAGTAGGGGCAGCCTCTCTCTCATGGGACCCTTGGAAGCAAATGTTAGGATAAAGTGGTTGCCAAGGTAGTGACCTCATTCAGTTCCTGAAGGAAGTGACCTACCTCACTTCCTTGGTGATGGAACTCTTTGAACTTGGGATCCAGGAAGCCAGGCACTCAGAGGCAGTCCCAGTCCCAGTCCCAGTGGGTTCACTTGTTTGGATTTACCAAAAACAGAGTCAGTCTTTCTTGGTACATACTGATGTGTGGATGGCTAAATGCCAGGAAAGCTCTGAAGAGGGGCCTTTCCTGAGAAAGCAGGTAGTGACTCACTGATTGATGCTGACAACTTTACAGAGTTGGTAAAGGAGACCTGATCTGAGACAGGACAGTCCATTTCGAGGGAGCAGAGTAAGGCCCATCAGTCTGAGGACACTCTGGATAGTCACAGACCTACTTGGGTAATGGAGGTGCCTTTGTGGGTGTGGGTGTGAATTTGTAGTTTTGTATCATGTTCTGAGAATAGGTAGGAAAGGCAGTATGTTTGGTTTGGAGTGGACTGTTTTTAGTAAGTCATTTGACATGGCGAGTGTTTCTATGTTTGTGTTTCCCACTTTTTCCGTGGTTGTAGATATTAGAAAAGTGAATGCATCAATGGATGTGTCCTGTCTAGTATAAAGCATCTCAGCACACATCCTGCCCAATTTATGAATGGACTGTGGCTTGCCTTATATGGGCAACACCTACTTCTTTCCTTAGTTCCTGTTTTCTTCCTGAATTCTGGCCACTCTCCAGAATAGGCTCACGTTTTTTTGTCCAAGATATGGATCTCCGTCGAGTTCTGTGACATGGCCATGTACTGGATAGATTATGGGAATTGGGAGCATCTCAGAAAACTCGGATATCAGTGTGACCAGTAAAGTCTCAGTAGAGAAACCCTGCTTTGTGCCTTTTGCTTACCTACTGTTCTGTTGACCTGAATGTCAGGAAGGTCTTTTCATCAGGCTACCAGTTTGTGAAGCCTGAAGAAAACTGCTTTCAATTGGAAATGAATGAGCATCACTTGTGGCTCTTTGCTTAATTGCTTTGGAAAGGGATGTGTCTGAATCATCCTTTCGGCTCTGAGAGAGGCTGTGGCTTTGATTTTCAGCACCTGATGGATCTAAAGGAAGATCCCATGTGTGCATCCAAAACCAAAATGGCAAAAAGATCAGTCATTGTGGATGAAGTCTCTTGCTTCCTCTGTTAGGTTCCTGACCTCCATCAAGTAAGTATAGGGATCCTTTGAGACAAATGAGTTCTTCAAAGCCCTGCAGCAGTGCTTGGGTTCTCACATGACTCCAAATCACATAAAGAATCTATACCTCACAGTCAGTAGGCTTCAAAATGAAGAAATAGAGCAGTATTACTGGCAGGCCTATTTGATCAATCCTGGTTTACAGGAAGGGTGTCCAGGAAACCTTGACTTTAGGAAAATGAGGGGCAAGGGAACTTATTTTGGACACTGTCTTGGGCTGCGCCCCTTATGGAAACCTAGAGCCAGAGGTTATGATGAATGTCTACATGGAAGAATATGAGGGCCATGTGGGAGTATTTTGGTTTTAATTGAACATATTATTAACCCTAACCATACACTGTTCCCTCAATCTAAGTATTCAGAAAAGCAGAGACAGATTTGGTCTTACAATTCATTAATGCAGGGGATCTTCCACCTGCTGAAAACTTCAAAGTTCCATGCAGAAATGATCCCTGGAGAAGATGTAGGCAGCTATGAAGGACCTGAGAGAGCAAAAGGCATCTTCCATGGCAAACAACCTGGTCAGGATGAAGGGTTGTGTCTGAATCAGATTCTCTCTTCTTCATATAGAGGAGATGAACCAAACTAGGCCTGTGTGGAGAGCTGTTCCAAGGTGACTATTGTTTCTATACCATTCTAACTTGTGAAAGTGTCACAGGAAGTAGGGACATCCTCCATGTTATGAGACCTTAGGAAGCAAATGTTAGGACAAATTGGTTGCCAAGGCAGTGACCTCATTCAGTTCCTAAAGGAAGTGACCTCACCTCACATGCTTGTTGATGGAACTCTCCAAATTTGGGTTCCAGGAAGCTAGGCACCCAGGCCCAGTCCCAGCACCAGTTCCAGTGTTCTCACTTGTTTGGATTTTCCAAGGACAGAGTCAGTCTTTTGTGGTACCTACTTATGTGAGAATGGCCAAATTCCAAGAAAATTCTGAAGAGGGGCCCTTCCGGAGAAAACAGGTAGAGGCTCACTGCTGGCTCCTGACAACTTCACAGAGTTGACCAAGGAGTCCAGATCTGAGACAGGACAGAGCATTTCTGGGGAACATAGTATGGCCCTCCAGTCAGAGGACACTCTGGATAGTTCCAGACCCACTTGGGGGAAGGAGGTGCCTTTGAGGTTGTGGGTGTGGGTTTGTGGTTTTTTCTTTTGTTCTGAGAATAGTTAGGAAAGGGGGTGTGTTTGGTTTGGAGTGGACTGTTTCTAGTTAGTCCTTTGACAAGGCGAGTGTTTTTAGGTCTGTGTATCCCACTGTGTTCGTGGTTGTAGACATTAGAAAAGAGAATGCCTCAATGGGTGTATCCTCTCAAGGAGAAAACTTCCCAGCATTCATCTGGCAGAATTTATGAATGGAGTGTGGCTTGCCTTATCAATGGGCAACACCAACTATCTTCCTACGTTCCTGTTTTCTTCCTGAATTCTGGCCACTCTCCAGAATAGGCTCATGATTTTGTGTCCAATATATGTACCACTTCCAAGCTCTGTGACATGGCCATGTACTGGATAGCTGAAGGGAATGGCAAGCATCTCAGAAAACTCAGATATCAGTGTAGCCAGTAAAGTCTCAGTGGAGAAACCCTGCTTTGGGCCTTTTGATTACCTATTGTTATGTTGCCCTGAATATCAGCAAAGTCTTTGTCTCAAGCCACCCCTTTGTGAAGCCTGAAGAAAACAGTTTTCACATGGAAATGAATGGGCATTACCTTTGTGTTTACAATAAAACCTTCACAGATTTGGCTCTCATTAAGTTAAAAATACTTTTAGATTGTATCTCAGTGTAAAAAGTAACATGGAACTGTACATATCTTATTGATAACAAGTCCAATTATAGAACACAAATGATATACATAAATCTCCAACATGTTTTTCTTTTAAGCCTAGAATTACCATACAACCTTAGAACACCAGCTTGATACAATGGTCTTTGGAAGCTTCTACCTTACAGACTTGTATACCTGGAAGATATGAACACATTAACACCACAATTACATTGATGTTTTTGTATTAAACAAGTTTAGATTTTAAAGAAATAACATGGCACAATTTTATAAAAACAGTACTTGTTTTACCAGCTGTTTAATTTTTTAAGATTACTTGCTCAAAACTTACACATATAACCAAGTTACACAAACCTTTTTTTATTATTTACTTAAACCCTTTTAATTACTTAATCATATAGACTCTCTTATCCAGAAACACATTTTTCCTCTATTAGATCTATATCTAGAACCTTTTAGTTTCTCTTTTCCATCTACTAACCTGTTTCTGTTCACATTTCAATACAATACTTGTAAATTTCTGAATTTAAGCAGATTATTTTATAGACATCTACATTTTATTAGGGCCTTTTTGAAAACCTAGAAAACTTATAGGCCTAATTTTAAAGACATCTTTATTTTTATCTGTTTACCCAATTTGAATTAAAACATATGAATCACGTGAATCAAAGACATTTGGATACATTTTTAAATTTTTCATGAGTGCTCCTCATCTGTCAATTGTCATATCACTGCATGATATATGGACATACACACATACAGACATACCAACATACAACACGTAACACAAATGTAACACATAACACAATAGTAAAGGCCTTGTAGTTTTTTCAGGTGAAATCTCCATTGCAATGGTAAAAACTCCAGAGTCGATCAAAAATAGAACTGATCAGAAAACATTAACCCATCAGCAGAATCAAGATCATGAGCTCAAAAAAAAAAAATAAATACAGAATCTAAGAAAAGCAAGAGTCCTAAAAAAGATGACTGGCCAGTAATTAGTAAATACCATATAATATACTTTTTTGGTTAGGTCTAGTTTGAGTTCAGGTAAAAAGACACTTTTACTCTTTTTTACCTGTCTCCTGCTGAGTGCTGCAGGCTTCTTTTATTTGCATATCAACTTAAGTTCTGGCTGAGGTCTGGAAAACTGGAAAGACTGGAATTCTGAGCAGAAACCTCAGGCCTAAGGCATTTTAGCAATAAGTCATAATTTCTAGGTTTGGATGTTGAAAATTTTGATGCAAGTTTAAGATGTAATTCTCAAAATTTTATATCTTTAGATTTTTCTACACTATAAAAACTTGCTCACACAAAACTGAAAATAGGATCATTTTTTGATAATATTAAAGCCACCATCAGAAGAAGTTTCTATAGAATCATTAAGCCCCTTTCTTTGTTATGAAGTTTCTAATAGTATTAAGTTACATTAAATTGGCTGAAAAATTTTTAAAAAGAACCACACACTACCATGTGTATCTGAAATTAAGCTTTAAAAATTTCCAAGACTCTTGCTAATTAATGTCATTTCAATAAGCCAGACCAACGTTTTAATTTAGTACCATTTTTTAAAATCTTACACACTGATGGGAATAGATACCATATCATAATTTATTATCTCTTCCCAAGTTAATGCACTGGTATATCTAGTGAAATTTTTTCAGGCTGCCTAGTTCAAAATTAAAACTCTTTAATTTTTTTTTTTTATCCTAAGTATTTAAGTTTCCTAGCATGAACTACCTGAAATCAAACGAAACAATTGTTTAAACCCAACTTTTAACTGTAAGATAGTGCAATGCTTTAGAAACCCATTTAGATACCAGATGGTTAAAATAAAAAAAATCATTTTTAGATACACATTCACCCTAGATCATCCCCAAGAAACAATCTATAATATCAACATATTAATGCATTCATTGTCCCTTTTGTTAAGTAAACAGAGGTGGAGAAATCCTTAAAGTGCACGTAAGGAATAAGGGAGTTCCCCACAGCAAAATGGCTCTGGCAGCTGCTGGTAGTCCCTTAGCCTCACCATTTACTTACAGGATTAGTTCCTCTGGTTTGCTTTGACCCCAGGCACCAGGCATATTCTATGTCTCCCAACTTTGCAGTTGTCAGCTCCCAAAAATTTCATCCTCTGCTTGCAGTTGTTTTGAGTGCTAGGCTTCCCCCAGAGGGCAGAGTGGGGTTTATTTAAAGTCCCCTCTGGGGTGTCAAAATTTATGACTGAAGGCTTGGTTCCCATCCCAAACCCAATTAATGCCAATTTAATAATAATTGCCAATAATGCCAATTTGAGAAAAGTTTAAGCGAGATATCAAAGTTCTTAGACCCCAGACATTTCCCTCTGCAGTGGGCATGCTCAAGCCAACTACGGGAAGAAAAGAAATCACTGCTTCCGTAATCTTGCTTAACAAAGGGGAGTAAAGTTTATCAAAGTTCTTTAAAACACAGCTAAGAGAGGTGTAAAAGTTGAGAACAAAAAAACTGGCGGTTCTATTGACTTTTGGTCCCTCACAGGAGAAGCATTAGTTTAAAATTTAGCTAAAGTAACTTCCACATATGTAAGGCAGGTTGGAAGTCGGGACTCTGCATCGGTCCAAACAATGCCATCACATTTAACAGAAACACAGATAAAAAGACACACAAAGACCATCATGCAGCTCCTGTTTTTTCACAACCCCAAGATCTACAATCTTGTGACTCAGGGAGAATGGAGGGAAGAGGGGGAGGAGTAGAAGGTTTGAGTGATAGGATCCTGGGTGAAGGGGTCGGATTGGAGGCAGGGACCAGGAAAGGCTTCAAGGACAGAGGCATGGAATGGCTTTGTCCCATAATGAGAGTTTCTCAGAGACAAGGACAATACAAATGTGACACAAACATGTACACACAGTTAACATTTAACACGAGTTCAGAAGTAAAGATTAGAACCTAGTAACTGGCAAAACCTGATGGGTTAGACCACAAAGACAGACAGTGAATTCAACCTGAGAGAAAAAAGTAGCCAGTAAGATATGATGGGTTGGCAGCAGAGTCACCTAATGTGGGCTCATCTGTCCCTCCTCACATAATGAGGGCACATCCGTCACTCCCCGAGTCCTCCAAGGCATCCCTTGCAAGGACGTGGCCTGTGGCTTTAGAACACGTTTGTCCACCACTGACAGGGGGAACTTACATTCTCCGCTGGCAGCCACTCTGCCAACCCAAACCGAAAACGGAAAAACGGAACCTGAACAAAAAGCTCTGAGCGATCGCAAGGAAAAATGGAAAGAAGCGCCTTACTTACCCCAGAGGGGTCTGTTGGGGTGTCCTTGTCCTATGCTTCGTGATTCCCGGCCAACGCACCAAATGTAAGGGTCAGGTGAACGTCGGAGGAAGAGACCACCAAGAGACCGCGGCTCATGCAACAGAAAAAGGCGTTCATTGAGGATCCAATCCAGCATGCTGGGGCTACTTGCTCACTCAAGAAGGGAGAGCAGCCCAGAGCACCGAGCAGGGGTTGAGCAGTGCTTAAGTACACTTTTTGGGGAGGGCGGGACTTTACATATATCACAGTCTCCTTTAAGAAATCAACATACACCGCAGAAAAATCAAACAACAATTCCTAAACATGATTAGTTCATTCATTGGCAGGAACAGGTAAGGCGGGAGTGATAGGTCAGTTCTAAAGCGAGGTACACATTCAAACAGATTGGTTTAGGCCTTGCGATGCCTATGTGCCAGGCCAAACAGGGTACTAGGTTATTAAACAACCAGGCGGTCAGGGGGAATATTTACTGGGCAGTCGGGAATTGTACTACAAGCTACAGGAATTTCAGGTTTTGCATGTAGCATAGGAACTTAACAATACCTGGTCCTTTACATTTTAACTCAGGCCTTGCAGCTTAGAAACTTTACAAAACCCGGTCTTTTAGACTTCAACTTTTACACTTTAATTTCAATTTATTTTACCCTTACAGATCACTCCTGGTGCACAAGAAAGGTGTTCAAGCCACCCTGAATTTAGGCAAATGAGTGGCAAGGGAGCTTATTTGGGACACTGTCTTGGGCTGTGCCCCTCATGGAAACCTCCAGCCAGATGTTATGATGAGTGCCTTTATAGAAGAAGAGGAGGGCGATGTGAGAGTGTTTTGGTATTAATTGTGGTCATTTGTGTGACGGTTGGAAGAGATGGCTGGGTCCACCTGGGCTTGAATTCTTGTGTGATTCCCCTTAGAGACTGACTTCTGGAACTGAACTCAGAGAAATATTGCCATGAATTGTGGTGATATTTTAGGAGGCCAAGCATGAGAGTCGCCCTTGGAAACTAAGTTCAAGGCCGAGGGTGGCTTTCCACAGAGCATTGAGAATTTCAGGCAAGATATCCCATGATTTAATTCTTAAAGACTTGGTAGCCATAGTTGAGAGTCAAAACACACATGGACCTCACATTGTAGACCTCAATGGGCCTGGCTATATCTAACCTTTTGGCCACTCTTTGGGAAGCCTTGCCTATGAGAGTTCTCCAGAGTTTCATTGAAATGAGCTTCCTCAACATTTAATGGTTCTTGAAACCCACAGTGCATACAAACACAATAGAAATACAAGCAATTCAGAAGAGGCATGGTGTATAGTTGGACTTGCCTTTTGCATTATGTAGGGTAGGTGTTATAAATCTAGTTAATTTTTAATTGAAATAGTTCTCCTTGTGTTTTTAAAGTTAATAAATATGTGAATTCCTGTATCCCTTTCTCTGTAACCTATTCATCACATGTATTTTTATATAAACATATAGAATCCTACCTGGTATCACATATACATTCTTGTTAGGTGGCTGACATGGCAGATACAAATTATGACAAGAGACACTCCTCCTAAAAGCTATTGGATCTTAAAATTCAACCTAAGGGTAACCTTTCTAGTTGAACAACATCATTCATAAATCCATGTTCAGTAAAATTAATATTTTTGTATCTGTGGACGATATATATTTCATCATGAATTTCAATTGGCATATATTTTGCCACTTTATAATGTCTGTGTCTGTTTTGCTCTTTGCTTAATTGCTTTGGAAAGGGATGTGTCTGAATCAGCCTCTTGGCCCTGTGTGAGGCTGTGGCTTAGATTCTCAGCACCTGATGGATCTAAAGAAAGATCCCATGGGTGCATCCAAAACCAAAATGACCAAAAGAGCAGTTATTGTGGATGAAGACTCTCACCCTCCTCTCTAAGGTTCCTGACATCCATCAAGTAAAAATAGGGATCCTTTGGGTCAAATGAGTTCTTTAAAGCCCTGCAGAGTTTAGCCCATAGGTGCTTGGGTTTTCTCATGAATCCAATTTACATAAAGAACCTAAACCCCACAGTCAGTAGGCATCAAATCGGAGAAGCCAAGGAGTATTAATGGCAGGCGTATTTGATCACTCCTGGTTCACAGTCAGGATTTCCAGGCCACACTGACTTTAGGCAAATGAGGGGCAAGAAAGGTTATTTTGGACACTGTCTTGTGCTGTGCCCCTCATGGAAACCTCCATCCACACGTTATGATGAGTGTCTACATGAAAGAAGATAAGGGGCATGTGGGAGCATTTTGTTTTGAATTGTGGTAATTTGTTTGGCGCTTGGAACAGATCACCTGGTCCACCTGGGCTTGAACTCTGGTATGATTCCCCTTAGAGACTGAATTCTGGAAGTGACATCAGAGAAGTATTGTAATGAATTGTGTTTGGATTTTACTAGGCCATGGAACCTAGATCTCAGGTATTAATTGTGGTGCAGGGAGATCTAGGTGCAGGCTGGCTTTGCCCAGAGCACTGGGAATCTCAGCCTGGATATCACATGATTTTATTCTGAAATTCTTTAAAGCCACAGATGAGAGACAAAACACACATGGACCTCGCATTGTAGACCTCAATGGGCCTGACTTCATGTGACCTTTTGGCCACTCTTTGGGAAGCCTTGCCTGTGAGTGTTCTCAAGATCTTTCATTGAAATGAGCTTCTTCAACATTTAATGGTTCCTGAATGAATTGAAACCCACAGAGCCTCCAACTTTATCCTCGAAAAATTGCTTGATAAATACCATGAAATTTTTGAAATTCCCATGACCAGGTGGCACTGGAAAACTTTTGGATGTCCTGTTGCTGATCATGAGTGTATCAGAAGTGCCTTGACTGACTGGGTTTCATGAAAATTGTGTAGAACAGTGATGCCAGTAAGTTGGAGCCTGTTCATTAGTGGGCCTAGAGCAGTGGTGTGAAGGTGTGTGATAAAACATGTGTGTTGCGGCATGTGGATCTGCCATTGGCTTCCCATTGCCTTGTGACTGACAGGGTACAGCCAGCAGACCCTTATATGTAAAGGCATCTTGTTATATGGATAGGTTTCTGGGCAATGTTCAGAATCAGGTTGCTATGGACAAAGGGGCAACCTATGTGGGACAGAATCCTGGTTGGTGGATTCTCATGCAGACCGTGTCCCTCCACACGTGACAGAACTCCCTCCAGCACTGGGTCCCAGTTGAACTCCTTGTATTTCATAAAGCAAATACCAAACTCCCAGTGCACCAGCAAGAAACACCACGAAAATTGGAGGATGACCAAATGGCTTCACAGTCAACCCGGGGAGACACTTACACCTCAGTGGCCATAGTTTAACCACAAAAAGAGTATTCAGCACTGCTGCCTCATTTTCATTGGAAAATTGGAAACAATGTCCTTCAGGTCACATATTTGCACACCCAGATTTGATGGTCACACAACAAAGGAAGCTAAAGCTCCTGACAACAACATGTATTTTAAGAGCCCAACCTCAGAGAGTTTCTCAAGAAGTATTTACACAAGCAGAGCTCAATGTTTGTGGAGTGTTTACCCTGTCCCTTACTTTTGGAAACTCCTCTACCACCTACAAGTTTGTGAACTCCTGAGCATTTTTTTATTCCTGATATGTATTTACAGATTTTCTAACTTTTCTCCTCTAATTGTATCTTACTTGGAACTAAGGTAATGTCAAGGCAATCTTCTGGATGAGAGTGTGAACATTTTTGTGTAGCACATATTTGCATACCCATTAGAGTCATTTTCCAATTTTCCATTCGAAATACTGAATCCCTGACACTAACGCATACCCTAATAGACTCTGACTACTACTCCTAATATGATGGAGAAAAATAACACAAACAGAATAGGAATACTAGCAGTTCAGAGGAATCATGGTGTATAGTTGGACTTTTTTTTGCATGATTAATTGTACGTGTTTCAATTTTTAATTGAAATAGTTCAATTAAATAGTTCATGTGTTTTTAATGTTAACAAATATGTGAATTCCTATCTCCCTTTCTCTGTAGTCTATTCAGCACATGTATTTTTAAATGCACATATAGAACACTACCTGCTATCACACCTACATTCTTGTGAGGTGGCTAATTTGGCAAATACAATTTGTGAGAAGTGATCACTCCTGTTAAACTCTGTTGGAACTGAAAATTTAACCTAGGGGTGTGTTTCCTAGAAGAACAACATTATACATAAATCCATGTTCTAAAAGAAATAATTTTGCATCTGTGGAAGAAATATATTTCATGATAAATTTCGATTGCTAATTTATTGTCTGTGTGTGTTTTTTTGTATATATATATATATATATATATATATATATATATATATATACACTCTCCAGATTTTTTCAAAATATGAAATATATGTGTCTTATATACACTCCCTAAATTCATTCATGTTCATGTATATGGATTTATAATCAACTTTTCACAAGATCATTCTAAGAAATATTCATCCACCTGAAATACATATTGTTTCCAGTACTGAAAACTAACTTCAGTTAATGTTGCATACAAATACTAATACTTCTACAGTAACTGACCCAGTTTAACATCAATGCAAGTACATTCCTATGTGACATGATGTGTATTTTGAAATTCATTTTAATTCAACACTGGTACATTACTATTTCTTCAATTTATGCACATCATAGGATATATTTCATCCACAAGTTAGCAAACTTATAGGCATTTGTTTCACTTTCAATCACTTCCTGCTTCAGAACACATGGATTCTTCCAGGTTTCTTGACTGGTCTTATCATGAGACTTTTTTTCAAATACATTATTTTTGATTTCCTTTATCACTTTTGAAGCAAAACTGACACTCACTTCATGATTAACCATAACTATAATATCACCATTAGATGTATAACTGGTTGGAATGAATGATTTTATATCAATATAGTATTTCTTATATATATTCTGATATCAGTTTAATCCATTATTTAAAGTGGAACCAGTTATATTATTTATTCACTATATGGTCTATTCATGCATTATCTCTATATTCATAGACACAGGGTTCACCTCTTAGTACCCCCAATACTAATTTATTCATCTTCTAAATATTGCTCCCAGAAATGGTGGAAGAAATACTCATGTCACCTGATCTACATATGCATGTTATCACAGTAATATTCTGGACACAAAATGCAAAAGTCACATGTATGATTGTACCAAAGCCTAAATGGAAACTGAACATCGATTACTAAAAACATCCATATCGAGGTTGCCTAATGCTCTCAAATGTCAATCCTATTGGTGACCACATTTTTGTTTCTTCCTAAGATTATATATTCAACCTCAAAACTGTTGGAAATGTCTAGTTTTTTCACTCACTTTATACTTTGCCTGATTTCCTAATGTCTCTATTGATACCTACTTTCCTACATATTTTTTCCAGTTCAACATTGTGACTGACCCTTCACATGTGCTGACATTGACATTCACTCTCTAACCGAAACCCTATTGCTAATGAACTTTGGTCCAAATCCTATACTCTATCTTCATCCGAAACATACTGACTATCTTCCTGATCCTATCGACTATCCCTTTTTTAGTGGATGTACTCTACTACATTCAATCATCCGAGGTACAAGGTCCTATGCCATTGTATATCGATTTTTCTAAAACATGTATGCAGAACGTAATTCAAAGCTACGTGTCCCAATCTATTGCCCAATGCACTTCTGAGCTTCAATTCTTACGTAGATTTCTGTTTCCATACTTATATTTAACCACTATATTTCTATATATTGCAGGTTCCCAATACCATTATTCATCCCGCAGAATGATTCCTAACCCAAATCGAACCTGTTATTAACCCTAACCATACACTGTTGCCTCAATCTATCATTACAAAAGAGCAGGGACAGGGCTATTCTTTCAATAAGGAATGTAGGTAATCTTCCAACTGCTGAGAACCTCAAAGTTCGATGCAGAAATGATCCCTGGAGAAGATGTAGGCAGCTATGAAGGACCTGAATGAGCAAAAGCCATCTTCCATGGCAAACAACCTGGACAGGACGAAGGGATGTGTATGCATCAGACTCTCTCTTCTTAATGTAGAGAAGATGGACCTAACCAGGCCTGCGGGGAGAGCTGTTCCATGGTGTCTATTTTGATATACCATTCTAACTAGTCAAATTGTCACAGGAAGTAGGGGCACCCTCCAACTCATGGGACCATTGGAAACAAGTGTTAGGACAAAGTTGTTGCCAAGGCAGTGACCTCATTCAGTTCCAAAGAAAGTGACATACCTCATTTCCTTGGTGATGGAACTCTCTGAAATTGGGATGCAAGAAGCCAGGCACCAAGAGCCAGTCCCAGTCCCAGTCCCAGTGGGCTCACTTGTTTGGATTTACCAAGTACAGAGTCAGACCTTCTTGGTACCTACTGATGTGAGGATGGCCAAATGCCAGTAGAGCTCTGAAGAGGGGCCTTTCTTGAGACAGCAGGTTGTGGCTAATCGCTGGCTCCTCCCAGAATAACAGAGTTGGCCAAGGAGACAAGATCTGAGACTGGACAGGTCATTTCGAGTGGAACATAGTATGGCCCACCAGTCAGAGGACACTCCAGATAGTTAAAGACCTATTTTGGGGAAGGAGGTGCCTTTTTGGTTGTGGGTGTGAGTTTGCGGTTTTGTTTCATGTTCTGAGAATAGGTAGGAAAGGTGGTTGGTTCGGTTTGGAGTCGACTGTTTCTAGTAAGTCTTTAGACAAGGCGAGTGTTTCTATGTCTGTGTAGCCACTGTGTCCGTGGTTTTAGACATTAGAAACAAGAATGCATCAATGGAGGTGTCCTGTCTAGTAGAAAGCTTCACAGCATTCATCCTGCACAATTGATTAATGGACTGTTTCTTGCCTTATGGATGGGAAACACTTACTAACTTCCTAAGTTGCTGTTTTCTTTCTGAATTCTGGCCACTCTCCAGAATAGTATCATGGTTTATGGTCCAAGATATGTACCACCTCCAAATTCTGTGACATGGCCATGTCCTTGATAGCTGAAGGGAATGGGAACATCTCAGAAAACTCAGATATCAGTGTGACCAGTAAAGTCTCAGTGGAGAAACCCTGCTTGGCTCCATTTGCTTATCTATATTTCTGTTGCCTTGAATGTCAGGAAGGTCTTTGCCTCAGGCCACCCCTTTGTGAAGCCTGAAGAAAAAATTTTCAAATGGAAATAAATGGGCATCACCTGTGGATCTTTGCTTAATTGCTTTGGAAAGGGATTTGTCTGAATCTGCCTCTTGGCCCTGTGTGAGGCTGTGGCTTAGATTCTCAGCACCTGATGGATCTAAAGAAAGATCCCATGTGTGCATTCAAAACCAAAATGGCAAAAAGAGCAGTCATTGTGGATGAAGATTCTTGCATTTCTCTGTTAGGTTCCTGACCCCCTTCAAGTGAGAATAGGGATCCTTTGGATCAAATGAGTTCTTCAAAGTCCTGCAGAACTGCTTGGGTTGTCTCATGATGCCAAATCACATAAAGAATCTATACCTGACAGTCAGTAGGCCTCAAATTGGAGAAGCAGAGCAGTATTTATGGCAGGCCTATTTGATCACTCCTGGTTCATAAGAAGGGTGAACAGGCCACCCTTACTTTAGACATATCAGGGGCAAGGGTGCATTATTTGGACACTGTCTTGGGCTGCGCCACTCTTGAAAACCTGCAGCCAGAGTTAATGATGAGTGTTTATATGGTTAATGATAAGGGCAATGTGGGAATGTTTTGGTTTTAAATGTGGTCATTTTTGTGGCGTTTGGAAGAGATGACTGGGTCCACATGGGCTGGAACTCTGGTGTGATTCCCCTTAGAAACTGAGTTCTGGAACTGACCTCAGAGAAGTATTGCCATGAGTTGTGTTGGGATTGTAGGAGGCCATGCATGAGAGTCGCCCTTGAAACCTGAGATCTAGGCCCAGGAAAGCTTTCAACAGAGCACTGAGAATCTCAGCAAGGATATCACATAATTTTATTCTGAAAAACTTGGCAGCCACAGTTAAGAGTCAAAACACACATGGACCTCACATTATAAACCTTAAAGGGCCTGGCTTCATGTGACCTTTTGGGCACTCTCTGGGAAGCCTTGCCTGTGAGAGTTCCTAAGAGCTTTCATTGAAATGAGCTTCCTCACCATTTAATGGTTCTGGGATGAAT
Source organism: Callospermophilus lateralis (assembly GCF_048772815.1). NCBI lineage: Eukaryota > Metazoa > Chordata > Mammalia > Rodentia > Sciuridae > Callospermophilus > Callospermophilus lateralis. Next base: position 39,901 of record NW_027513145.1, read on the forward strand.
GGAAACCCCAAAGTGCCTCCAAGTTCATTCTTGAAAAATGGATAGATAAATATCATAAAATTTTTGAAATTCCCAATGACCAGGTGGCACTGGAGAACCATTGGATGTCCCATTGCTGATCATGAGTGTACCAGACAGTGCCTTGATTTACTGGGTTTCTTGAAAATGGTGTAGAACAGAGATGCCAGTAAGTTGGAGCGAGCTGAGTAGTGGGCCTAGAGCAGTGGTGTGCAGGTGTGTGATAATACATCTGTGGTGTGTCCATGTGGATCTTACATTGGCTTCCAAATTGCTTATGACTGACTTGGTGCAGCCAGCAGACCATTATATGAAATGGCATCTTGTAATATGGAGAGGTTTCAGGGCAATGTTCAGAATCAGGTTGGTATGGTCAAGGGGGCAAGCAATGTGGGAGAGAAGCCAAGTTGGGGCATTCTCCTGCAGACCCTGATGCACCACATGTTACAGGACTCCCTCCAGCACTGTTTCCCAGTTGAATTCCTTGTATGTCGTGAAGCAAATACAAAACACCCAGTGCAGCAGCAAGAACACCAGGAAAATTGGAGGATGACCAAATGGCTTCAAAGTCCACATGGGGAGACACTTAGCCCCCAGTGACCACAGTTTAGCTACAAAGAGTGAATTCAGCACTGCTGCCTCATGTTCATTGGAAAATAAGAAACCATGTCCTCCAGGTCACATAGATGCAGACCAAACTTTGATGTTCTCACTACAAAGGAAGTTAAGCTCCTGACAACAACATATATTTCAACTGCCCAAACTCAGAGGCAGTTTCTCAAGAAGTCTTTAGGCCAGCATAGCTCCATGTTTGTGGAGTGTTTACACTGTCCCTTACTTTTGGAAACTGTTCAACCACCTCCATAGTTGTGTAATGCTGAGCATTTTCCAGTCCAGATATGTATTCACATATTTTGTAACTCTTCTCATCTAATTGTGTCATACTAGGGGCGAAGATAATTTCAAGGCATTCTTCTGGATGAGAGTGGGAATATTTTTTATAGCACATATTTTCATCCATATTAGATTCATTTTCCTATTTTCTACTTGAAATACTGAATCCCTGACACTAACAAATACCCTACTATACTCTGACTACTAATCCTAATATGATGGAGAAAAATAACTCAAACAGAATAGAAATACAAGCATATCAGAGGAGGCATAGTGTATAGTTGGACATGGCTTTTGCATGACAAAGTGTAGATGTTATAAATCTAGTCAATTTGTAATTGATATAGTTCTCCATGTGTTTTTAAAGTTAACAAATATGTGAATTCCTCCCTCCCATTCTATGTAGCCTATTCAGCACATCTATTTTTATATGCATATATAGAATCCTACCTGGTATCACACGTACATTCTTGTCAGGTGTCTGACTTGGCAGATACAAATTGTGAGAAGTGATCACTCCTCCTAAACACTGTGGGATCTGAAAATTCATCCTCTGTGTGAGCTTACTAGTTGAACAATATTATACATAATTCCATGTTCAGAAAAATGAATATTTTTCGATCTTTGGATGATATATATTTCATGATGAATTTCGATTGGCCTATATACTACTACTTTTTAATGTGTGTGTGTGTGTGTGTGTGTGTGTATACACACTCCAGATTTTTTAAAATATTAAATATATATGTCTTATTATACACTTCTTAATTTCATTCTTGTTCATGTATGTGGATTTATAGTCAACATTTCACAAGATTATTCTCGGAAATATTCAACCACCTGAAATACTATTTGTTTCCTATTACTGAAAATTAACTTCAGTGAATCGTGCATACAAATCCTAATATTTCTACAATAATTGACCCAGTTTCTCATTAATGCAAGTAGATTCCTATGGGACATGATGTATATTTTTATGTTCATTCTTATTCACCACTGGTATTTTACTATTTCTTCAGTATATGCACATTATAAGATATATATTTCATCCACAAGTTAGCAAAATTATAGGCATTTGTTTCACTTTCAATCATTTTCTGCTTCGGAACACATGTATTCCTCCATGTTTCTTGACTGCTCTTCTCATGAGACTTCTTTCCAAATACATTATTTTCGATTTCCATAATCACTTTTGAAGCAAAACTCACACACCCTTCATGATAATCCATAACCCCAATATTACCATTAGATGTATAACTGGTTGGAATGAATAATTTTATATCAATATAATATTTCTTATATATTTTCAGATATCAATTCAATCCATGATTTAAAGTGAAACCAGTTATATTATTTATTCACTGTATGGTCTATTCATACTTTTTCTCTATATTCATAGACACAGGGTACACCTCTTTGTAAACCCAATACTAATTTATACGTCTTCAAATTATTGCTCCCAGAAATGGTGGAAGAAATACTCATGTCACCTTATCTACATATACATTTTATCACAGTAATATTCTGGACACAAAAAGAAAAGGTCACACTTATGTTTGTACCAAAGCCAAAATGTAAAGTGAATATGGATTACTAAAAACATCCATGTCCAAATTGCCTAATGCTCTCAAAAATCAATCCTATTTGTGACAATATATTTGTTTCTTCCTAAGATTATATATTCAAATTCAACCCTGTTGAAAACATCTAATCCTGTCTCTCACTTTATACTTTTCCTGATTTCATAATTTCTCTATTGATTGCTTTCCTACATATTTTCCCCAGTTCATCATTTTGACTGACTCTTCACATGTTCTGACATTTCCATTCACACTCTAATCAAAACCCTATTGCTAAGGAACTTTTGTTCCAAATCCTAACTCACTCTTCCTCCTAAACCTACTGACTATCTTCCTAATCCTACTGATTAACCCTTTCTGACTGGATGTTCTCTTCTACATTCAATAATCCAAGGTACAGGGTCTTATGCCATTGTATATCGATCTCTCTGAGACATCTCTGCAGAACATAATTCAATGCTAAGTATCACAATCCCTTGATCCCAATGCTAAGTATCACAATCCCTTGAAGCCCAATCCCCTTCTGGGCTTCAAATTTTACTTAGATTTCTGTTTTCATACATCTATTTCACCTCATTATTCTTGTACAATTATTCATCCAGCAGAATGATTCATAACTCAAATCGAACATGTTATTAACCCTAACCATACACTGTTCCCCCAATCTAACTTTACAGACGAGCAGGGACAGAGTTGGTCTTACAATACAGGAATGTAGGGGATCTTCCACCTGCTGAGAACCACAAAGGTCCATGCAGAAATGATCACTGGAGAAGATGTAGGCAGCTATGAAGGACCTGAGAGAGCAAAAGTCATCTTCCCTGGCAAACAACATGGTCAGAATGAAGGCTTGTTTCTGAATCAGCCTCTCTCTTTTTAATGTAGAGAAGATGGACCAAACCAGGCTTGTGTGGAGAGCTGCTCCCGGGTGCCTATGGTTGATATAGCATTCTAACTTGTGAAAGTGTCACAGGAAGTAGGGGCAGCCTCTTTCTCATGGTAGCCTTGGAAGCAACTGTTAGGACAAAGAGGTTGCCAAGGCAGTGATCTGATTCAGTTCCTGAAGGAAGTGACCTCATATCATTTCTTTGGTGATGGAACTCTCTGAACTTGGGATCCAGGAATACAGGAACCCATAGCCAGTCCAGTCCCAGTCCCAGTGGTCTCCTTGTTTGGATTTACCAAGGACACAGTCAGTCATTCTTGGTACCTACTGATGTGAGGATGTCCAAAACGCAGGAAAGCTCTGAAGAGGGGCTTTTCCTGAGAAAGCAGGTAGTGGCACACTGCTGGCTCCTGACAACTTCACAGAGTTGCACCAGGAAAGCAGATCTGAGACAGGAAGGCCATTTCTTTGGAACATACTATGGTCCATGAGTCAGTGGAAAATCCGGATATTCACAGACCTACTTGGGGGAAGGAGGTGTCTTTGTGGGTGTGGGTGTGGATTTGTGAATTTGTCTCATGTTCTGAGAATAGGTAGGAATGGCGGTTTGTTTGTTTTGGCAGGACCTGTTTGTAGTAAGTCGTTTGACAAGGCATGTGTTTGGATATAAGTGTATCCCACTGTGCCCCTGGTTGTAGACATTAGAAAAGAAAATGCAACAATGGATGAGTCCTGTCTAGTTGAAATCTTCTCAGCATTCATCCTGCCCGATTTATGAATGGATTGTGACTTGTCTTATAGATGGGCAACAGCTACTGTCTTCCTAAGTTCCTGTTTTCTTCCTGAATTGTGGGCACTCTACAGAATAGGCTCATAGTTTTGTGTCCAAGATACGTACCACCTCCAAGCTCTGTGACATGGCCATGTACTACATAGCTGAAGGGAATGGTGAGCATCTCAGAAAACTCAGGTATCAGTGTGACCAGGAAAGTCTCAGTGGAGAAACCCTGCTTTGGGCATTATGCTTACCTATTGTTCTGTTGCCCTGAATGTCAGAAATATCTTTGCCTCAGGCCACCCCTTTGTGAAGCCTGAAGAAAACAGTTTTCAAATGGAAATAAATGGGCATCACCTTTGGCTCTTTGCTTAATTGCTTTGGAATGGTATGTGTCTGATTCAGGCTCTTGGCCCCCTGTGAGGCTGTGGCTTAGATTCTCAGAACCTGAGGGATCTAAAGAAAGATCTCTTGTGTATCCAAAACAAAAATGGTCAAAAGAGCAGTCATTGTGGATGAAGTCTCTCGACTTCTTCTAAGGATCCTGACCTCCATCAAGTGAGAATCAGGATCTTTTTGGTCAAATGAGTTTTTCAAAGCCCTGCAGAGGCTAGCCCAGAGGTGCTTTGTTTTTCTCATGACTCCATTTAACATTAAGAATCTAAAACCAAGAGTCAGTAGGCCTAAAATTGGAAAATCAAAGCAGTATTAACAGCAAGCCTTTTTGATCACTCATGGTTCACAGGAAGGGTGTCCAGGCCACCATGACTTTAGGCAAATGAGGGGCAGGGGAGCTTATTTTGGATACTGTCTTAGGCTGCGCAACTCATGAAAACCACCAGCCAGTGGTTACGATGTGTGCCTATATGGAAGAAGATGAGGTCCATGTGGGAGTGTTTTGGTTTTAATTGTGGTCATTTGTGTGGCGTTTGGAAGAGATGACTGGGTCCACCTGGAATTGAACTCAGGTGTGATTTACCTTAGAGACTCAGTTCTGGAACTGACCTCAGGGAAGTATTGCCATGAATTGTGTTGGGATTTTAGCAGGCCATGCATGAGAATCGCCCTTGGAAACTGAGATCTAAGCCCAGGGTTCCTTTCCACAGAGCACTGAGAATCTCAGCCAGGATATCACATGATTTTATTTTGAAAGACTTGGCAGCCATAGTTGAGAGTCAAAACACATATGGACCTCACATTGTAGACCTCAATGGGTCTGGCTTCATGTGACCTTGGGCCACTCTTTGGGAAGCCTTTCCTGTGAGAGTTCTCCAGAGCTTTCATCGAAATGAGCTTACTCAACATTTAATGGCTCCTGAATGAACTGAAACCCACAGTGCCTCCAACTTCATCCTTCAAAAATGACTAGATAAATACCACCAAATTTTTGAAATTCCTATGACCATGTGGCACTGGAGAACCTTTGGATGTCCTGTTGCTGATCATGAGTGTACCAGAAAATGCCTTCATTGACTGTGTTTCATGAAAATGGTGTAGAACAGAGATGCCAGTAACTTGGAGCCTGCTGAGTAGTAGGCCTAGAGCAGTTGTGTCCAGGTGTGTGACAATACATCTGTGGTGGGGTCATGTGGATCTTACATTGGCTTCCAAATGGCTTGTGACTGACATGGTGCACCTAGCAGAACTTTGTATGTAAAGGCATCATGTTACATGGAGAGTTTTCAGGGCAATGTTCAGAATCAAGTTCCTATGGTAAAGGGGGCAAGCAATGGGGGATAGAAGCCTGGTTGGTGCATTCTCCTGCAGACCTTGACACACCATACGTTACAGGACTTCCTCCAGCATTGTGTCCCAGTTTAACTCCTTGTATGTCATGAACCAAATACAAAACACCCACTGCAGCAGCAAGAAACACCACGAAAAGTGGAGGATGACCAAATGATTTCAAAGTCCAGACGGGGAGACACTTATCCCCCAGTGGCCACAGTTTAGCTACAAAGAGTGAATTCAGCACTGCTGCCTCATGTTCATTGGACAATAAGAATTCATGTCCTCCAGGTCACAAAAATGCAGACCCAAGTTTGATGGTCTCACTACAAAGGAAGCTAAAGCTTCTGACAACAACATATATTTCAAGTACCCAACCTCATTGTCAGTATCTCCAGAAGTGTTTAGGCCAGCAGAGTTCCATGTTTGTGGAGTTTTACCCTGTCCCTAAGGTTTGGAAACGTCTCTTCCACCTCAAAGGTTGTGAACTACTGAGCATTTTCCATTCTACGTATGTATTCACAGATTTTCTAACTCTTCTCCTCTAATTGTTTCTTACATGGGGCGTGGTTATTTCAAGCCATTGTTCTGAATGAGAGTGGGAATTTTTTTTGTGTGTAGCACATATTTGCATACACATTGGATTCATTTTCCAATTTTCCATTCGAAATACTGAATCCCTGACATGAACCCATACCCTACTAGACTCTGACTACTAATTCTAATATGATGCAGAAAAGTAACACAAACAGAATTGAAATACAAGCAGTTCAGAGGAGGCATGGTGTATAGTTGATCTTGCCTTTTGCATGATAAATGTTAGGTGTTATAAATCCAGTCTATTTTTAATTGAAATAGATCTCCATGTGTTTTTAAAGTTAACGAATATGTGAATTCCTGTCTCCCTTTGTCTGTAGCCTATTCAGCACATGTATTTTTATATGCACATATCAAATCCTACCTGGTGTCACACCTACATTCTTGTGAGGTGACTGACTTGGGAGATACAATTTGTGAGAAGACATCACTCCTCCTAAATGCTGTTGGAACTGAAAATTCAAATAATGGGTGAGCTTCCTAGTAGAACAACATTATACATAAATCCCTGTTAAGAAAATTGAATATTTTTGGATCTGTGATTGATGTATATTTTATGGTGAATTTCGATTTGCATATATGTTGCTACATTTTAATATCTGTGTGTGTCTGTGTGTGTATACACACACACACACACACACACTCTCCAGATTTTTCAAAATATGAAATATATGTATCTTATTTACACTCCCTAAATTCATTTATGTTCAAGTATGTGGATTTATAATCAACTTTTCACAAGATTTTTCTCAGAAATATTTATCCACCTGAAATACATATTTGTTTCCTAGTACTGAAAACTAACTTCAGTGAATGGTACATACAAAACCTGTTGATAGCCACAGCCAAGGGTATTCAGTAAGGACCATATGTACTATTCAACAACCAAAGGCAGGCATGGTCCCTAAGCCACATGCTTGTTGTTTAAACAGAGAGGGGGAGATGTTGAGAGCCACAGCAAAAGGGGCCCCAGGAAACCTCCAGCTGCCAGCAAACTTCCAGCTGCCGGCTGATGATTGGCTCACAGCGGACCCAGCAACATCTAGCTGATTGGCTCCTCTGTGGTGATGCTCATTGCAGATGCTCATTGAGCTGTTTCCCCGCCCTTTCAGACTGCCAGTGGATGCTTGGCTCACAGAGGCCCCAGCAACATCTAGCTGATTGGCTCCTCTGTGGTGATGCTCAATGGGATGTTTCCCTGCCCTTTCAGACAACGGAGCTGCTCATTGGTGGACTTTTTTGTCTCCGCCCATGTGACCCAGCCAATCAGCCTCAAAAGGAGGAGGCTTGTGGTTGAGGGAGAGGCTTGTGGGAAGACTGTGGTGGCAGTTGGGCTCTGAGGGTTTTTCCTGAGAAGCTGTTTTGTTTGGCTTGTGTGGTTCTAAAAATAAAGTTCGTTTCTTTTGACAATTGGCTCCTGAATTGTGCCCAGCCAGACTGATGATAATCATGTAAAATGTTGATTTTAAATCCACATACATGAACTTGAATGAATATAGGGAGTGTATAATAAGACACATATATTTCAAATTTTGGAAAATCTGGAAAATCTGGTGAGTATATATATATATATATATATATATATATATATATATATATATATATATATATATATATATATACACATATACACACACACACACAACAATAAAATGTAGCAATATATATGCCAATCGAAATTTATCATGAAATATATATCATCCACATATCTAAAAATATTCATTTTACTGAACATGGATTTATGTATGATGTTGTTCACTAGGAAGCTCACCCATAGGTTGAATTTTCAGTTCCATCAGTATTTAGGGGAAGTGGTCTATTCTCATAATTTGTATATTCCAAAGTCAGTGAGCTCACAAGAATGTACGTGTGTTACCAGGTAGGAGTCTATATATGCATAAAAATATACATGTTCTAAAGAGGCTACAGAGAAAAGGAGACAGGAATTTACATATGTGTTAACTTTGAAAACTCATGGAGAAATATTACAATGAAAGTTGACTAGATTTATAACACATATCCTTGATAAAGGAGAAGGAAAATCCAAGTATATACCATGCCTCCTACAAAAGGCCTGTATTTCTATTCTGTTAGGTTTCTTTTTCTCCATCATTTTAGGATAAGTAGTCAGAGTCTAGTAGGGTATGGGTTAGTGTCGGGAATTCAGTATTGCAAATGGAAAATAGGATAATGTATCCAATGTTTATGCAAATATGTGCTACACAATAATCTTCCCACTCTCACCTAGAACAATGCCTTGACATTACCTTTGCCCCAAGTGAGACACAATTAGAGGAGAAGAGTTAGAAAATCTGTGAATACATATCTGGAATGAAAAATTCTCTGGAGTTCTCAACCTGTGAGCAGGTAGAGGAGTTTCCAGAAGTAAGGAACTGGGTAAACCCTCGACAACCATGGAGCTCTGCTGGAAAAAAGACTTCTAGAGAAACTGCCTCTGAGGTGTGGCACTTGAAATATATGTTGTTGTCAGGAGCTTTGTCTTCATTTATAGTGAAACCATCAAAGCTGGGTCTGAATCTATGTGACCTGGAAAACATGGTTTCTTATTTTCCAATGAACCTGAGGCAGCAGTGCTGATTTTTCTCTTTGTAGGTAAACAGAGGCCACTGGGCCAAAGTATCTAACTGTGTGGACTGTGAAGCCTTTTAGTCATCCTCCAATTTTCATGGTGTTTCTTGGTGCTGAACTGGGAGTTTGGTATTTGCTTCAAGAAATACAAGGAGTTCAACTGGGACACAGTGTTGGAGGGAGTTCTGTGACATGTGGTGGGTCAGAGTCTCCAGGGGAACGCACCAACCCGGCTTTTATCCCACATAGCTTGCCCCCTTGACCATAGCAACCTGATTCTGAACATTGCCCTGGAACCTCTCCATATAACAAGATGCCTTTGCATATAAGGGTCTGCTGGGTGCACCATGTCAGCTAAAAGCCATTTGGAAGTCAATGGCAGATCCACATGGCACCACCATAAATATTTTATCACACACCTGCACACCACAGCTCTGGGCCAACTACTCTGCAGTCTCCATCTAACCGGCATCTCTGTTCTACACCACTTTCATTATACCCAATCAATCAAGGCACTGTCTGGTACACTAATGATCAGCAACAGGACATCAAAGGTTCTCCAGTGCCACCTCATCATGCGAATTTCAAAAATTTCATGGTATTTATCTAGCCATTTTACAATGATGAAGTTGGAGGCATTGTGGGTTTCAATTCTTTCAGGAATCATTCAATGTTGAGGAAGCTCATTTCAATGAAAGTTCTGGAGAACTCTCACAGACAAGGCTTTCCAAAGAGTGGCCAAATAGTCACATGAAGCCAGGCCAATTGAGGTCTACAATGTGAGGTCCATGTGTGTTTTGACTCTCAACTATGTCTGGCAAGTATTTCAAAATAACATCATATGATATTCTGTCTGAGATTCCCAGTGCTCTGTGGAAAGCCACCCCGGGCCTAGATCTCAGTTTCAAAGGGCGACTCTCATGGGTGGCCGCCTAAAATCCCAACACAAATCATGGCAATACTTCTCTGAGGTCAGTTCCAGAAATCAGTCTCTAAGGGGAATCACACCAGAGTTCAAGCGCTGGTGGACCCAGTCATCTCTTCCGACTGCCACATAAATGACCACAATGAAAACGAAAACACTCCCAAATGGCCCTCATCTTCTTCCATATAGACACTCATCATAACCTCTGGCTTGACGTTTCCTTGAGGGGCACAGCCCAAGACAGTGTCCAAAATAATCTCCCTTTCCTCTCATTTGCCTAAAGTCAGGGTGGCCTGGACACCCATTCTGTGAACCAGGAGTGATCAAATAACCCTGACTTTAATACTGCTCTGCTTCTCTAATTTGAGGCCTACTGTCTGTGGAGTATAGATTCTTGATATGAATTGGAGTAATGAAAAAACCCAATAACCCATTGGCTACCCTCTGCAGGGTTTTGAAGAACTCATTTGATCCAATAAATCCCTATTCTCATTTTATGGAGGTCAGGAACCTTACAGAGGAAGGTGAGAGACTTCATCCTCAATGACTGATTTTTGGGCCATTTTGGTTTTTGATGTGCCTTCTGGAATGTTACATATTTTTTTTTTGGTTTTAGTGCCTTCTGGAATGTTACATAATTTTTTTCTTTAGACATTATTGCCAGAGTTCGTATCTTCATCCCAGTGCAGGTGAAATCAAAGATAATACCAATCTACAGGTTCTGCAATAGCCATCCCTGTACTGCTTGCAGAACTTGCCTGGACACATTGTGAACTCACCTAAATGCATTGTGAACTATCTGTTGGTGCAGCGACTTGTGGTAGTGTTGGGGTATATTTGCTGATGATGTCATCGGTGGTACAATTTTTCCAAAAGGAGCCATCAATTGGCATGGTGTATCTTCCTCCCTTCTGCGTGTCATGATCGTCCAGCTAAAATTTGGGGGGCCAACAGAGGTGAGGCAAAGAACCTCACCCACCCCCGCTGGTACAAAGACCTCTCCACAGGTGTGGCTCTATACTGGACGGGTAGTCAGTGACGGGTAAGATCCAATTTCAATGGTACCAACTTAACGGGTAAAGATCCTATGTACTATTGGACAACCTAAGGCAGGCACGGTCCCTAAGCCACATGCGTGTTGTTTAAACAGAGAGGGGAAGATGTTGAGAGCCACAGCCGAAGGGGCCCCAGCAAAATTCCTGCTTCCAGCAAACTTCCAGCTGCCGGCTGATGATTGGCTCACAGCGGCCCCAGCAACAACTAGCTGATTGGCTCCTCTGCGGTGATGCTCAATGGGCTGTCTCCCTGCCCTTTCAGACCACAAAACTGCTCATTGGGGGACTTTTTTTGACTCTGCCCACATGACCCAGCCAATCGGCCTCAAGAGCAGGAGGATTGTGGGAGGCGGACAGAGGCTCGTGTGGGAGGGAGAGGTTTTGGGAAGCCAGTGGTGGCAGTTGGAGCTCTGAAGGTTTTTCCTGAGAGGCTGTTTTGTTTGGCGTGTGTGGTTCTAAAAATAAAGTTCATTTCTTTTGACAAGTGGCTCCTGATTGTGCCCAGCAAGACTGCGGCATTATCCTAATATTTCTACAATAACTGACCCAGTTTAACATCAATGCAAGTAGATTCCTGTGGGAGAGGACATGATGTGTATTATGACGTTCATTTTTATGTAACAGTGGTACATTACTATTTCTTCAGTTTACGCACATCATAGGATATATATTTGATCCACAAGTTCACAAATTTATAGGCATTTGTTTCACTTTCAATCACTTTCTGCTTCAAAACACATGTATTCCTCCAGGTTTCTTTACTGGTCTTTTCACGAGACTTCTTTCCAAACACATTATTTCCGATTTCCATAATCACTTTTGAAGCAAAACTCACACATTCTTTATGAAAAACCACAATGCTGATATAACCTTTAGATATATTACTGGTTGGAATGAAGGATTGTATATCAATGTAAGATTTTCTGTATATTTTCAGATATCAATTCAATCCATTATTTAAAGTTAGAACCAGTTATAATATTTATTTACAGTATGGTCTATTCATGCATTATCTCTATAATTATAGACACAGTGTACACCATTTTTACCTAGAAAAAATAATTTATACGTCTTCAAAATATTGCTCCCAGAAATGGTGGAAGAAATACTCATGTCACCTGATCTACATATACATTTTATCACAGTAATATTCTGCACACAGAAAGAAGAGGTCAAACTTATGTTTGTACCAAAGCCTAAATGGAAAATGAGCATGGATTACGGAAAACATCCATGTCCATGTTGCCTAATGCTCTCAAAAGTTCATCCTATTGGTGACTACATGTTTGTTTCTTCCTAAGATTATATATTCAAACTCAAGCCTGTTGAAAATGTATAATTCTATCACTCACTTTATACTTTGCCTGATATCCTAATGTCAATTGATATCTGCATTCCTACTTTTTTCCCCAGTTCATCCTTTTGACAGACTCTCCACATGTGCTGACAATTACATTCACTCTCTATCTGAAACCCTATTGCTAAAGATCTTTTCATCCAAATCCTATACTCACTCTTCTTTCAAAACCTACCGACTATCTTACTAATCCTACAAATTATCCGTTTTTGACTGGATGTTCTCTTCAACATTCAATCAACCAAGGTACAAGGAATTATGTCATTGTATATCGATTTATCTGAGACATCTGTGAAGAATATAATTCAAAGATAAGAATCCCAGCCAAGGGTCCAATGCAATTCTGGGCTTCAAATATTACCTAGATGTCTGTTTTCATACTTATATTTCACTTATATTCTTATAAATATCGCACGTTCCCAATACCATAATTCATCCCGCAGAATGATTCCTAACCCAAATGGAACATGTTATTAACCCTGACCATACACAGTTCTCTCAATCTAACTTTACTGAAGAGCAGGGCCAGAGTTGGTCTTTCAATACAGAAATTAGGGGATCTTCCACTTGCTGAGAACCTCCAAGGTTATTAAAGAAATGATCCCTGGATTAAATGTAGGCAGCTATGAATGACGTCAGAGAGCAAAAGTCATCTTCCATGACAAACAACCTGGTTAGCATGAATGGATGTGACTGAATCAACATTTCTTTTCTTAATGTATAGAAGATGGAACAAACCAGGCCTATCTGGAGAGCTTTTTTTGGGTGCCTATGGTTGATATACCATGCAAACTTGTGAAAGTTTCACTGGAAGTAGGGGCAGCCTCCAACTCATTGGACTCTTGGAAGCAACTGTTAGGACAAATTGGTTGCCAAGGCAGTAACCTAATTCAGTTCCTGAAGGAAGTGACCTACGTCACTTCCTTGGTGAAGGAATTCTCTGAACTTGGGATCCATGAAGACAGGCACCCAGAGCCAGTCCCAGTCCCAGTCCCAGTGGACTCACTTGTTCGGTTTTACCAAAGACAGGGTCAGTCTTTCTTGGTACCTACCTATGTGAGGATGGCCAAAGGCCAGGAGAGCTCTGAAGAGGGACCTTTTCTGAGAAAGCAGGTAGTGGCTCACCGCTGGCTCCTGACAACTTCACAGAGTTGGCCAAGGAGACCAGATCTGAGTCAGGACAGGACATTTTGGGAGAACATTGTATGGCCCACCAGTCAGAGGACACTCTGGATAGTCACAGACCTACTTGGGGGAAGGAGGTGCCTTTGTGGGAGTGGTTGTGGTTTTGTGGTTTTGTCACATGTTCTGAGAATAGGTAGGAAATGTGGTTTGTTTGGTTTGGATTGGACTGTTTCTAGTAAGTCGTTTGACATGTGAGTGTTTCTATGTCTGTGTATCCCACTGTGTCTGTGGTTGTAGACATTAGAAAAGAGAATGAATTAATGGATGTGTCCTGTCTAGTAGAAAGCTTCCTGGCATTCATCCTGCCCAATTGATGAATGGACTGCGGCTTGCCTTCTGGATGGGCAAAACCTACTATCTTCCTAAGATCCTGTTTTCTTCTTGAATTCTGGCCACTCTCCAGGATAGGCTCATGGTTTTGTGCCCAAGATATATACCACCTCCAAGCTCTGTGACATGACCATGTACTTGATAGCTGAAGTGAATGGGGAGCATCTCAGAAAACTCAGATATCAGTGTGACCAGGAAAGTCTCAGTGGAGAAACCCTGCTTTGGGTCTTTTGCTTACCTGTTCTTCTGTTGCCCTAAATGTCAGGAAGGTCTTTGCCTCTGGCCACCGCTTTGTGAAGCCTGAAGAAAACAGTTTTCAAATGAAAATGAATGGGCATCACCTGTGGCTCTTTGCTTAATCACTTTGAAAAAGGATGTGTCTGAATCAGCCTCTTGGTTCTGTGTGAGGTTGTGTCTTAGATTCTCAGCACCTGATGCATCTAAAGATAGATTCCATGTGTGCATTCAAAACAGAAATGGCAAATGAGTCTCTTGCCTTCCTCTATTAGATTCCTGACCTTCATCAAGTAAGAATCAGGATCCTTTAGTTCAAATGAGTTCTTTGAACCCCTGCAGAAGTGCTTGGGTTTTCTGATGACTCCAAATCATATAAAGAATCTATACCTGACAGTCAGTAGGCCTCAAATTGGAAAAGCAGAACAGTATTAAAGCCATCCCTATTTGATCAGTTCTGGTTCACAGGAAGGGTGTGTAGGCCACCCTGACTTTCGGCAAATGAGGGGCAAGGGAGCTTATTTTGGACAGTGTCTTGGTCTGCGCCCCTCATGGAAACCTCTAGCCAGAGGTTATGATGAGTGTCTATATGGAAGAACATGAGGGCCATGTGGGAGTGTTTTGGTTTTAATTGTGATCATTTGTGTGGCGGTTGGAAAAGATGACTGCGTCCACCTGGGTTTCAACTCTTGTGGGATTCCCCTTGGAGACTGAGTTCTGGAACTGATCTTAGAGAAGTATTGCCATGAATTGTGTTGGGATTTTCGGAGGCCACGCATGAGAGTCACCCTTGGAAACTGAGATCTAGGCCCAGGGTGGCTTTCCACAGAGCACTGGGAATCTCAGCGAGGATATCACTTGATTATATTCTGAAAGACTTGGCAGCAATAGTTGAGAGTCAAAACACACATGGACCTAACATTGTAGACCTCAATGTGGCTGGCTTTATGTGACCTTGGGCCAATCTTTTGGAAGACTTGCCTGTGAGAGTTCTCTAGAGCTTCCATTGAAATGAGCTTCCTCAACATTTATTGGTTCCTGAATGAATTGAAACCCACAGTACCTCCAACTTCATCCTTGAAAAATGGCTAGAAAATACCATGAAATTTTTGAAATTTCCATGACCAGCTGGCACTGGAAAACCATTTGATGTCCTGTTGCTTATCATGAGTATGCAAGACAGTGCCTGGTTTGACTGAGTTTCATGATAATGGTGTAGAAAAGAGATGCCAGTAAGTTGGAGCCTGCTGAGTAGTGGGCCAAGAGCAGTAGAGTGTAGGTGTGTGAAAGAACATCTGTGGTGGGGCCACGTGGATCTGCCATTGGCTTAGAAATGGTTTGTGACTGACATGTGCAGCTAGCAGACCTTTAGATGTAAAGGCATCTTGTTGTATGGAGAGGTTTCAGGGCAATGTTCAGAATCATGTTGCTATGGTCAAGGGGGCAACTATGTGTGATAGAAGCCTGCTTGGTACATTCTCCTGCCGATCCTGACCACCACACGTGACAGAACTCCCTGCAGCACTGTATCGCAGTTAAACTCCTTTATTTCATAAAGTAAATAACAAACTTTCAGTGCAGCATCAAATAACATGACGAAATGTGAAGAATGATCAAATGGCTTCACAGTCCACACGGGGAGACACTTAGCCCCCAGTAGCCCCAGTTTGCCTACAAAGAGAGAATTCAGCACTGCTGCCTCGTGTTCATAGGAAAATAAAAAACCATGTTCTTCAGGTCACATAGATGCAGACTCAGCTTTGATGGTCTCACTACAAAGGAAGCTAAAGCTCCTGACAATAACATATATTTCAAGTGCCCAACCTCAGAGGCATTTTCTCAAGAAGTCTTAAGGCGACACAGGTCCATGTTTGTGGTATTTACCCTGTCCCTTACTTTTGGAAACTCCTCTACCACCTTCAAGGTTGTGAACTAATGGGCATTTTCCATTCCAGATATTTATGATGACCTAAAACAACAACAAGTGCTGGCGAGGATGTGGAGAAAAGGGTACACTGTACATTGCTGGTGGGACTGCAAATTGGTGCAGCCAAAGTGGAAAGCAGTATGGAGATTTCTTGTAGAGCTGGGAATGGAACAACCATTTGACCCAGGTATTCCCCTTCTCAGTCTATTCCCTAAAGACCTAAAAAAAATGCTACAGGGACACTGCTACATTGATGTTCATAGCAGCACAATTTACAATAGCAAGACTGTGGAACAAACCTAGATGCACTTCCATAGATGAATGGATAAAAATGTGGCATTTATACAAAATGGAGTATTACTCTGTATTAAAAAATGACAAAATCATATAATTTGCAGAGAAATGGATGGCATTAGAGCAGATTATGCTAAGTGAAGCTAGCCAATCCCTAAAACCAAATGCCAAATGTCTTTTTTGATATAAAGAGAGTAACTAAGAACAGAGTAGGGACGAATAGAATGAGAAGAAAATTAACATTAAACAGGGATGAGAGGAGGAAGGGAAAGGGAGAGAGAAGGGAAATTGCATGGAAATAAAAGGAGACCCTCAGGGTTATACAAAATTACATACAAGAGGAGGTGAGGGAAAGGAAAAAATTATACAAGGGGGAGAAATGAATTACAGTAAAGAGGTAGAGATAGAAGAGGGGAGGGGAGGTAAGGGGAGGGGGATAGTAGAAATTAGGAAAGGCAGCAGAATACGACAGACACTAGTATGGCAATATGTAAATCAATGGATGTGTAACTGATGTGATTCTGCAATCTGTTTATGGGGTAAAAATGGAAGTTCATAACCCACTTGAATCACAGTGTGGAATATGATATATCAAGAACTATGTAATGTTTTGAACAAGCATAAATAAAAATTAAAAAAAAAAGAAAACTAACTTTGGTGAATGGTGCAAAGAAATCCTAATATTTCTACAGTAACTGACACAGTTTAACATCAATGCGAGTAGATTCCTGTGGGACATGATGTGTATTTTGATGTTCATTTTTATTCAACACTGGTACATTACTATTTCTTCAGTTTATTCACATCATATTATAATATTTCATCCACAAGTAAGCAAATTTATTGTCATTTTTTTTCAATTTCAATCACTTCCTGCTTCAGAACTCATGAATTCCTTGGTGTTTCTTGACTGGCCTTTTCATGAGACTTCTTTCCAAACACATTATTTTCGATTTCCATAATCACTTTTGAAGCAAAACTCACACAAACTTCATGATAAACCGTACCCTAATATTAACATTAGGTGTATAACTGGTTGTCATGAATGATTGCATATCAACATAAGATTTCTTATATATTTTCAGATATCAATTCAATCCATTATTTAAAGTGGAACAAGTTATATTATTTATTGAAATTAAGGTCTATTCATGCATTATCTGTATATTCATAGAAACAGGGTACACCTCTTTTTACCCCCAATGCTAATTTATACGTCTTCAAAATACTGCTAGTAGAAATGGTGGAAGAAATAATCATCTCATCTGATCTACATATACATTTTATCACAGTAATATTCTGGAAACAAAATGCAAAGGTCCCACTTAGGATTGTACCAAAGCCTAAATGGAAAGTGAACATGGATTACTAACAACATCCATGTCCATGTTGCCTAATGCTCTCAAATGTCAATCCTATTGGTGACCTACATATTTGTTTCTTCCTAAGATTAGATATTCAATCTCAAACCTGTTGAAAATGTCTTATCCTATCACTCACTTTATACTTTGCCTGATTTCCTAATGTCTCTATTGATAACTGCTTTTCTACAAATTTTCCCCAGTTCATCAATGTGTCTGATTTCTTCATATGTGCTGACATTTATATTCACTCACTGCCCGAAAAAAAAATTGCTAAATAACTTTTGTTACATATCCTATACTAACTCTACTTGCTAAACATAACGACTATCTTCTTAATCCTACCGACAATCCCTTTTGACTGGATGTTCTCTTCAGCATTCAATCATCCAAGGTTCAAGTTCCTCTGCCATTGTATATCGATTTATTTGAGACATGTGTGCAGTTAGTAATTCAAAGCTAAATATCCCAATCAACGGCCCAATGCCCTTCTGGGATTCAAATCTTACTTTAATTTCTGTTTTCATACATATATTTAACCTCGATATTCTTATAAATATCACAGGTTCCCAATACCATTATTCATCCAGAAGAATAATTTCTAACCCAAATCAAACATGAAATTAACCCTAACCATACGCTGTTCACTCAATCTAACTTTACAGAAGAGCAGAGACAGATTGTTCTTACAATACAGGAATGTAGGGGATCCTCCACCTGTTAAGAACCTCAAAGGTCCATGCAGAAATGATCCCTGGAGAAGATGTAGGCAGCAATGAAGGACCTGAGAGACAAAAAGTCATTTTCCATGGCAAACAACCTGGTCAGGATGAAGGGTTGTGTCTGAATCAGCCTCTCTCTTCTTAATGTAGAGAAGATGGACCAAACCAGGCTTGTGTGGACAGCTGTTCCCTGGTGCCTAAGGTTGATATACCATTCTAAGTTGTGAAAGTGTCAAAAGAAGTAGGGGCAGCCTCCATCTCATGGGACCCTTGGAAGCAACTGTTAGGACAAAGTGGTTGCCAAGGCAGTGACCTCATTCAGTTCTTGAAGGAAGTGACCTACCTCACTTCCTTCTTGATGGAACTTTCTGAACTTGGGACCGAGGAAACCAAGCACCAGAGCCAGTCCCAGTCCCAGTCCAAGTGGTCTCATTTGTTTGGAATCACCAAGGACAGAGTCAGTCTTCTTGGTACTGACTGATGTGAGGATGGCCAAATTCCAGGAAAGATCTGAACAGGGGCCTTTCCTGACTAAGTAGGTAGTGGCTCACCGCTGGCTCCTGACTGCTTCACAGAGTTGGACAAGGAGACCAGATCTGAGACAGGACAGACCATTACCAGGGAACATAGTATGGCAAACCTGTCTGAGGACACTCCGGATAATCACAACCCTACTTGGGGAAAGGAGGTGTCTTTTTTAGTGTGGGTGTGTGGTTTTGTCTCTGTTCTAAGAATAGGTAGGAAAGGAGGTTTCTTTGGTTTGGAGTGAACTGTTTCTAGTAAGTCGTTTTACAAGGTGAGTGTCTCTATGTCTGTGTATCCCACTGTGTCCGTGGTTGTATACATTAGAAAAGAAAATGCATCAATGCATGTGTCCTCTCTAGTAGAAAGCTTCCCAGCATTCATCCTGCCCAATTAATGAATGGAGTGTGGTTTCCATATCGATAGGCAACACCTACTACCTTTTTAAGTCCCTGTTTTCTTTCTGAATTCTGACAACTCTTCAGAATAGGCTCTTGGGTTTGTGTCCAAGATATGTACCACCTCCAATCTCTGTCACATGGCCATGTACTGGATATCTGAAGGGAATGGCCAGCATCTCAGAAAACTCAGATATCAGTGTGACCAGGAAAGTCTCAGTGGAGAAACCCTGCTTTGGGCCTTTTGCTAACCTATTGTTCTGTTGCCCTGAATCTCAGGATGTCTTTGCCTCTGGCCACCCCTTTGGGAAGCCTGAGGAAAACATTTTTCAAATGGAAATGAAGGGCATCACCTGTGTCTCTTTGCTTAATTGCTTTGGAAAAAGATGCGTCTGAATCAGCCTCTTGGCCCTGTGTGAGGCTGTGGCTTAGATTCTCAGCACCTAATGGATCAAAAGAAAGATCCCATGTGTGCATCCAAAACCAAAATGGCAAATATTCACTCATTGTGAATGAATTCTTTTACCTTCCTCTGTTAGGATCCTGACTTCCATCAAGTGAGAATAGGAATCCTTTGGGCCAAATGAGTTCTTCAAATCTCTGCAGAGGGGCTTGGGTTTTCTCATGACTCAAATTCACATAAAGAATCTAAACCACAGAGTCAGAAGGCCTCAAATTGAAAAGGCCGAGCAGTATTAATGGCAGGCCTATTTGATCACTCCTGGTTTACAGGAAGTGTGTCCAGGCCACCTTGATGTTAGACAAATGAGGGGAACAGAACCTTAATTTGGACACTGACTTGGGCTGTGCACCTCATTTAAAACTCCAGCCAGACGTTATAAGGAGTGTCTATATGGAAGAAGATGAGGACCATGTGGGAGTGTTTTGGTTTTAATTGTCGTCATTTGTGTGGCGGTTGGAAGAGATGACTGTTCCACTGGGCTTGAACTCTGGTGTGATTCCACTTAGATACTGAGTTCTTGAACTGACCTCAGAGAAGTATTGCCATGAATTGTGTTGGGACTTTAGGAGGCCACACATGAGAGTCGCCCTTGGAACCTGAGATCTAGGCCCAGGTTGGATTTCCACAGAAGACTGGGAACTTCAGCCCGGATACTACATACAACTTTACTTAAAGACTTGGCAGCCATATTTGAGTTTAAAACACTCATGGACCTCACATTGTAGATCTCAATGGGCCTGGCTTCATGTGACATTTTGGCCACGCTTAGGGAAACCTTGCCTGTGAGAGTGCTCCAGAGCTTTCATTGAAATTAGCTTCTTCACCATTTAATAGTTCCTGAATTAATTGAATCCCTCAGAGCCTCAAACTTCATCCGTGAAAAATGGCTGGAAAATTACCATGAAATTTTTTATATTTTCATGTTCAGCTGGCACTGGAAAAACTTTGGATGTCCTGTTTCTGATCCTGAGTATACCAGACACTGCCTTGATTGACTTTGTTTCATGAAAATGGTGTAGAACAGATATGCCAGTAAGTTGGAGCCTGGTGAGTAGTGGGCCTAGAGCAGTGGTATGCAACTGTGTGATAAAACATCTGTGTTGCGGCCATGTGGATCAGCCATTGGCTTCCAAATGGCTTGTGACTGACATGGTGCAGCCAGCAGACCCATATATGTAAAGGCATCTTGTTATATGAAGAGGATTCACTGCAATGTTCAGAATCATGTTGCTATTCTCAAGGGGGCAATCTACATGGGATAGAACCTTGGTTGGTGCATTCTCCTGAAGACCCTGACTCACCACACCTTAAAGAACTCCCTCCACCACTCTGTCCCATTTTAACTCCTTGTATTTCTTGAAGCAAATACCAAACTCCCAGTGGAGCAGCGAGAAACACCACGAAAAATGGAGGATGACCAATTGGATTCACAGTCCACACTGAAAGACACTTAGACCCCAGTGTCCATAGTTTACCTACAAAGAGAGAATTCAGCACTGCTGCCTCATGTTCATTGGATAATAAGAAACCATGTCCTCCAAGTAACATAGATGCAGACCCAGCTTTGATGGTCTCTCTACAAAGGAACTAAATCTCCTCAGAACATCAAATATTTCAAGTGCCCACCCTTAGAGGCAGTTTCTCAAAAAGTATTTAGGCCAGCAGAGCTACATGTTTGTGGAATGTTTACCCTGTCCCTTACTTTTAGAATCTTCTCTACCACCTCCAAAGTTGTAAACTCCTGAGTATTTTCCATTCCAGATATATATTCACAGATTTTCTAACTCTTATCCTCTAATTGTGTCTTACTTGAGGAGAATGTAATGTCAAGGCATTGTTCTGGATGAAAGTGGGAAGATTTTTGTGTAGCACATATTTGCATACACATTGGATTCAATTTCCTATTTTCCATTAGAAATGCTGAATACCTGAAACTAACATATACCCTATTAGACTCTGACTACTAATCCTAATATTATGGAGAAAAATAACACAAACAGAATAGAAATACAAGCAGTTTAGAGGAGGTATGTTTTATAGTTGGAGTTGCCTTTTGCATGGTATAGTGTAGCAGTTATAAATCTAGTCAATTATTTGTTGAAATAGTTCTCCATGCGTTTTTAAAGTTAACAAATAAGTGTATTTCTGTCCCCCTTTCTCTGTAGCCTATTCAGCACACGTATTTTTATATGCACATATAGAATCCTACCAGGTACCACACGTACAATCTTGTGAGGTGGCTGACTTGGCAGATACAAATTGGAAGAAGAGATCACTCCTCCTAAATGCTGCTTGAACTGATAATTCAAATGTGAGTGAGCTTCCTAGTTGAACAACATTATACATAAATCCATGTTCAGTAAAATGAATATATTTGGATCTGTGGATGATATACATTTCATGGTGAATTTCGTTTGGCATATATATTGCAATTTTTAATGTCTCTCTCTGTGTGTGTATATAAATATATATATATATAAATATATATATATATATATATATATATATATATATATAGATACACTCTCAAGATTTTTCAAAATATGAAATATGTGTCTTATTACACACTTCCTAAATTCATTCATATTTATGTTGTGGATTTATAATCAACATTTCACAAGATTATTCTCAGAAATATTCATCCACCTGAAATACGTATTTGTTTCTTAGTACTGTTTCCACCCCAGGTATGCATTCACGGATTTTCAAACTCTTCTACCCTAATTGTGTCTTACTTGGGGTGAAGGTAATGTAAAGGCATTGTTCTGGATGAGAGTGGGAAAATAATGGTGTAGCATATATTTTTATACACATTGGATTCATTTTCCTATATTCCATTGAAAATACTGAATCCCTGACAATAACCCATACCCTACCATACTCTGTCTACTAATCCAAATATGATGGAGAAAAACAACCCAAACAGAATAGAAATACAAGCAGTTCAGAGGAGGCATGGGGTATAGTTGGACTTGCCTTTTGCATGATAAATGGTAGGTGTTATAAATCCAGGCAATTTTTAATTGAAATATTTCTCCATGTGTTGTTAAAGTTAACAAATATGTAAATTCCTGTCTGCCTTTCTCTGTAGCCTATTCAGCACATGTATTTTTATATGCTTATATAGAATCCTACCGGGTATCATACGTTCATTTTTGTGAGGTGACTGACTTGGCAGATACAACTTGTGAGAAGAGATCACTCCTCTAAACGCTGTTGGAACTGAAAATTCAAACTATGGGTGAGCTTCCTAGTAGAACAACATTATACATAAATCCTTGTTCAGTAAAATAAATATTTTTGCATCTGTGGATGCTATATATTTTATGATGAACTTCTATTGGCGTATATATTCCTACATTTTAATGTCTGTGTGTGTGTTTTGTGTGTGTGTGTGTGTGTGTGTGTGTGTATATATATATATATATCTATATATATATATATATACACATATATATGTATATACACATATATATAATTATTAATATATATATATATATATATATATATATATTCACTGTCCTGATTTTTAAAATATGAAATATATGTATCTTAAATACACTCCCTAAATTCATTCATGTTCAAAAATGTGGATTTATAATCAACTTTTCACAAAATTATTCTCAGAAATATTCATCCACCTGAAATACACATTTGTTTCATAGTTCTGAAAACTAACTTCAGTAAATGGTGCTTACAAATCCTAATATTTGTACAGTAACTGACCCAGATTAACATCAATCAAGTAGATTCGTATGGAACATGATGTGTATTCTGACGTTTATTTTCATTCAACACAGGTACATTACTATTTCTTCAGTTTTTACAAATCATAGGATATATATATTTCATCCAACAAGTTCACAAATTTATACGCATTTGTTTCACAATCACTTCCTACTTCATAAAACATGTATTCCTCCAGGTTTCTTGACTGGTCTTTTCATGAGACTTCTTCCCAAACACATTATTTTCGATTTCCATAATCACTTTTGAAGCAAAACTCACACACCCTTCATGATAAACCATAACCTTAATGTGGCCATTAGATATATAACTGGTTGGAATGAATGTTTGTATGTCAATATAAGATTTCCTGTATTTTTTCAGATATAATTTCAATCTATTATTTAAAGTCGGAACCAGATATATTATTTATTCACAGTATGGTCTATTCATGCATTATCTCTATATGCACAGACAAAGGGTACACCTCTTTTTACCCCCATTACTAATTCATACGTCTTGAATATGTTGCTGCCAGAAATGGTGGAAGAAATAGTCATGTCACCTGATCTACATATACATTTTATCACAGTAATATTCTGGACAAAAAAAGCAAAGGTCACACTTAAGATTGTAGCAAAGACTAAATGAAAAGTGAGCATGGATTACTAAACATCCATGTCCAGGTTGCCTAATGCTGTCAAATGTCAATCCTATTGGTCACTACATATTTGTTTAATTCTAAGATTATGTATTCAAACTCAACCCTGTTGAAAATATCTAATCCTATCAGTCACTTTATACTTTGCCTGATTTCGTAATGTCTCTATTGATTTCAGCTTTCCTAACTATTTTCCCCAGTTCATCATTGTGACTGTCTCTTCACTTGTGCTGACATTAACATTCACTGTCTACCAGAAACCCTATTTCTAAACAACATTTGTTCCAAATCCTATACTCACTCTTCTTTCTAAACCTACCGAGAATCTTCCGAATCCTACCGACTATCCCTTTTGACTGAAAGTTCTCTTCTACATTTAATCATCCATGGTACAAGGACCTAAGCCATTGTATATCGATTTATCTGACACATCAGTGCAGAACATAATTCAAAGCTACGTATCCCAATCAAGGGCCCAATGCCCTTTTGGGCTTCAAATCTTAGCTAGATTTCTGTTTTCATACTTATATTTCACCTATATATCCTTGTAAATATCGCAGTTTCCCAATACCATTATTCATCCCACAGAAAGATTCCTAATCCAAATCGAACCTGTTAGTTAACCTAACCATACACTGTTCAGTCAATTTAACTTTACAGAAGAGCAGGGATAGAGTTGGTCTTACAATACAGGAATATAGGGGATCTTCCACAGTCTGAGAAACTCAAAGGTCCATGCAGAAATGATTCCTGGAGAAGTTGTAAGCAGCCATGGAGGACCTAAGAGAGCAAAAGTCATCCTCCATGGCAAACAACCTGGTCAGAATGGAGGGTTGTGTCTGAATCAGCTTCTCTCTTCTTAATGTAGAGAAGAGGGACCAAACCAGGCCTGTGTGGAGAGCTGCTCCCAGGTGCCAATGGTTGATATACCATTCTAACTTGTGAAAGTGTCACAGGAAGTAGGGGCAGCCTCCACCTCATGGGACCCATGAAAGCAATTATTATTACAAAGTGGTTGCCACGGCAGTAACCTCATTCAGTTCCTGAATGAAGTGACCTACCTCTCTTCCTTGATGACGGATCTCTCTGAACTTGGGATCCAGGAAGCCAGGTACCCAGAGTCAGTCCCAGTTTCTTTCCCAGTGGGCTCACTTGTTTGGAATAACCAAGGACAGAGTAAGTCTTCCTTGGTACCTACTGATGTGAGGAATGCCAAATGCCAGGAGAGCTCTGAAAAGGGGAATTTCCTGAAAAAGCAGGTAGTGGCTCACCACTGGCTCCTGAATACTTCACAGTGTTGGCCAAGAAGACCAGATCTGAGAAAGACAGGCCATTTCAAGGAAACATAGTATGGCCCATCAGTCAGAGTACATTCCAATTAGTCACAGACCTACTTGAATAAAGGAGGTGTCGTTGTGGGTGTGGTTGTGATTTTGTGGTTTAGTCTCATGTTCTGAGAATAGGTAAGAAAGGCGGTTTGCTTGCGTTGGAGTGGACGGTTATAGTAAGTCATTTGACAAGGTGATTGTTTGTATGCCTGTGTATCGCACTGCGTCTGTGGTTTTAGACATTATAAAAGATAATGCATCAATGGATTTGTCCTGTCTAGTAGAAAGCTTGCCAACATTTATCCTGCCCAATTTATGAGTGGACTGCAGGTTGCTTTAGGGACGGGCAACACCTACTATCTTCCAAAGTTTCTGTTTTCTTCCTGAATTCTGGCCACTCTCCAGAGTAGGTTCATGGTTTTGTGTCCAAGATATGTACCACCTCCAAGCTCTTTGACATTGCCATATACTGGATAGCTGAAGGGAATATCAAACATCTCAGAAAACTCAGATATCAGTGTGACAAAGAAAGTCTCACTAGAGAAACCCTGCTTTGGGCCTTTTGCTTACCTATTTTTGTGTTGCTCTGAGTGTCAGGATGGTCTTTGCCTCAGGCCACCAATTTGTGAAGCCTGAAGACAACTGTTTTCAAATGGAAATGAATGGGCATCACCTGTGTATCTTTGCTTAATTGCTTTGGAAAGGGATGTGTCTGAATCAGCCACTTGGCCCTGTGTGAGGCAGTGGCTTAGATTCTCAGCACCTGATGGAACTAAAGAAAGATCCCATGTGTGCTTCCAAAACCAAAATGGCAAAAAGATCAGTCATTGTGTATGAAGTATTTTGCCTTACTCTGATAGGTTTCTGATCTCCATCAAGTGAGAATAGGGATCCTTTGGGTCAAATGAGTTCTTCAAAGCCCTGCAGAGGCTAGCCCATATGAGCTTGGGTTTTTTCATTAATCCAAATCACATAAAGAATCTATACCTGCCAGTCAGTAGGCCTCAAATTGGAGAAGCAGAGCAGTATTAAGGCCAGGCTTATTTTATCACTCCTGGTTCACAGGAATGGTGTCCAGGCCTAGCTGACTTTAAGCAAATAAGGGACAAGGGAGCTTGTTTTGGATACTGTCTTGTGCTGCGCCCCTCATGCAAACCTCCAGTCAGAGGTTATAATGAGTGTCTATATGGAAAAAGGTGAGGACCATGTGGGAGTGTTTTGGTTTTAATTGTGTTCATTTGTGTAGCGGTTGGAAGAAATGACTGGATCCACCAGGGCTGGAACTTTGGTATGATTCCCCTTAGAGACTGAGTTCTGGAACTGACCTCAGAGAAGTATTGTCATGAATTGTGTTGCGATTTTAGAAGGCCACGCATGAGAGTCGCCCTTGGAAACTGAAATCTAGGCCAAGTGTGGCTTTCGACTGATCACTGGGAATCTCAGCCAGGATATCACCTGATTTTATTCTGAAAGACTTGACAGGCATAGTTGAGAGTCAAAACACACATTAACCTCACATTGTAGACCTCAATGGGATGGGCTTCATGTGACCGTTTGACTACTCTTTGGGAAGCCTTGCCTTTGAGAGTTCTCCAGAGCATTCATTGAAATGAGGTTCCTCAACATTAAATGGTTCCTGAATGAATTGAAACCCACAATTTCTCCAACTTCATCCTTGAAAAGTGGCTAGATAAATACCCTGAAATTTTTGAAACTCCCATGACCAGGTGGCACTGGAGAACCTTTGGATCTCCTGTTGCTGTACCAGAGAGTGCCTTGATTGACTGGGTTTCATGAAAATGGTGAAGAACAGAGATGCCAGTAAGTTGAGACTGCTGAGTAGTGGGCCCAGAGCAGTGGTCTGCAGGTGTGTGATAAAATATCTGAGGTGGGGCCGTGTGGATTTCCAATTGACTTCCAAATGCCTTTTGGCCGCCATGGTGCATCCAGCAGAACCTTACATGTAAAGGCATCTTATTATATGGAGAGGTATCAAGGCAATGTTCAGAATCAGGTTGGTATGGTCAATGAAAAAGCTATGTGAAATAGAAGCCTGGTTGGTGCATTCTCCTGCAGTTCCTGACCCACCACACGTGACAGAACTCCCTCCAGCACTGTGTCCCAGTTGAACTCCTTGTATTTCGTGAAGCAAATACCAAACTCCCAGTGCAGCACCAAGAAACACCACAAAAATGGAGGATGATCAAATGGCTTCACAGTCCACACGGGGAGACACTTAGCCCCCAGTGGCCACAGTTTACCTACCAAGAGAGAATTCAGCACTGCTGCCTCATGTTCATTGGAAAATTAGAAACCATGCTCTCCATTCACATAGATGCAGACCCAGCTTTGATGGTCTCACTAGAAAAGAAGCTAAACCTTCTGACAACAAAATATATTTAAAGTACCCAACCTCAGAGGCAGTTTCTCAAGAAGTCTTTAGGCCGGCAGAGCTCTATGTTTGTGGAGTGTTTACCTCTTAGACCAGGATGTAAGAAAAGAATACTGACTCCAATTAAAATCAA
This sequence comes from Callospermophilus lateralis, assembly GCF_048772815.1. NCBI lineage: Eukaryota > Metazoa > Chordata > Mammalia > Rodentia > Sciuridae > Callospermophilus > Callospermophilus lateralis. The sequence continues at coordinate 67,981 of NW_027513145.1, forward strand.
ATTAAAGTAAGCTTATTATTTCCATTGGCTGGGCTGCCTCTCCCTCCCAAAATTGCGAGAACAAGAGAGCAACCCCACCTTTACTACAGCCCAGGTTTGTAGCCCAGAAAGTTACACAAAAATGGGGTAACAGATAACAGAACTCTGACAAGCATCACACAAAAATGGGAGTTTACAATTTATTTTGCTAGCCCCAACATCAAAATTTATGAGGACCATTAGAGCCTCAGAGAGGGTCATTGTCTGGCCACAGAAGGCCAATATTTATGAGGTGTGACAAAGTTTCAGAGAGGGCTGATATCTGGTCAGAGAGCCATGCACGGGTGAGTTCAAGGCACGGGCAGTCATTCCAAGCAGGTTCAGAGTTTGCAGTAATTTACAGTAAAGCCAAAATGATTTTTTCATGGCTTTGTTGCAAGATGGCTCCCAATTTTAATAAAAGATAAGGTTGGGTCTATCATTCCCCCCTTTTCTTATGTGTCCCTTTGTAATCCTTGATAGGTTAGGGGAAAAGCACTGAGGAAATTTTAATCCCTCAGTTAACAGTCTCCAAATTTTTAGAACTCACCAAAAACCAGACTCCCTGATATTACCTGACTTAATTAATTACTTATATTGATAGTCTATTTATTTTTGGCTCCATTTGTGTAAGTAGAGAGTCGTCTCTCATTTTGGCTTCTTCTCAGCTGAGAGAGGGTGACATGAGTGTGCATGGCGTGAGGGACATGAGTTGCCTTTTTGAAGTCAGTTGAGAGATATGAGTTGCCTTTTAGAAGTCAGTTCTTTTTGAAGTCTTGTTGAGGAAGAACAGGTTGTAAAGTCATCTGGGGATGGGTTCTTCTATGAGAGAAACAAAAAACATGAGTATTGAATAAATGTTGCAGTAGCTGGATCATGTCACTGTATGAAGTACCCTCACCAGTCTTTAATATCCATAATTATCAGGACTGTCAACTTAACATTTAACTTTTAGTGATACAGTTGTCCCTCCCCATAATATACAGTTTAATAATTTAATGTCATCTGATTTTTCAAAATCCTTTCACTAGTATGACCTCTGTGTCTAATAGAGAAACATTTAATTCTGTTACTCAGAACTGGATAATCGTACTAGCAAACACCAAGCCTACCTGTGTAGGTTAGGAATATCTGTAGGCCTTAAACTAAAAACTTCTGCCTCTGGCAGCTCCTCTTGATAGTCTCTTTTTATAGTTATCAGGCATTCCTGTCTGAGAATCCTTCTTTGTAGCCAACAGTTTTACTTATTTTGGGAGGCTAACATAAAGTGTATACCTTAAATTATTATTATTATTATTATTATTATTTAAAATGCCCAAGAATGGCTGTATTTTGGTTTTAACTGTCTTTGCTAAGTGTTTAAGATGAAGCAGTCAAACTGACTTTTGTTTCTTTCTATTGTTAGCAGTCAGATGAGCTTTTATGGGAGTCATTCCTTGGGAAACTTGAGAGCAGCTTCTCAGTTCTGCTAGTGCAATTTGAGCTAGGTGGCTTCAGGTCTTGCTTGACCATGTGGCTTCCCTCAGAAGCATCAGGGATGTCTCCCTTTCCTGATGACTCTCCTCTTTGTAGCAAATGCACTGATTGGCTTTCTGTTCTCCAGTGGTCTCATTAATCTCCCTTATCGGAAGGTTATGTGGCCCAGAGTTGCAAAGCTCATAGAGAAGTCCCCTGTTCCCTGGATTCAGACTGACTCAGAGGGCAAGAGTCAAATATTGGGTTTTTTGGCCCTTTTTATTTAACTTTAATTTTCAATCCTAATCTGAAACAACCAGCAAATAAATTTTAACAGCCATATATTAAGAGTACTGCGCTTTAATGTCTATAAGTTTATAATTATTTATATTTTATTAATTGGGATCTTATTATTCTGTCTGTCTTGTAGTTGATGACTTATTATCTTAAATTAACCCATGTTGTGTTATTAAAGCAACACTTCTGTAAAACACCAACAGGGAATCTTTAGATCACTTATAAGGAAATTAAAAAATAAAAATTTTTTAACAAGAGTAAAAATACTTAGTTCATGTAATAGCTACCCTGAATTTTTTGGGTGAGTTATATATTATATCACCTTTTTGAGATCCTAGTAATCTTGACAGAAAAAAAAATTTGAACATAACTTTAAATGAAATAAAATCTGACCTACTGCTTTCGTAGTCATTCTCACATGTAGTAAGATGGGACACAGAGTCTCATCTCAAGTAAGCAGGGCTCCTTATAAATCTTAAATGCTTTAGTTCTAAAGCTGATCTTTTTTTTTAAATATCATTTTACAAAGTTTACATCACATTTAAAACATGAATTAAAGTACGGCTGAAAGATTTTAACCTTTACATAGATTAGGGTCTCATTAACTTAAAAATATATTTACATTGTTCCACAATGTAAAAAGTAACATAAAACTTTACATATATTATTGATAACAGGTAAATAAATCCCCAATATATATTTTATTTACCATACAACTTCAGAACACCTGCTTGATATAATGCTATTTTAAAGTTTCTACCTTATAGAGTTTTATAACTGGAAGATATGAGCACATTAATAGCATCACAATTACATTGATGTTTCTACATTAACCAAGTTTAGCTTTTAAAGAAATGGCAGTACAGTGCTCTAAAATAACAGTTCTTATTTAAACAGTTGTTTAATTTTTATGGTTGCTTGCTCTAGAAAATTTAAATCTTAATAAACTAAATGTTATGGGTAAACTTATGTTTAAGAAATTTTTGTCTCTTTAACACATGACTGATTTTTACAATCTTATACAGACTTTAGTACAAACTTATACAGACCTTAGTATATCAATCAGATATCAAACAAAAGTACTCATGAATGAGTAATCCCATATCAAATTTACTTTACTTATTTATCAAAATATTAGAAAAATGTTTTGAACAGTGTAAACCATTTTTTTGATTGAAAGAAAAGTCCTGGAACAAAGGCATATTAGACCTTTTGTAGACATTAATACTTTATTAGATGTTTGAACACCTAGAAAAACTTGTAAGCTTAAATTTAAAGACATTTATATTTATCTGTTTACCCAATTTAAATTGAAACATTTAAATCACGTGAATTAAAGATCTTTGGATCCACTTTTTAAAATTGTTTTTATGAGTGCTTTTTAATATGAGTGCTCCTTATATATGTTAATTTGTGTATCATATACGGATATATATATATATATATATATATATATATATATATATATATATATATAGACATACAACACATAACAAATTGTGCACACATAATAAAAGTGAAGGCCTTGTAGCTTTTCACAGGTGAAATCTCCATTGCAATGATTTAAAATTTCCACAGTTGGTCAAAGATATTACTGATCAGAAAAACATTAACCTAGGTCTGTAGGAGCAAAATCATGAGCTCAAAAAATAAATAAAGAATCTAAGGAAAAAATTATGAGTCTTAGAAAAAATGACTGGCCAGTAATTAGTAAATGCCATACAATTTACCTTTTTTTTCCCTTAGGCCTCAAATAAGTCTCCTACTAAGCTTACAGGCTTCTTTCATTTGCATTTCAAAATAAGTCCTGGCTGAGGTCTGGAAGAAGCAGGAAAAAATGGCTATTCTGAGCAGAAACCTTAGGCCTAAGGTATTTTAACCAGAATTTTCAGGTTAGGATGTTGAAAATTATGATACAAGTTTAAGATACAATTCACAAAATTTTATATCTTTACAAGTTGTTTTGTCAACAGATATCATACTATGATTTAGTATCCTTGTCCAAATTAATGCACTGGTACACACAGTGACATTTTCCCAGGCTACCTAATTTAAAATTGATGAAAAAAAGACTGAATGATTGGGAAGTTACTTGCCAACTTGGAAGTAGAGTTCTTTAGTTTTCCATCCTAAGTATTTAAGTTCTCTGGCATGAATTATCTGAAACCATAAACTAAACAATTACCTAAACCCAACTTTTAACTGCAAGATTGTGGAATGCTTCAAAAACCCATTCAGATACCAGATTGGTACAATGAAACATCATCATTTAGACACACATTCAGCAAAGATCATTTCCAAAAAAGAATTTATAATATTAACACATTATTGCACATGTCTTAAAGGGCCAGAAAAAAGGCAGAAGAAAGACAGAAATGAACTCCAGACAATGGCTGACAGACAGAACCCTTTAAAACAGAGCAAATAAGAGAAAAATCTCCTTCCCCAGTGGCACCACAGATGTCCCCACAAGGGGACCAAATGTTTTCACAGAGGAGCAACCTGAAATGTAAAATAAAGTGTCTCCATGGTGACTATACTGCATTTAGTGTCCCCTTTTTGTTTTTCTCTTTTTTTTTACGAAGACAGAGGTGGCATTATCCTTACAGTGCAGGGAACGAAGGAGGGAATTCCCTGAAGCAACAGGGCTTCGGCAGATGCTGGGAGATACTCAGTTCTTCATTCCCCAGCAGGCATTGCCATCTGCACTGGGTGTGCTCCAGGCAGCCAACTAGGGGCTTCTCTCATTCTGCTTAACAAATGGTGGTAAAGTTCATCACAGTTCCTTAAAACACAGTCCAAAGGGGTGTCAGGCTTACTTGCTTTGTTACCCATTTTCACGTTCAATATCATTAAGATTTTATCACAGAAATCACAAAACAAAACGCACAAAAACAAAAAAACAAAAAACATATAGAACACAGAACAAAACACACACACAAAAAAAAAAAAAAAAAAAAAAAAAAAAAAAAAAAAAACAGAATCCTGGTGCCAAAGCAGAAAAGCAGAGGAGCAATTCAACGTCTTGCTAAAGCTCTGGGGTAGGAGCGCGTGCGTGTCCCTTGGCACCTCTCTAACCTTCCAGAGGAATTCCCTACAGAACGGAACAGAGGACAGAACGATTCTCATTACTGTCCTGGACAGGAGTGTATGTGAGCCTCCCCAGGCCACCTCTCTGTCATTAGAAGAGATCTCCCTTAACCAGATATAAGATGTTATCAAGGTGTCACTTACCTATGGAGGCCTCCTCCACCAGGTGCTTGCTAATAGTTTCAGTGCGGTGGTTCACTGCAGTGCTCTCCAGACCGACGGCTCACTCCAAGGCCTTGGAACATCTCAAGTTGTGCACCCCCTAGAGTGGCTCCCCAGCCCGTAGCCCTGGAGGGAAGGCCAGCTTCAGAATTTTCAGCAGTCTGGTCTTGTGATCTGGTCGGGCAGGGTCATCTCACTGGGGAACTCCAAAATGTTGGACTAGGATGCAAAAAAAGACCACTGACTCCAATTAAAATCAAATTAAGGCAAGCTTATTATTAAAACCGGCCAGGCTGCCTCGCCCTCCCAAAATGGCGGGAACAAGACAGCAACACCACCTTTCCTACAGCCCAGCTATATAGCCCAGAAAGTTACACAAAAAGGGGGTTACAGATAACAGAACTTTGAAAGCATCACACTAATGGTAGTTTACATTTTTTTTTGCTGGCTCCAACATCAGAAATTATGAGGACCATTAGAGACTCAGAGAGGGTCATTGTCTGGCCTGGGAAGGCCAATATTTATTAGGTGTCACTAATGTTTCAGAGAGCACTGTTATCTGGTCAGAGAGCCAGGCATGGATGAGTTCAAGACACGGGCAGGCATTCCAAGCAGGTTCAGAATTTGCAGTAATTTATAGTAAAGCCCAAATTATCTTTCCACGGCTTTCTGGCAAGGTGGCTCCCAATTCTAATAAAAGATCAGGTTGGGTCTATCAAGCCTGTCCTTTACTTTTGGAAACTCCTCTACAACCTGCAAGGTTGTGAACTCCTGACCATTTTACGTTCCAGATATGTATTCACAGATTTTCTAACTCTTGTCCTCCAACTGTGTCTTACTTGGGGTGAAGGTAATATCAAGGCATTATTCTGGATGAGAGTGGGAAGATTTTTGTGTAGCACATATTTGCATACACATTTAGGAGATCACTCCTCCTAAACACTGTTGGAACAGAAAATTCAATCTATGGGGAACTTCCTAGCTGAACAACATTATACATAAATCCAAGTTCATTAAATAAATAGTTTTGGATCAGTAGATGATATATATTTCAAGATGGATTTAAATTGGCATATATATTCCTACATTTTAATGTCCATGTGACTTTTGTGTTTATAATGCTTTGTGATTTATGTGGATTTATAATCAAATTTTCACAAGATTATTCTTAGAAATATTCATCCAACTTAAATACATACTTTTTTCCTAGTACTGAAAAGTAACTTCAGTGAATGGTGCATAAAAATCCTAATATTTCTACAGTAACTGACCCAGATTAACATCAATGCAAGTAGATTCCTATGGGACATAATGTGTATTTTGATGTTCATTTTTATTCAACACTGGTACATTTCTGCAGTTTATGCACATTATATATAGTATGATATATAATGTTCAATCACTTCCTGCTTGAGAACCCATGTATTCTTACAGGTTTCTTGACTATTCTTTTCATGAGACTTCTTTCCAAACACATTATTTTTGATTTCCATAATCACTTTTGAAACAAAACTCACATACCTTTCAGGATAAACCACAACCATAATATTACCATTAGATGTATAACTGGTTGCAGTGAATGATTGTATATCAATATGAGATTTCTTTTATATTTTCAGATATCAATTCAATCCATTATTTAAAGTGGAACCAGTTATATTATTTACACACAGTATGGTTTATTCATGCATTATCTGCATATTCATAGACACAGGGTACACCTATTTGTACCCTCAATAGTAATTAATACGTCTACAAAATATTGCTAGAGAAATGGTGGAAGAAATACTCATGTCACCTGATCTACATATACATTTTATCACAATAATATTCTGGACACAAAATGCAAAGGTCACACTTATGATTTTACCAAAGCCTAAATAAAAAGTGAGCATGGATTAATAAAAACATCCATGTCCTGGTTACCTAATGCCCTCAAAACTCAATCCAATTTGTGACAACATTAGTTTCTGCCTAAGATTATATATTCAGACTCAAACCGTTGAAAATGTCTAAACAAATTACACACTTTATACTTTTACTGACTTCCAAATGTCTCTATTTATATCTGCTTTCCTACATATTTTCCCCAATTCGTCATTGTGACTGACTCTTCACATGTGCTGACATTTACATTCACTCTCTACCTGAAACCTTATTTGTAAAGAACTTTTGGTACAAATCCTATACTCACTCTTCTTTCTAAACCTACTGACTATCTTGCTAATCCTACAGACTATCCCCTTTTTATTGGATATTCTGAATGTTATTCAATCATCCAGTGTATAAGATCCTATTTCTTTGTATATCGATTTATCTGAGACACCTGTGCAGAATATAATTCAAAGCAAAGTATGCTACTCAAGGGCCCAATGTCCTACTTGCCTTCAAGTCTTCCCTAGATTTCTGTTTCCATACTTATATTTCACCTATATATTCTTGTAAATATCTCAGGTTTTCAATACCATTATTCATCCAGCAGAATGATTCCTAACCCCAATAGAACATGATATTAACACTAACCATACACTGTTCCCTCAATCTAACTTTACAGCAGTGCAGGGATAGAGTTGGTCTTACAATACAGGAATATAGGGGATCTTCCACCTGCTGAGAATCTCAAAGATCCATGCAGAAATTATCCCTGAAGAAGATATAGAATGCTATGAAGGACCTGAGAGAGCAAAAGTCATTTTCCATGGCAAACAACCTGGTCAGGATGAAGAGATGTGTCTGAATAAGCCTCTCGCATTTTAATGTAGACAAAATTGACCAAACCAAGCCTGTGTGGAGATCTCTCCCCCAGTTCCTATGGTTGATATACCATTCTAACTTGTGAAAGTGTCACAGGAAGTAGGGGCAGCCTCCATCTCATGGGACCCTAGGAAGAAACAGTTAGGACAAAGTGTTTACCAAGGCTGTGAGCTCATTCAGTTCATGAAGGAAGTGACCTACCTCACTTATTTGTGATGGAACTCTCTGAACTTGGGATCCCGGAAACCAGGCACCCAGGGCCAGGCCGAGTAACAGTCACAGAGATCTCACTTTTTTGGAATTATCATGGAAAGAGTCAGTCTTTCTTGGTACCTACAGATGTGAAGATGGCCAAATTCCAGAAAAAATCTGAAGAGGTGTCTTTCCTGAGAAAGCAGGTAGTGGCGGCTCAAAGCTGGCTCCTGACAACTTCACAGAGTGGGCCAAGGAGTCCAGATTTGAGAACAGACAGGCCATTTCGGGTAAACAAAGAATGGCTCACCAGGCAGAGGACACTCCGGTTAGTAACAGACCTTCTTGGGGGAAGGAGGTGCATTTGTGGGAATGAGTGTGGGTTTGTGGTTTTGTCTCATGTTCTGAGAATAGGTAGGAAAGTTGGTTTGTTTGGTATGGAGTGGAATGTTTCTATTAAGTCATTTGACAAGGCAAGTGTTTCTATGTCTGTGTATCCCACTGTGTCAGTGGGTGTAGACATCACAAAAGAAAATTCATCAATGGATGTGTCTTGTCTAGGAGAAAGCTTCCCAAAATTCACGCTGCCCAATTTATAAAAGGACAGAGGATTGCCTTATTTATGGGCAAGACCTGCAATCTTCCTAAGTTCCTCTTTTCTTCCTGAATTCTGGCCACTCTCCAGAATAGGCTCATGGTTTTGTGACCAAGATAGCTACCACCTCCAAGCTCTGTGACTTGGCCATGTACTGGATAGCTGAAGGGAATGGCGAGAATCTCAGAAAACTCAGATATCAGTGTTACCAGGAAAGTCTCAGTGAAGAAACCCTGCTTTGGGACTTTTGCTTACCTATTGTTCTATAGCACTGAATGTCAGGAAGGTCTTTGCCTAAGGCCACCCCATTGTGAAGCCTGAATAAAACAGTTCTCTAATGTAAATGAATGGCCATCACCTGTCCCTCTTTGAGTAATTGATTTCAAAAGGGATGTGTCTGAATCAGCCTGTTGGCCCTGTGTGAGGCTGTGGCTTGGATTCTCAGCACCTGATGGATCTAAAGAAAGATGCCATGTGTGCATCCAAAACCAAAATAGCCAAAAGAGCATTCATTATGGATGAAGTCTCTCGCCTTCCTCTGTAAGTTTCCTAACCTCCATAAGGTGAGAATAGGAATCCTTTGGGTCAAATGAGTTTTTCAAAGCCCTTCAGAGTCTAGCCCATTGGTGCTTGGGTTTTCTCATGACCCCAATCCACATAAAGAATCTAAACCCCACAGTCAGTAGGCCTCAAATTGGAGAAGTGGAACAGTAATAATGGTAGGCCTATTTGATCACTCCTGGTTCACAGGAAGGGTTTCCAGGCCACCCTGACTTTAGGCAAATGACGGGCAAGGGAGCTTATTTTGGACACTGTCTTGTCCAGCGCCCCTCATAGAAACCTCCAGCAAGAGGTTATGATGAGTGTCTATGTGGAAAAGATGAGGGCCATATGGGAGTGTTTTCGTTTAAATTTTGGTCATTTGTGTGGCGATTGGAAGAAATCACTGGGTCCACCTGGGCTTGAACTCTGGTGTGAATCCCCATAGAGACTGAGTTCTGGAACTGACCTCAGAGAAGTATTGCCATGAGTTTTGTTGGGATTTTAGGAGGCCACGCATGAGAGTAGCCCTTATAAACTTAGATCAAGGCCACAAAGCACTGGGAATCTCAGCCAAGATAATCCATGATTTTCTTCTTAAAGTCTTGGCAGCCATAGTTGAGAGTCAAAACACACATGTACCTCACATTGTAGACTTCAATTGGACTGGCTTCATGAGACCTTTTGTCCACTCTTTGGGAAGCCTTGCCTATGAGAGTTCTCCAGAGTTTCATTGAAATGAGCTTCCTCAACATTTAATGGTTTTTGAAACCCACAGTTCCTCCAACTTCATCCTCGAAAAATGGCTAGATAAACACCATGAAATTTTTGAAATTCCCATGACCAGGTGGCACTGGAGAATCTTTGGATGTCCTATTGCTGATCATGAGTGTATCAGACAGTGCCTTGACTGACTGGGTTTCATGAAAATTGTGTAGAACAGAGATGCCAGTAAGTTGGAGCCTGCAAATTAGTGGGCCTAGAGCAGTGGTGTGAAGGTGTGTGATAAAACATGTGTGGTGGGGCCATGTGGATCTCCATTGGCTTCCAAATGGCTTGTGACTGACATGGTACAGCCAGCAGAACCTTCCATGTAAAGGCATCTTTTTATATAGGGAGATTTCAAGGCAATGTTCAGAATCAGGTTGCTATGGACAAAGGGGCAACCCATGTGGGATAGAATCCTGGTTGGTGAATTCACATGCAGACCGTGACCTCCACACGTGACAGAACTCCCTCCAGCACTGTGTCCAAGTTGATCTCCTTGTATTTCATGAAGAAAATACCAAAGTCCCACTGCAGCAGCAAGAACCACCACGAAAAGTGGAGGAGGACCAAATGGCTTCACAGTTCACACGGTGAGTCACTTAGCTCCCAGTGGCCATAGTTTAACTACAAAGAGAGTATTCACACTGCTGCCTCATGTTCACTGGAAAATTAGAAATGATGTCCTCCAGGTCACATAGATGCAGACCCAGCTTTGATGGTCTCACTAGAAAGTAAGCTAAAGCTACTGACAACAACATATATTTCAAGTGCCCAACCTCAGAGGCAGTTTATCAAGAAGTCTTTAGGCCAGCAGAGCTCCATGTTTGTGGAGTGTTCACCGTGTGCCTTACTTTTGGAAACTGCTCTACCACTTCCAAGGTTGTAAACTCCTGAGTATATTCCATTCCACATATGCATTCACAGATTTTCTAACTCTTCTCCTCTAATTGTGTCTTACTTGGGGCGAAGTTAATGTCAAGGCATTGTTGTGGATGAGAGTGGGAAGATTTTTGTGTAGCACATATATGCATACACATTGGATTCATTTTCCAATTTTCCATTCGAAATACTTAATCCCTGACAGTAAGTCATAAACTACTAGACTTTGACTGCTAATCCTAATATGATGGAGAAAACTAACCCAAACAGAATAGAAATACAAGCAGTTCAAAGGAGGCATGGTGTATAGTTGGACTTGCCATTTGCATTATGAAGGGTAGGTGTTATAAATCTAGTTAATTTTTAATTGAAATAGTTCTCCTTGTGTTTTTAAAGTTAATAAATATATAAATTCCTGTCTCCCTTTCTCTGTAGCCTATTCAGAACATGTATTTTTATATGCACATATAGAATCCTACCTGGTATCACATGTACATTATTGTGAGGTGGCTGACTTGGAAGATACAAATTATGAGAAGAGATCACTCCTCCTAAACCCTGTTGGATCTTAAAATTCAACCTATGGGTGAGCTTCCTAGTTGAACAACATTAAACATAAATCCATGTTCAGTAAAAGAAATATTTTTGCATCTGTGGATGATATATATTTCATGATAAATTTCGATTGGCATATATATTGGTAATTTAATGTCTCTGTGTGTGTTTTTTCAAAATATGAAATATATGTGTATTATATACACTCCCTAAATTCATTCATGCTCATGTATATGGATTTATAATCATGTATTCACAAGATTATTCTCAGAAATATTCATCCACCTGAAATACATATTTGTTTCCAGTACTGAAAACTAACTTTAGTTAATGTTGCATACAAATATTAATATTTGTACAGTAACTGACCCAGTTTAACATCAATGCAAGTAGATTACTATGGGACATGATGTGTATTTTGACGTTCATTTTTATTCAACACTGGTACATTACTATTTCTTCAATTTATGCAGATCATAGGATATATATTTCATCCACAAGTTAGCAAATTTATAGGTATTTGTTTCACTTTCAAAAACTTCCTGCTTCAGAACACATGGATTCCTCCAGGTTTCTTGTCTGGTCTTTTCATGAGACTTCTTTCCAAACACATTATTTTCAACTTCCATAATCAGTTTTGAAGCAAAACTTACACACTCTTCATGATAAACCATAATCCTAATATAACGTTTAGATGTATAACTGGTTGGAATGAATGTATGTGTATCAATATAAGATTTCCTGTATATTTTCAGATATCAATTGAATCCATTATTAAATTTGGAACCCATTATATTATTTATTCACAGTATTGTCTATTCATGCATTATCTCTATATTCATATCACAGGGTACACCTATTTGTACCCCCAATATTAATTTGTACATTTGGACACAGAATCAATGGTCACACTTATTATTTTACCAATGTAAATGTCAGGCGAGCATCGGAGGAAGAGACTACCAGGGACTGTCTAATGCAACAGCCAAAAGTTTATGGGGGTCCAGCATGCTGGGGCTCAGAGCTCCCTTGAATAGAGCAGAGAGCCCTGAGAACAGCTTAAGCAGAGCTTATATACTTTCCTTGGAGAGGGCAGGGAGGGAAGATCATTGATGGGTCAGGGCGAGTGGGCAGTTTGCGTGCAAATGGGTGAGGGAGTACATTCTGCAGTTTTGCAGTTGGTACAGCACATTCAGGGAACAAGATTAGCAAACAGTTCTCAAGATATCAACAGTGTTTTGTTAAGCATACCGTAAAACTGGAAGTGACAATTACCTATTTTATTTACCTTTCATTCCCCACTTTCTTTTGGTTACATTAAATCATAATAGTGATCATTGGGGATGTCACATTTTATGTCTGCTAGTGTGGTATATTGATTTCTGATTACCATAAGTTTAACTTGTCCAATTTGAGCTTGGAGAAAGGAAACTACACGGTTGAGCAACCAGGGTCCTTCAGTTAGCAATAATGTGAGGATTATTAATGGATCGGCCAGGGCTGATAAAAGCGTAGTTAACCAGGGGGACTCTGTGAACCAAGACTCAAACCACCCTTTTTGGGCCTCTCTCTCTTGTTGATGCTCTTCAATGTGTCTTCTTAATTTAATCATAGATTCTTTTACAACTGCAGTATGGTAGGCATAATAACAACATTCTTCCCTCAATGCAGGACAAAGGCCCCTTCTCTCATGAAGAGGAGGTCGAACCCTCGCCTGTTCTGTAAGACAACTTCAGAGAGAGATGTTAAAGATTCTTGTAAAGCTGTGATGGTGGTTTTTTAATATCTTTAAGTTTTGGTCTATTGCTGCTTCTAATTGGGTCATTTGTTGTGTCCCATGGATTAGGGCAGTGGTTCCTGTGCCCTCCTCTGCAGCAACTACTATTCCTCATAGGATGGCTAAAGTGAAGGATACAGGTTGAGAGCGGAACCAGGTTGTATGCCCCCCTATTTTAAATTTAAATGATCCTGCCTCATGATAGAGCACTCGGAGAAACATCTGCAGCATTACATAATTAATCAAATCTGTTGATAATTTTATGAGTAAAAATGTTTAAGTATATAGAATTATACTGTTGTAGGTATGGACAAGGCAAGGCACCTAAGATAGCACCGAAGACAGGGAAACAGTCCTATTTGGTTCCAACCGGATATAGAGGGCATTGCTTCTGTTGTAATCAATTAATTCCCTGAATCCCAAGTTTAGGTAGTTTCAGAATTTTGTACCACAACATGTAAGGGAAAAGACTTAGAAATTCAAAGTCTGCACAAGTTCACAAAAAGCAGTTTTTGGTTCTGTTTTTTTTTTTTTCTCTTCTCTGGGAAAGATAACTTTTTAAGGACACCTGGGAGGGGGAGAACTTTTTTCTTTTCTTTTATATTCTCCCTGCCAGCTGTTACCATGGAGCCCAGTTGGTAACTTCTTTATCTTGGAAATGTAGCCATCTCTGGAAGCCTCAGCTCAAGGCCAGAGGCCTTCTTCACATATTTTCTGAAAAACTAGTAAGGGGGTGTCTAGCTTAGAAGTGCTGATTTTTCCAGCCAGTGGCCAAGTATAACAGAGCAACACGAAAAGAGGCAGTTTATCTACACTGAACTCTTTTATAGGGACTTTGTTGCTGAAAGTCCTAAAGTCAGCCACGATGAAGACTTCTGGAGAAGGCCATTTAAGATTTTTCTGTGGGCCTGGTACAGAGGGAAAGACGGGGAAGGCGCGGGGTGAGAGCAGTTCTGTGGTTCTGAGAATGAGGAAAAAGAGATATAAAAGAATAATGGAAAAAGGGTTTGGGATTTTCCTGGCAACAAAACTTGAGCAGTAGAACAGGTAGAGCAGATGGGAAGACGTGAGTGAGTATCCCAAAAAGCCTGTGAGGGACTTTAACTTCTTAGTAACCTGTTTTTAGTGATGACAAAGCAACTTTAAAGGCCATTTTTATTACATCTTGGATAGGCGTCTGAGGGCACTCCTCAGCTGGTTTGAGCTTTGGGTTAGCTGGTAAGAGGACCTGGTGGGACCCGGTGTGGGCACTGACAGGAGAAGAGAGGAGTGAGTGGGTGGAAGGGTACCTCAGTACCTGCTACCTCAGCAAGGGGGCAATGGTCTGAGAACCAGCGGAGGTTTGGGTTTTTGATCTAGTAATTGGAGGGGAGAAATCAGGTTGTTGATGTGAGAGTGACAGCAGAGAGTCTGGAGCAGAAGGATCTATTGGAGAAACATAGTTCATGATGTGAGCAAAGGAGGGAAAAGGCCTACACATAGGGGAATTTTCTTCTATCCTTTTGAGCACTTGCCAAAGTTGAAAAAGTCACACAGAGTTTGAGGATCTAGACACCCCTCTGGGGGCCATCGGTTTTGGTTGTCTAATTGGTAAAATGGCCAATGCTGTGAACTGAATTTGATGAGGAGTTTGGGTTCCACCAGGCAGCCCCTGTATGCTCACATCCCCATGACTTACGGAAGAAGATGGCTTTTCCCCCACACAGCCGTGGTTGTTTGTGGCTTTGATAGTCCACCGGGTAAACATAGTAATCTAGGCTAGCCAACCTGCATCAGGCTTGCGTGTCCCTACATCCATAATGTTTGTTTTCATTATCTATGGTACGAAAGAAATTTAATGGAATTTTAGTGGGATCCTCTTCATCAGAGATATCCCAATTGGAAAGACGTATACCCAGCTGACATATATCTGGGTGGAGAGATGGCCACCAGGTCCCTAAGGGGGCTGTATGCGAGACAGACCATTCTTCTTGTCTAATAGGATTTGTGATCAGCCATCGCTGCTGAATGCGCTGATGATGGTTAGGACTAGTGGTGGCCGAGGGGATTGTCTATAGCCTTATCCACATGGCAAATATGCAATTTGAAAGGGTTACCAGTCTTTTCCACTTTCAAGCCAGAGTCTGGACAGGGCGCAGGCTTGAGATTAGAAATAGGATCCAGGAAGTGATTCCATCTACCTTTACCACTGTAGGTTTTATAAGTAGCACCTGGTATGGTCCTGTCCAGCGGGGTTCCAGGGATGACACCTGATGTCATCTTATGTAGACGAAGTCTCTTATTTGATATTGATATGGAGTCTCCTCTTCACCAGGTTGGTAGGCAGTGGCCAGCTGTTTTGACAGGTATCTCTGAGTTCTTTCAAGAGCTTTAAGTTTGTCAAGCAAGGGGGTGTGGAAGGGATCGGTAGGTCTTAGAGTTGGGGTTAGGTCCTTACTGGAGGAGGGGCCCCATGGAGAATTTCATAGGAGGTGAGGTTACACAAAGAAACAGAGGGAGTATTTCTTGCATGAAACAGTGCATAAGGCAGGAGCATAGTCCAATCTTTGATGCCCTCTCTAAGCTTAATTTCGTTAAGGTCTCTTTAATGGTTCTATTAATTTTTTTTTAACCTGTCCTGAGCTCTGGGGTCTACAAGCACAATGTAACTTCCAATTTATCCCCAGGGTCCTGGCTAACCCCTTACTTACCTGGGCCATGAACGCCGGTCCATTATCAGACCCTATTACCTTAGGTAGGCCGTATCATGGAAAAATATCTTTGAGGATTTTTTACCACCATTTGTGCCTTTTTTTTTTTTGGTGGGGAAGGCTTCAATCCATCCTGAAAATATATCTACAAACACTAGGAGATATTGAAGTCCATACCTTGCTGGCTTAATTTCAGTAAAGTCCACTTCCCAGAATTGTCCTGGTCTGGTTGCTCATAGGTGCTTTCCTGCAGGAAGCTTGGAAGGGTAAGCATTAACCTATTGACAGAACGGACAGGGTTTTGTTACCCGTTCAGTTATGTCCTTTCGCTCTGAGTCGGTTAGTGGAAAACTCTGTTCTTGATCCTTCAGGAATGCCTGCAGTTTCTTTGAACCAAGGTGTGTGAATTGATGTACATTTTTAACGTAGTGTAGGGCTTTCTGAAATTGCAGGCTTGGCTCAGTGAAGTTGAGGAGTTCAGTGCCAGTGTCGTTAGATGTTATCAAAAGCTTGCTGGTGCTCAGGTGTCCATTGGAATTGGGCATCTCCCTTTAACAGCGGGTATAAAGGAGAAGTAAAGGATGCAAACACATGAATTCATAACCTGCAAAACCCAGTAGTCCCAAGAAACTCTCTGTGTTGTCTGCTGCTGGGGGGGGGGGTTATCTGCACAACCGTTTGTTTTCTGGGCTCAGTGAGCCATCGTTTACCACCCCTAAGGGAATAGCCCAGGAAGACTACTTCTTGCTGGCAAATTTGGGGTTTTTTTGAAGAAGCTCTATACCCGAGTTGAGCAAGCTTATATAATAGTGCTTGGTTCCAAGACTCACAGTTTTCATTGGTGTTGGCTGCAGTAGCAGGTCATCCACGTATTGAAGCTGGGTGACTTCGGGGTGCATAGTTCTGAAGTTGTTGACATCTCTGCGGAGGGCTTCATCAAAGAGAGTGGGGGAGTTTTTAAACCCCTGTGGGAGTCTAGTCCATGTTAGTTTACCATACGTTCCGGTTTCTGGGTCTACCCACTCAAAAGCAAACAGCAACTGACTGTCTTTATGCAGAGGCATGCAATAGATAGCATCTTTATGTCCATATCATTTCTACTCAGGGTTCAGAGTGATAAGCAGATTGTACGAATTATTTACCGTGGGGTGAATGTCCTGCACTCTGTTGTTGATCTCTCTTAGGTCTTGAATGGGGGATAGTCCCTAGTTCCTGGATTTTTTACTGGTAGCAGGGGAGTGTTCCAGGCCGATTGACAGGCCCTTAGGATCCTAAGGCCAGATATTTCTGAATATGGGCCCTTATTCCATCTTTAGCTTTTTTGCTCAGAGGACGTTGTTTGACATTGATTGGGGAGGCTGAGGTTTTTAACTCCACTGTTCTTGGAGGTTGTTTCTTGGCTAGGCCTAACCCAACAATTTTGCCCAGGCATCTGGGTAATCTGTTATCCATTTCTGGGGTAGCTTGCCTGTTTGATCAGTCTTGGGGTGTGTGAAAAGTGGATGTTCATCTTCGACTGACATTTATAAAGCCATGACTATAGGAGTTTTTAATGAAGGATTTAGAAATTTCATTTTTGGGCCTTTGGGGTTAAAAGTTGTTTTGGCCCGGAGCTTACTGAGCGGATCTCTGCCCATCAATGGGGCCAGGCATTCTGGGATTACTAGGAAGGAATGTTGGATTTTTCCTTTCCCCATGTCCATGGTCCTCTTAGTTGTCTAAGTCTGATATTTACTGCTGTTAGCCCTTTGTACTAGAGACCTTTTATTTGATAGAGGGCCCAGTGGGGCCTTGAGGGCTGAGTATACTGCTGCTGTATCCACTTCAAAGTTTATGGGGTCCCCTTCACTTCAAAAGTTACCCTGAGCTCGGGGAAGGGATCTGAGCCCCGAGATTCTTAGTCAACCTCCAGAGTCAGAAAGGCTGTCTGGCGTGGCTGTCTCTTTCTAGGGCACTCTTTGGCTCAGTGTCCTTTTTCTTTACAGTAGACACATTGATCTGAGGCCAAGGGTGGCCTCTGGCGGGGACCCAGGTATCGCTTCTTGTCTCCCTGTTTCTTAATTTCTGGCCTATTAATTGTTGTGACCAGGACCTTAGTTAATACCTTAATCTGTCTTTTTCATCTCTCATCCTCCCTTTGCTCCCTTTCGTTCTCTCTGTTTCTCTCTTATAGGATACTTTCTCTGCTACTCTGACTAAATCTCTCAAAGTCATATCTTGTAATCCATCTACGTATTGTAACTTTCTTTTAATATACAGATCAGCTTGCCCAATGAAGACCATCATGACATATGTCTTTTGATCCTCTGCCTGAAGATCGAAAGGAGTATATCTCCTATATGCCTCCATAATTCTCTCTAGAAACATAGAGGGATATTCATCAGGCCCTTGAATAATCTCTCTTACCTTGGCCAAATTATTTGGTTGCCTAGCGGCCGGTTGGAAACCCACTATTAGGGCCCGGCAATAAGTGGACAGATGCTCCCTACCTTCAAAGGTGTCGGGGTCCCAGTTGGGTCAGTTCAAGGGGAAGCCGGCTTTGATTATGTTGGGAAGTTGTGTTGGTCACCCATCTGGTCCGAGGATATTTTTTTTCTAGCTTCCAGGAAGTTTCTCTCTCGTTCCTCTGTCATGAAGAGAATCCCTAGGATTTGTTGGCAGTCATCCCAAGTAGGCAGGTGTGAAAACGCCAGGGAGTTCTTTGAGTTCTTTTAGCCAGGCCAGCTTCCTCCAGGGAAGGAGGGGCTGTGTGTGTGACAAGGGGGAGTCATCTGGTGGGCGCTGGGCTGGCCTAGCTTCCTCCAATAGCGGAGAGGCTGAGTCAGCAGCAGGGGAATCACTTAGAGGTTGTTGGGGGTTGGTGGATGAGGGCAGCAGATAAGAAGGGGAGGAGAGTCTAGTAGAGTCTTGAGACTCAGGGAGAACAGAGGGTGGAGGAGGAGGACCAGAGGGTTTGAGAGATAGAATCATGGTGGTAGGAGTAGGAGCGGGGGCAGAGACAAGGAAAAGCTTCACCCATGGAGGAGGAGATTTGCAGAGGTCCTGCAAAGTTAAGATATATGGCTGTTGATCTGGATTTCAATGTGGCCCCGGTTGAAAGACAAAATCTCTGACTTTTCAAATTAGAGGGAAGTAGATGTTTCTAGGGGCTATCCAACTCCAAAGGTGGGTCATTCTGGGGCACAGAGGGTCTGCCAGGTCCAGCAATTTACTGAAAAAGAAAGATTCTGGGCCCTTAAGCGGACTTTGGTCCAGTGATCAAGGGTCAGGAAGAGAGGTGTTGAAGTTCTCTTTTCCAAAATGAGAGATACACAAACAGTGAAAGCAACGACACACTACACTGACAAGACAAGACAATAAAGACAGGCAATGGACGTCCAATACTGAGGCCAGGACTGAGTAGCCGGCAAAACCTGATGGGCTGGCAATACCGAATCTGAAGCAAAATATCACTGAGTCAAGGAGACTATTGTTCCTCGATTTCCTGAGTCCTCTGGGGCATCCCCCAGGGACGTGGCCTGTGGCTCTGTGACACGTATGTCAGCCTCTGTCAGAGAGAGCTCACGCTCATCACCGATAGCCATTTTGCCAAGCCCTAACCTGAAACCTAAAACCAAAAAGAGTTCCCTTACTTACCCTGAAAGGAGCCCCTTGGAAATCTTTCATCCGCCGCTGCGGTGCCTCCAGATGTAAAGGTCGGGCAAGCATCGGAGGAAGAGACCACCAAGAGAATGTCTTATGCAACAGTAAATGGTTTATTATGGGTCCAGCATTCTGGGGCTCAGAGCTCACTTGAATAGAGCAGAGAGCAATGAGAACAGCTTAAGCAGAGCTTATATGCTTTCCTTGGAGAGGGCAGGGAGGGAAGTTTATTGATGGGTCAGGGCAAGTGGGTGGTTTGCGTGCAAACGGGTGAGAGTATACATTCGCAGTTTGGCAGTTGGGGACAGCACATTCTGGAAACAAGATTAGCAAACAGTCCTCAAGACTTCAAAAGTGTTTTGTTAAGCATACAGAAAAATAGTAAGTAAGAAGTACCTATTTTATTAACCTTTCACCAAAGCCTAAATGGAAAGTGAGCATGAATTACTAAACACATCCATGTCCAGGTTGCCTAATGCTCTCAAATCAATCCTATTGGTGACTACATATTTGTTTCTTCTTAAGATAATATATTCAACCTCAACCCTGTTGAAAATGACTAATCCTATCACTCACTTTATATTTTGCCTGATTTCCTAATGTCTCTATTGATATCTGCTTTCCTACATATTTTCCCCAGTTCATCATTGTGACTGACTCTTCCCATGTGCTGACATTTACATTCACTCTCTATCCGAAACCCTATTGCTAAAGAACTTTTGGTACAAATCCTATATCGCTCTTTTTTCTAACATACTGACTATCTTCCTAATCCTAAAGACTATACCTTTTTGACTGGATGATCTCTTCGACAATCAATCATCCAAGGTACAAGGTCCTATGCCATTGTATATTGATTTATCTGAGACATCTGTGCAGAACATAATTCAAAGCTAAGTATCCCAATCAACAGCCCAATGCCCTTCCTGGATTCAAATCTTATCTAGATTTCTGTTTTCAAATTTATATTTCGCCAATATATTCTTGTAAATATCGCAAGTTCCCAATACCATTATTCATTAAGCAGAATGATTCCTAACTCAAATCAAACATGTTATTAAGCCTAACCATACATTGTTCCCTCAAACTAACTTTACAGAAGAGCCGAGACAGAGTTTGTCTTACAATACAGTAATGTAGGGGATCTTCCACCTGCTGAGAACATCAAAGGACCATGCAGAAATTATACCCTGAAGAAGTTGCAGGCAGCTATGAAGGACCTAAGAGGTAGAAAGTCATATTCCATGGCAAACAACCGGGTCAGTATGAAGGGATGTGTCTGAATCAGCCTCTCCTTTCTTAATGTAGAGAACTGATCAAACCATGCCTGTGTGGAGAGCTGTTTCCAGGTGCCTATGGTTGATATACCATTCTAACTTGTGAAAGTGTCAAAGGAAGTAGGGGCAGCCTTCATTTCATGGGACCTTTTGAAGCAACTGTTAGGACAAAGTGGTGGCCAAGGTAGTGACCTCATTCAGTTCCTGAAGGAAGTGACCTCACCTCTCTTCCTTGGTGATCAAAAACTCTGAAATTGTGATGCAGGAAGACAGGCACCCAGAGCCAGTCCCAGTCCCAGTCGCAGTTGTCTCACTTGTTTGGATTTACCAAGGACAGAGTCAGTCTTCCTTGGTACTGACTGATATGAGGATTGTTAAATGGCACAAGAGCTCTGAAGAGGGGCCTTTCCTGAGAAAGCAGGTATTGGTTCACCGCTGGCTCCTGACAACTTCACAGAGTTGGCCAAGGAGACCAGATCTGAGAAAGGACAGGCCATTTCAGGGGAACATAGTATGGCCCACCAGTTAGAGGACACGCTGGATAGTCACAGACCTACTTGGGTTAAGGAGGTGCCTTTGTGGGTGTGGAGTGAGTTTGTGCTTTTCTGTCATGTTCTGAGAATAGGTAGGAAAGGCTGTTTGTTTGGGTTGGAGTGGACTGTTTCTAGTAAGTCGTTTGACAAGGCTAGTGTTTCTATGTCTGAGTATCCCACTGTGTCCGTGGTTGTAGACATTAGAAAAGAGAAGGTATCAAAGGATGTGTCCTGTTTAGTAGAAAACTTCCCAGCATTCATCCTGCCTAATTGAAGAAAGGACTGTGGTTTGCCTTATGGATGGGCAACACCTACTAAATTCCTAAGTTCCTGTTTTCTTCCTGAATTCTGGCCACTCTCCAAAATAGGCTCATGGTTTTGTTTCCAAGATATGTACCACCTCCAAGCTCTGAGACATGTCCATATACTTGATAGCTGTAGAGAATGGGAATATCTTAGAAAACTCAGATATCAGTGTGACCAGTAAATTCTCAGTGGAGAAACCCTGCTTTGGTTCATTTGCTTACCTATGGTTCTGTTGTCCTGAATGTCAGGAAGGTCTTTGCCTCAGGCCACCCCTTTGTGAAGCCTGAAGTAAACAATTTTCAAATGGAAATGAATGGGCATCACCTGTGGTTCTTTGCTTAATTGCTTGTAAAAGGATGTGTCTAAATCAGCCTCTTGGCCCTGTATGAGGTTGTGGCTTAGATTCTCAGCACATGATGGATCTAAAGAGAGATTCCATGTGTGCAATCAAAACCAAAATGGCCAAAAATCTGTCATTGTTGATGAGTCTCTTGCCTTCCTCTGTTAGGATTCTGACCTCTATCAAGTGAGAATAGGGATCCTTTAGGTCAAATGAGTTCTTTGAAGAACTGCAGAGGTGCTTGTGTTTTCTTGTGACTCCAAATGACTTAAAGAATCTATCCCTGAGAGTCAGTAGGCCTCAAATTGGAGAAGCAGAGCAGTATTTATGGCAGGCCTATTGGATCACTCCAGGTTCACAGGAAGGGTGAACATGCCACCCTGACTTTAGGCAAATGAGGGGCAAGGAAGATTATTTTGGACACTCTCTTGGAATGCATCCCACATGAAAAACTCCAGCCAGAGGTAATGATGAGAGTCTATATGGAAGAAGTTAAGGACCATGTGGGAGTGTTTTGGTTTTAATTGTAGTCATTTGTGTGGCAATTGGAAGAGATGACTGGATCACCTGGGCTTGAACTCTGGTGTCATTCCCCTTAAACACTGAGTTCTGGATCAATCATCAAAGAAGTATTGCATGAATTGTGTTGGAATTTAGGAGGCCACACATGAGAGTCTCCGTTGGAAACTGAGATCTAGTCCTAGGGTGGCTTTCCACTGAGCACTGGCAATCTCAGCCAGGATATCACATTATTTTATTCTGAAAGACTTGGAAGCCATATTTGCTAGTCAAACACACATGGACCTCAATTGTAGACCTCGATGGGCCTGGATTCATGTGACCTTTAGGCCACTCTTTGGGAAGCCTTGCCTGTGAGAGTTCTCCAAACCTTTCATTGAAATGAGCTTCCTCACCATTGAATGATTCCTGAATGATTTAAAAGCCATCGTGCTTCCAACTTCATAATTGAAAATTGGCTAGATAAATACCATGAAATTTTTGAAATTCCAATGACCAGGTGGCAATGAAGAACCTTTGGATGTCCTGTTGCTGATCACGAGTGTACCAGACAGTGCCTTGATTTACTGGTTTTGATGAAAATGGTGTAATACAGAGATCTCAGTAATTTGGATTCTGCTGAGTAGTGGGACTAGAGCAGTGGTGAGCAAATGTGTGATAAAACATCTGAGGTGGGGCTATGTGGATCTGCCATTGGCTTCCAAATGGCTTGTGACTGACATGGTGCAGCCAGCAAACCCTTATATGTAAAGGAAACTTGTTATATGGAGAGGTTTCAGGGCAGTGTTCAGAATCAGGTTGCTATGGTCAAGGGGGCATCCTATGTGGTATACAAGCCCTGTTGGTGCATTCTCCTGCAGACCCTGATCCACCACACGTGACAGAACTCGCTGCAGCACTGTGTCCCTGTTGAACTCCTTGTATTTCGTGAAGCAAATACCAAACTCCGAGTGCAGCAGGAAGAAACATTATGAAAAGTGGAGGATGATGAAATGGCTTTGCAGTCCACATGGGGAGACATTTAGCCCCCAGTGGCCACAGATTACCTACAAAGAGAGAATTCAGCACTGCTGCTTCATGTTTATTGGAAAATTATAAACCATGTCCTCCAGATCACAGAGATGAAGACCCAGCTTTGATGGTCTCACTAGAAAGGAAGCTAAAGCTCCTGACAACAACATATATGTCAAGTGCCCAACCTAGAGGCAGTTTCTCCAGACGTCTTTAGGCAGGCAAATCTCCATGTTTGTACAGTTTTTACACTGTCCCTTACTTTTGGAAACTCCTCTACAATCTCCAAGGTTGTGAACCCTAAGCATTTTAAATTTCAGATATGTATTCAAAGATTTTCTAACTCTTCTCCTCTAATTGTGTCTTACTTGGGGTGAAGGTAATGTCAAGGCATTGTTCTGAATGAGAGTGGGAAAATTTTTTTGTAGTACACATTTGCATACACATTGATCCATTTTCCAATTTTCCATTCGAAATACTGAATCCCTGACACTAAATCATACCCTACTAGACTCTGACTACTAATCCTAATATGATTGAGAAAAATACCCAAAAAGAATGAAAATACAAGCAGTTCAGAGGAAGCATGGTGTATAGTTGGACTTCCCTCTTGCATGATAAAGGGTCGGTTTTATAAATCTACTCAATTTTTAATTGAAATAGTCCTCCATGTGTTATTTTTAAAGAGAGAGTGAGAGAGGAGAGAGAGAATTCTATAATATTTATTTTTTAGTTATCGGCGGACACAACATCTTTGTTTGCACGTGGTGCTGAGAATCGAACCCATGCCGCACGCATGCCAGGCGAGCGCGCTACCACTTGAGGGACATCCCCAGCTCTCTCCATGCGTTTTTAAAGTAAACAAATATGTGAATTCCTGTCTCCCTTTCTCTGTAGCCTACTCAGCACATGTACTTTTTATATGCACATATAGATTCCTACTTGGTATCACACGTATATTTTTATGAGTTGGCTGACTTGGCAGAAACAAATTGTAAGAAGAGATCAGTCCACCTAAACGCTGTTGGAACTGAAAATTCAAACTATGGTTGAGCTTCCTATTAGAACAATATTATACATAAACCCATGTTTAGTAAAATAAATATTTTTGCATCTGTGGATGATATATATTACATGATGAATTACGATTGGCATATATATATTCATACTTTTTAATAAATTTTAAAATTCTACAGATTTTATAAAATATGAAATATATGTGTCTTATATACACTCCGTAAATTCATTCATGTTCATGTATGTGGATTTATAATCAACTTTTCACAAGATTATTCTCAGAAATAATCATCTACCTGAAATACATATTTGTTTCCCAGTGGTGAAAACTAACTTCAATCAATGGTGCTTACAAATCCTAATATTTCTACAGTAACTGACCCAGTTTAACATCAATGCAAGTAGATTCCTAGGGGACATGATGTCTATTTTGACGTTCATATTAATTCAGCACTGGTACATTACTATTTCTTCAGTTTTTGCACATCATAGGATATATATTTCATTCACAAGTTCACAAATTTATAGTAATTTGTTTCACTTTTAATCACTTCCTGCTTCAGAACACATGTATTCCTCCATGTTACTTGACTGGTCTTTTCATGAGACTTCTTTCCAAACACATTATTTTCGATTTTCATTATCAAATTTGAAGCTAAACCCACACACTCTTCAAGATAAACCATAACATTAATATTACAATTAGATGAATAAGTTGTTGGAATGAATGTGTGTATATCAATATAAGATTTCCTGTACATTTTCACATTTCAATTCAATCCATTATTAAAGTTGGAACCAGGTATGTTATTTATTCACAGTATGGTCTATTAATGCATTATCTCTATATTCATAGACACAGTGTACACCTCTTTGTTCCCCCAATACTAATTTATACCTCTTCAAAACATTGCTCCCAGAAATGGTAGAAGAAATATTCATGTCACTATATATATATATATATATATATATATATATATATATATATATATATATATATATATATTTCTTTTTTTATCACAGTAATATTCTGGACACAAAAAACAAAGGTCACACTCATGATTGTATCAAAGCCTAAATGGAAAGTGAGCATGGATTACTAAAAACAACCATGTCCAGGTTGCCTAATGTTCTCAAATGTACATCCTATTGGTGACTACATATTTCTTTCTTTCTAAGATTATATATTCAACTTCAAGCCTGTTGAAAATGTCTAATCCTATCACACAGTTTTTACTTTGCCTGATTTCCTTATATCTCTATTGATATCTGCTTTTCTACATATATTCCCCAGTTCATCATTGTTTCTGACACTTCACATATGCTGACATTTACATTCAATGTCTACCCGAGACCCTATTGCTAAAGAAATTTTGGTCTAAATTCTATACTCACTCTTATTTCTAAACCTTCTGACTATCTTTCTAATCCTACTGACTATTGCTTTTTGACTCGATGTTCTCTTCGACAATTAATCATCCAAGGTATAAGGTCCTAAACCATTGTATTTCAATTTATCAGAGACATATATATGCAGAACATAATTCAAACCTAAGAATCCCACTCAAGGACCCAATGCCCTTCTGACTTTGAATCTTACCTAGATTTCTGTTTTCATACTTACATTTCACCTATATATTCTTGTAAATATCACAGGTTCCCAATACCATTATTCATGTGGCAGAGAGATTCCTAACCCAAATCAAACATGTTATTAACCCTAAACATTCACTGTTCCCTCAATCTAACTTTACGAAAGAGGAGGGACAGAGTTGGTCTTACAATTCAGGAATGTAGGGGAACTTCCACCTTCTGAGAACATCAAAGGTCCATGCAGAAATGATCCCTGGAGAAGATGTAGGCAGCTATGAAGGACCTGAGAGAGGAAAAGTCATCTTTTATGGTAAACAACCTGGTCAGGATGAATGGATGTGTCTGAATCAACCTCTATCTTCTAAATGTATAGAAGATGGACCAAATCAGGCCTGTGTGGAGAGCTCTTCCCAGGTGCCTATGGTTGATATACCATTCTAACTTGTGAAAGTGTGACAGAAAGTAGGGACAGACTCCATCTCATGGGACCCTTAGAAGTAACTGTTAGGACAAAGAGGTTGCCAAGGCAGTGACCTCATTCAGTTCCTGAAGGAAGTGACCTCACTTCACTTCCTTGGTGATGGAACTCTCTGAACTTGGGATCCAGGAAGAGAGGCACCCAGAGCCAGTCGCAGTCCCAGTCCCTGTGGTCTCACTTGTTTCAATTTACCAAGGACAGAGTCAGTCTTTCTTAGTACCAACAGATGTGAGGATGGCCAAATGCCAGGAAAGCTCTGAGAAAAGGCCTTTCCTGAGAAAGCAGGTATTGGTTCACCGCTGGCTCCTGACAACTGCACAGAGTTGGCCAAGGAGACCAGATTTGAGATACAACAGGCCATTTTGGGGGAATATAGTATGGCCCACCATTCAGAGGACACTCCACAAAGGAGGTGCCTTTGTGGGTGTAGGTGTGTGTATGGTTTTTTCTCATGTTCTGAGAAGATGAAAGAAAGGCTGTTTGTTTGAATTGGCGTGGACTGTTTCTAGTAAGTCCTTTGACAAGGCGAGTGCTTCTATGTCTGTGTATCCCACTCTGTCCGTGGTTGTAGACATTAGAAAAGAAAATGCATCAATGGATATGTCCTGTCTAGGAGAAAGCTTCGCAACATTCATCCTGCCCGATTTATTAATGGACTGTGGCTTTCCTTATTGAAGGGCAACACCTGCTATCTTCCAAAGTTTCTGTTTACATCCTGAATTCTGGACACTCTCCAGAATTGCCTCATTGTTTTGTGTCCAAGATATGTACTACCTCCAAGCTATGTGATATGGATATGTACTGGATAGCTGAATGGAAAGGCGAGCATCTCAGAAAACTCAGATATCAGTGTGACCAGGAAAGTCTCAATGGAGAAACCCTGCTTTTTGCCTTTTGTTTACCTATTGTTCTGTTGCCCTGAATTTCAGGAAGGTTTTTGCCTCAGACCACTCCTTTGTGAATATCAATTCAATCCATTATTTAAAGTGGAACCAGCTATACTATTTATTCACAGTATGGTCAATTCATGCATTATCTGTATATTCATAGACACAGGGTACAGCTTTTTGTACAACCAATACTTATGTATATGTCTTCAAAATATTACTCGCAGATATGGTGAAAGAAATACTCATGTCACCTAATCTACATATACATTTTATCACAGTAATATTCTGGACACAAAATGCAAAGTTTACACTTATTATTGTACTAAAGCCTAAATGGAAAGTGAACATGGATTACTTCCATGTTCAGGTTGCCTAATGCTCTCAAATATCAATCCTATTGGTGACTGCATATTTGTTTCTTCCTAAGATTATATATTCAAAATCAACCCTGTTGAAAATATCTAATCATATCACTCACTTTATACTTTGCCTGATTTTGTAATATCTCTTTTTTTTAATGTTAGGATGAGCCAATTTAGTACTTTTTTTAATTTTTATTTTTTTCATCTTTCATACATTTGATTCAAGTGAGTTATGTATTTCCATTTTTACCCCAAATACAGATTGCAGAATCACATCAGTTACACATTCACAATGTTTACATAATGCCATATTAGTGACTGTTGTATTCTGCTGACTTTCCTATCCCCTATTATCCCACCTCCCCTCCCCTTTCATCTTCCCTCTCTACCTCATCTGTTGTTGTTCCGCTCTCTCCCTTCCCCCCCCCTTTCCCCTCACAACCTCGTATATGTGATTTCTTATAACGATGAGGGTTTCCTTCCGTTTCCATGCAATTTCCCTTCTCTCTCCCTTTCCCTCCCATCACTTGTCTCAGTTTAATGTTAATATTTCCTCATGCTCTTTCCCTCTGTTCAGTTCTTAGGTGCTCTCCTTGAATCAAAGAAGACATTTGGCATTTGTTTTTTAAGGATTGGCTAGCTTCACTTAGCATAATCTGCTCTGATGCCATCCATTTCCCTGCAAATTCCATGATTTTGTCATTTTTTAGTGCTGCATAATACTCCACTGTGTATAGATGCCACATTTTTTTTATCCATTCATCTATTGAAGGGCATCTAGGTTGGTTCCACAGTCTGGCTATTGTGAATTGTGCTTCTATGATCATTGATGTGGCAGTATCCCTATAGCATGCTCTTTTATGGTCCTCAGGGAATAGTCCAAGGAGGGCGATAGCTGGGTCAAATGGTGGTTCCATTCCCAGCTTTCCCAGGAATCTCCATACTGCTTTCCATAATGGCCGCACCATTTTGCAGTCCCACCAGCAATGTACAAGTGTACCATTTTCCCCACATCCTCGCCAGCACTTATTATTGTTTGACATCCTAATGGCTGCCAATCTTACTGGAGTGAGATGGTATCTTAGGGTGGTTTTGATTTGCATTTCTCTGACTGCTAGAGAAGGTGAGAATTTTTTTATGTACTTATTAATTGATTGTATGTCTTCTTCTGAGAAGTGTCTGTTAAGGTCCTTGGCCCACTTGTTGATTTTGTAATATCTCTATTGATATCTGCTTTCCTACATATTTTCCCCTGTTCATCATTGTGACTGACCCTTCAAGTGTGCTGATATTTACTTTCACACTTTAACCCAAACCCTATTGCTAAAGAACTTTTGTTCCAAATCCTATACTCACTCTTCTTTGTTAACCTACCGAATATCTATCTAATCCTACCAACTATCCCTTTTTGACTTGATATTCTCTTCGAATTTTAATCATCCAAGGTAAAAGGTCCTATGTCATTGTATATCGATTTATCTGAGATATCTGTGCACAACGTAAATCAAAAGTAAGTATCCCAATGAAGGGCCCATTGCCCCTCTGGGCTTCAAAATTACCTAGACTTTCTTATTTCATTTATATATTTCACCTCTATATTTTTAAAAATATCACAGGTTCCCAATACCATTATTCATCCAGCAGAATGATTTCTAACCCAAATCAAACATTTTATTAACCCTAACAATACACTGTTCCCTCAATGTAAATTTAATGAAGATCAGGGACAGAGTTTGTCTTACAATACAGGAATGTAGGGGATCTTTCACCTGTTGAGAACCACAAGTTCAATGCAGAAATGATCCCTGGAGAATATGTAGTCAGCTGTGGAGGACCTGAGAAAGCAAAAGTAATCTTCCATGGCAAAATACCTGGTCAGGATGACGGGATGTGTCTGAATCAGAACCTCTCTTCTCAATGTAGAGTAGATGGACCAAACCAGGCCTGTGTGGAGAGTTATTACCGGGTTCCTATGGTTGATATACCATTCTAACTTGTGAATGTTTCACAGGAAGTAGGGGAAGCCTCCATCTAATGAGACACTAGGAAGCAACTGTTAGGATAAAGTGGTTGCCAAGGCAGTGACCTCATTCAGTTCCTGAAGGAAGTGACCTCACCTTACTCCCTTGGTGATGGAACTCTCTGAACTTGGGATCCTGGAAGCCAGGCACACAGAGCCAGTCCCAGTACCAGTCCCAGTGGGTTCACTTGTTTTGAATTACCAAGGACAGAGTCAGTCTTTCTTTGTACCTACTGATGTTAGAATGGCCAAAAGCCAGGAGAGCTCTGAAGAGGGGCCTTTCCTGAAAAAGCAGGTAGTGGCCCACCGCTGGCTCCTGACAACTTCATAGAGTTGGCCAAGGAGACCATATCTGAGACAGGACAGGACATTTCAGGGGAACATTGTGTGGCCCTCCACTCAGAGGACACTCCATAGAGTCACAGACCTACTTATGGTAAGGAGGTGCCTTTGTGGGTGTGGTTGTGAGTTTGTGATTTTGTCTCATGTTGTGAGAATAGGAAGGAAAGGTGGTTTGTTTGGTTTGGAGTGAACTGTTTCTCGTAAGTCGTTTGAAAAGGCGAGTGTTTCTATGTCTATGTATCCCATGGTGTCCGTGGTTGTAGACATTAGAAAAGAGAGTGCATCAATGGATGTGTCCTGTCTAGTAGAAAGCTTCCCATTTCATCCTGCCCAATTTATGAATGGATTGCGGCTTTACTAAAAGATGGGCATAACCTACTACATTCCTAATTTCCAGGTTTCTTCATGAATTCTGTTCACTCTCCAGAATAGGCTCATGGTTTTGTGTCCAACATATGTACCACCTCCAAGCTCGGTGACATGGCCCTGTACTGGATAGCTGAAGGGAATGGCGAGCATCTCAAAAAACTCAGATATCAGTGTGACCAGGAAAATCTCAGTGGAAAAGACCTGCTTTGGGTATTTTGCTTATATATTGTTGAACTGAATGTCAGGGAGTTCTTTCTCTGGCCACCCCTTTGTGAAGCCTGAAGTGAACAGTTTTCAAATGGAAATGAATGGGCATCACCTGTGGCTCTTTGCTTAATTGCTTTGGAAAGGGATGTGTCTGAATTAGCATCTTGGCCCTGTGTGAGGTTGTGGCTTAGATTCTCAGCACCAGATGGATCTAAAGAAAGATCCCATGTGTGCATCCAAAACCAAAATGGCAAATAGACCAGTCATTGTGGGTAAAGTCTCGCTATCCTCTGTGAGTTTCCTGACCTCTATCAAGTGAGAATAGGGATCCTTTGTGTCAATTGAGTTCTTCAAAGCCCTGCAGAGGTGCTTGGGTTTTCTCATGACTCTAATTCACATAAAGAATCTATACCTCTAACTCAGTAGGCCTCAAATTGAAGAAGCTTTGCAGTATTAATGGCATGCCTATTTGATCACTCCTGGTTCACAGGAAGTATGTCCAGGCCACCCTGACTTTAGGCAAATGAGGGGCAAGGGAGCTTATTTTGGACACTGTCTTGGACTACGCCCCTCATGGAAACCTCCAGCCAGAGGTGATGATGAGTATCTATATGGAAACAGATGAGGGCCATGTGGGAGTGTTTTGGTTTTAATTGTGGTCATTGTGTGGCAGTTAAAGGAGATGCCTGGGTCCACATGGGCTTGAACTTTGGTGTGATTACACTTAGAGAGTGCATTCTGGATCTGATCTCAGAGAACTTGTGCCATGAATTGTGTTGGGATTCTAGGAGGGCACGCATGAGAGTCTCCCTTGGAAACTGAGATCTAGGCCCAGGGTGGCTTTCCACAGAGCACTGGGAATCTCAGCCAGGATATCACATAATTTTTTTTTTCTGAAAGATTTGGGAGGCACAGGTGACAGTCAAAACACACATGGACCTCACATTATAGACCTCAATGGGCCTGATTTCATGTGACTTTTTGGCCACTCCCTGGGAAGTCTTGTTTGTAACAGTTCTACAGAGCTTTCATTGAAATGAGGTTTCTCATCATTTAATGGTTCCTGTACAAATTGAAATCCACAGTGCCTCCAACTTCATCCGTGAAAAATGGCTAGATAAATACAATAAAATTATTGAAATTTCCATGACCAGGTGGCACTGGAGAAAATTTGGAAAACCGGTTGTTGATCATGAGTATACCAGACAGTGCCTTGATTGACTAGGTTTCATCAAAATGGTGTAGAACAGAGATGCCAGTAAATTGGAGCCTGCTGAGTAGTGGGCCTAGAGCAGTGCAGGGGGTGTGTGTGATAAAACATCTGTGTTGGGGCCATGTTGATCTTCCCTTGGCTTCCAAATGCCTTGTGACTGACGTGGTGCAGCCAGCAGACCCTTATATGTAACGGCATCTTGTTATATAGAGAGGTTTCAGGGCAATGTTGAGAATTATGTTGCTATGGTCAAGGGGAAAAGCTATGTGGAATAGAAGCATTGTTGGTGTATTCTCTTGCAGACCCTGACCGACCACACGTGACAGAACTCCCTCAAGCACTGTGTCCCAGGTGATCTTTTTTGACTTTATAAGCAAATACCAAACTCCCTGCGCAGCAGCAAAAAACACCAGGAAAAGTGGAGGATGACCAAATGGCTTCACAGTCCACATGCGGAGACACTTGGGCCCCAGTGGACACAGTTTACCTACATAGAGAGAATTCAGCACTGCTGCCTCATGTTCATTGGAAAATATGAAACCATGTCCTCCAGGTCGCATAGATGCACACCCAGCTTTGATGGTCTCAGTACAAAGAAAGCTCCTTACGAAAACATATATTTCAAGTGCCCAACCTCAGAGGCAGTTTCTCAAGAAGTCTTTAGGGCAGCAGAGCTCCATGTTTGTGGAGTGCTTACCCTGTCCCATACTTTTGGAAACTCCTCTACGACCTCCAAGGTTGTGAACTCATGAGAATATTCATTTCCGGATATGTATTCACAGAATTTTTAACTCTTCTCCTCTAATTGTGTCTTACTGGGGATGAGGGTAATGTCTAGGCCTTGTTCTGAATGAGAGTGGGAAGATTTTTGTGCAGCATATATTTGAAATACTGAATCCCTGACACTAACGCATTCCCTACTAGACTCTGACTACTAATCCTAATATGATGGAGAAACATAAGCCAAAGAGAATAGAAATACAAGCAATTCAGAGGAGGCATGGTGTACAGTTGGACATGCCTTTTGAAATATATAGGGTAGGAGTTATAAATCTAGTCAATTTTTAATTGAAATAGTTCTACATGTGTTTTTAAAGTTAACAAATATATGAATTACTGTCTTCCTTTCTCAGTAGCCTATTCAGCACATGTGTTTTAATATGCACATATAGAATCCTACCTGGTGTCACACGTACATTCTCGTGAGGTGGCTGACATGGCACATACAAATTGTGAGAAGTGATCACTCCTCCTAAACACTGTTGGAACTGAAAATTCAACCCATGGGTGAGCTTCCTATTTCAACAAACTTATATAAAAATCCATATTCATTAAAATGAATATTTTTGGATATGATGATGATATATATTTCATGATGAATTTCAATTGGCATATATATTGCTATTTTTAATGTCTGTGATATATATATATAACATGTGTCTTATTATACACTCCCTAAATTCATTCATATTGATGTATTTGGATTTATAATCAACTTTTCACAAGAATATTCTCAGTAATATTTATCCACCTGAAATACATATTTGTTTCCTAGTACTGAAAACTAACTTCTTTGAATGGTGCAAACATATCCTAACATTTCTACAGTAACTGACCCTGTTTAACATCAATTCAAGTAGATTACTATGGGACATGATGTGTATTTTGATGTTCAATTTTATTCAACACTTCTACATTACTATTTATTCACTTTATGCACATCATGGAATATATATTTCATCCACAAGTTAGCAAATTTATACGCATTTGTCTCACTTTCAATCACTTCATGCTTCAGAACACATGTATTCATCCATGTTTCTTGACTGATCTTTTCATGAGACTTCTTTCCAAACACATTATTTTCGATTTCCATTATCACTTTTGAAACACATCAAAAGTTACCTTGAGCTTCGGGAGGGAATCTGAGCCCCGACTTTCTTAGTCATCCTCCAGAGTCAGAATGGCTGGCTGGTGTGGCTGTCGCTTTTTAGGGCAATTTTGTCCCAGTGTCCTTTTTTCTTTAGAGTAGGCACATTGATCTGAGGCCAGAGTGGCCTCTGGCATGGGCCAATGTTATCCCTTCTTGTCTACCTGTTTCTTAATTTCTGGCCTATTTGTTGTTGTAACCAGGACCTTAGTCAATGCCTTAGTCTGCCTTTTGTTTCTTTTATCCTCCCTTTGCTCCCTTCTCTTCCTCAGTTTCTCTCTTATAGTATACGTTCTTAGCTTCTCGACTAAATCTCTCAAAGTCATATCTTGTAATCAATCTAGCTTTGTATCTTTGTTTTAATATCCAGGCCAGTTTGCCCAATAAAGGCCATCGTGACAGATGCCTTTGATTCTCTGCCTGAGGATCAAAAGGAGTATATCTCCCATATGCCTCCATAATTCTCTCTAGAAACATAGTGGGAGATTCATCAGGCCCTTGAATAATCTCTCTTACCTTGTCCAAATTAGTTTGTCGCTAGCGGCTGCTTGGAGACACACTATTAGAGCCCGGTGATAAGTGGACAGATGCTCCCTACCTTCAAAGATTTTGGGGTCTCAGTTGGGTGGGTTCAAGGGAAAGCCGCCTTTGATTAGGTTGGGAAGTTGTGTCGGACGCACGTCTTGTTTGAGGATATTTTTTTCTAGCTTCCTGGAGGATTCACTGTTATTCCTCTGTCATGAAGAGAATCCCTAGGAGTTTTTGGCAGTCATCCGAAGTAGGCTGGTGTGAAAACATCAATGACTCAACCAGACCTGAGAGCCGGGTGGGGTCCTCAGAAAAAGGGGGATTATAATTTTTCAAAGTTATATAGGTCTGACGAGGAGAAAGGCTAATACTGGTAGGCTTGCATTTTTTCCCCATGGCCATCGTCAATCATTGGCCCATAGGGATGGAGGGGGAGCATCCCAAGAGTTCCAGGGTTTTCAATCATTCACCGCCAGCGAGTTCCTTTAGATGGTCCAACTTCCTACAAGGGAAGGGGTGCTGTGTGTGCCGCAAGGAAATTATCTGGAGGGCGCTGGGCCAGCATAGCTTCCTCCAATGGAGGAGAGGCTGAGTCAGCAGCAGGGGAATCACTTAGAGGGTGTTGGAAGTTGGGGGACAAGGGCAGGGGATAAGGAGGAGAAGGAGAGTCCAGTAGAGTGAAATCTGGTGACTCAGGGAGAACAGAGGATGTAGGAGGAGGAGGAGCAGAGGATTTGAGAGTTCCTGGGAGAAGGAGTCAGAGTGGGGGCAGGGGCAAAAAATGGCTTCACCCATGGAGGAGGAGATATGCAGAGTTCCCGCTGAGTTAAGATATATGGCTGTTGATCCAGATGGCTATGTGGCCCCGGCTGAAAGACAATATCTCTGACTTTTTTAAATTAGTGGGAAGTAGAAAGATCCTTCTAGGGGTCATCCGAATCCAAAGGTGGGCCATTCTGAAGCACAGAGAGTCTGCCACATCCAGCGCTTTACTGAAAAAGAAAGATTCTGAGCCCTTAAGCGGACTTTGGTCCAGTGATCAAGGATCGGGAACAGAGGCATTGAAGTGCTCTGTCCCATAATGAAAGATACACAAACAGTTAAAGCAATGAAACATGACACAGACAAGACAAGGCAATGAAGACAGGCAATGGACGTCCAACACTGAGACCAGGACTGAGGAGCCGGCAAAACCCGATTGACTGGCAATACCGAATCCGAAAAAAAATATCACTGATTCCAGGAGACTATCTCGTCCCCATAAATTTACGGGAACATGATCCAATACATATGGCTGTAGAGTTCCTTCACATCCGTCAGGATCCTTCCAATCTAATACCATTGCACTTCTATGGGGATTAGACGCCACTCCTAGGCCTCGAAGCGTTTGAGTTCCTTGTTGTAATGGCCAATGTTTTCTCCATTCTTGACAAGAGATGATGCTAAGGTCTGCGTCTGTATCCAGTAGCCCATTAAATTCATGCCCTTGAATATTTAGTTTTAGCATGGGGCCAGAATCTGAATTTAAGGAAAGCATAGCCCAATCTACACCTGTGGAGCCTAATCACTTGGAACCTCTTTCTGGAAAATTTTTCATGTAGGCTGGGTATTATTAGTAACTGTGCTATTCTATCTCCTGGTGAAAATACTGATATACCCTTTGGAGAACTGGCTATAATTTTTATTTCACCTTCATAGTCGAGATCAATTACCCCAGGACTTATCATAAGTCCTTTTAGAGTAGAAGAGCTGCGTTCCAATAATAAGCCTACTGTTCCTTTGGAAAGAGGTCCTTTTTACCCCTGTGGAAATGAATTGAACTCCCATCTCTGCAGTTAGTACTGCTCTTGCAGAGGCACAGATGTCCAACCCTGCACTCCCTCTTGTTTGTCTGATGAGGGATCTGATGGACAATGTGTCCTGGGCACTACCCTGATGGGGTTTCTGGGTTTCTCCAGTGCTGCATATATTTGTGGTTTTGGGCCCCGGAACATTGAGCCCACTTGTCCATTTTTTGGCAATGGAGCTCCATGTCTTTGTCCATGATATTGTGGATAAACACCTGATCCTTGTTCGTTTTTTGAAAATGGTGTACCCTCTATGGTGGTTTGAGAACAGCATTCATTAGCCCAAAGTCTCCCTCTATGGCATCGTGGACAAATACCTGGTATTCTACTCCTTTAATACCTAGTTTTGTTAAACCCTCCTCCTATGGGACAATTCCTTTTAAAATGTCCTGTTTCTTCACAATTGTAGCATGTTCTTGGCCTGGCATCTAAAGGCTGTTTTACTGCAGCTTCCACAATTTGCCCTTGTTCATTAATGTCTCTGGCATCTAAAGCCTGTTTTACTGCAGCTTCCACGACTTGCTCTTGTTCTTTAATGTCTCTACATAATTTAATATATGTGTTTAAATCTTCATGTTTCCATGGTCTAATGATATCTTTGCACCAACGATTCGCTTGCTCATAAGCCAGTTGTTTTAATAATGGCATTGCTTGTTGTGTATTTCCAAAAACTCTGGTAGCTGTTTGAATAAGCCTATCTACAAATTCAGCATAAGGTTCATTAGCTCCCTGTATTACCTTAGATAATTGACCTTGTAAACCTCCATGTCCTTGTAAAGTCTTCCATGCCTTAATTGCATCTATAGCAATCTGTGCATATACACCAGGATCATATGCACATTGCTGCTGCTGATCCTCATAAGGTCCCTTTCCTAACAATATATCTAGATTTCTGTGAGGATAACTAGCTGCTGCATTTTGCCTAGCCGTCTCCTTGCAAAATTCCTCATTGGCAATCTTCCATAACAGGTATTGTCCTCCATTTAGCACAGCTTTACACATATTAGCCCAATCTGCTGGCTTCATGTTCATGTTGTTAATGGATTCGATAATGCTTACAGTGAAGGGTGCTTGAGGACCATAGGTTGTTACAGCCTCTATTAGCTGCTTCACTGTTTTGAAATTTAAAGCATTGTAATCTCACTGCCCTCCTGCCTCAAATACTGGGCATGTTAATATTTGAGATCTTGTCTCAGGATCCCAACTATCAACTGCGGGGGTTGGGGGCCTCCCAGCATATGGAGGTGGCCTTGTTAGTTGGACACTTACTTCCTCTGGTGATAGAAAGGTGTTAGTAGCAGTCTCCTGTAGAGGTGGTGCTCTTGGTTGGACACTTACACCCTCTGGTGATAGAAAGGTGTTAGTAGTAGTCTCCTGTTGTAACTTTCCCCCTGATGGCTTTTTCTGTTTTACACTTTCTTCCTCTGTCTGACTAGCTTGAAAGGCCTTCTCTTTTACTTGAATTTTTTCCTCTGTCTGACTAGTTCGAGAGACCTTTTCTTTTACGTGATTTTTTTCCTCTGTCTGACTAACTTGAGAGACCTTCTGTTTTACTTGAATCAATATGTCTTCTCCTTCCTCTACCATTGTCTGAACTGAAGGCTTTCCACTAAACAAACAAGGTACAAACGTCCACAATAGCAATGTACCAACTGGCAGAGTCCCTGGGCTTTTCTTTTCTATTCTTTTTAAATCTTCCCCATGATGGTTACATTGTGATATATTTAACAACTCCTCCTGAAAAAGCCATGGGCTACATTTTTGTATTGTATCAACGTATGCCCTGACTTTTCTTGATTTTACTGAGATGCCTCCTTCCTCTAACATTTTACTGAACACTCTTTCAGTTTTTTTTTTTTTTTTTTACTAATTTCTGATCCCGTATTTCTACTATAATACAACCCAACAAGATGACACCAAACAAAACAGCTCCTCAGGAAAAGCC
Source organism: Callospermophilus lateralis (assembly GCF_048772815.1). Taxonomy (NCBI): domain Eukaryota; kingdom Metazoa; phylum Chordata; class Mammalia; order Rodentia; family Sciuridae; genus Callospermophilus; species Callospermophilus lateralis. The sequence continues at coordinate 106,122 of NW_027513145.1, forward strand.
GTCAGAGCCCAACTGCCACCACAGGCTTCCCACAAGCCTCTCCCTCAAACACAAGTCTCCTCCTCTTGAGGCCGATTGGCTGGGTTGCGTGGGCGGAGCCAAAAAAGTCCCCCAATGAGCAGTTCCGTGGTCTGAAAGGGCAGGGAACCAGCCCAATGTGCATCACCACAGAGGAGCCAATCAGCTAGATGTTGCTGGTGCCGCTGCTAGCCAATCATCTGCTGGCAGTCTGAAAGGTCGGGGAAACCGCTCATTGAGCATCTCCAATGAGCATCACCACAGAGAAGCAAATCAGCTAGATGATGCTGGGGCCGCTGTGAGCCAATCATCAGCCAGCAGATGGAAGTTTGCTGGCAGCTGCAAGTTTGCTGGGGCTCCTTTGGCTGTGGCTCTCAACAGATTATTCTCAGATATATTCAACCACCTGAAATACATATTTGTTTCCTAGTACTGAAAACTAACTTCAGTTAATGGTCCTTATATATCCTAATATTTCTATAGTAACTGACCAAGTTTAACATCAATGCAGTTAGATTCCTATGGGACATGATATGTATTTTTAAGTTCATTTTTATTCCACACTGGTACATTACTATTTCTTCAGTTTATGGACATCATAGGATATATCCTTTCATCCACAAATTCACAAATTTATAGGCATGTGGTTCACTTTCAATCACTTTCTCTTTCAGAAAACATGTATTCCTCTATGATTCTTTAGTGGTCTTTTCCACTAGACTTCTTTCTAAAAACATTATTTTCGATTCTATACTCATTTTTGAAGCAAAACTCACACACTCTTCATGATAACCGTAACCCTAATATTACCATTAGATGTATAACTGGTTGGAATGAATGTATATATATATATATCAATATAAGATTTCCTATATATTTTCAAATATAATTTCAATGCATTATTTAAAGTTGGAACCAGTTATATAATTTATTCACAATATGGTCTATTCATGCATCATCTCTTATTCATCAACACAGGGTACGCCTATTTTATCCGCAATACTAATTTATAAGTTTTCAAAATATTGCTCCTCATATTGGTGGAAGAAATACTCATGTCATCTGATCTACATATATATTTCACCACAGTAATATTCTTGACACAAAATGCAAAGGTCACACTTATGATTGTACTAAAGCCTAAATTTAAAGTGAGCATGGTTTACTAAAAACCTCCATGTCTAGGTTCCCTAATGCGCTCAAATGTCAATCCTATTGGTGACTAAATAATTGTTTCTTCCTAAGATTATAAATTCAACCTCAACCCTCTTGAAAATGTCTAATCCTATCACTCACTTTATAAGTTGCCTGATTTCCTAATGTCTCTATTGATACATATTTACTCTCTTTCCTACATATTTTCCCCAGTTCATCATTGTGACTGACTCTTCACATGTGCTGACATTTACATTCACTCTCTAACTGAAACCCTATTGCTAAAGAACATTTGGTCCAACTCCTAGACTCACTCTTCTTCCTAATCCTACTGACAATCTTCCTAATCCTATGGACTATCTCTTTTGGACTGGATGATCTCTTCTAAATTCAGTCATCTGAGGTACAGCATCCTATGCCATTGTAAATGAATTTATCTGAGACATCGGTGCAGAACATAATTCAAGCTTAGTATGCCAATCAATCGCCAAATGCCCTTCTGGGCTTCAAATCTTACCTAGATTTCTGTTTTCGTACTTATATTTCACGTCTATATTCTTATAAGTATCAGAGGTTCCCAAACCATTATTCATCCAGCAGAATGATTCCTAACCAAAATCGAACATGCTATTAAACCTAACCATACAATGTTCCGTCAATCTAACTTTACAGAAGAGCAGGGACCGAGTTGGTCTTACAATACAGGAAGGTAGGGGATCTTCCACCTGCTAAGAAACTCAAAAGTCCATGCAGAAATGATCGATGGAGAAGATTTAGGCAGCTATTTAGGACCTGAGAGAGCAAAAGTCATCTTCCATGGCAAACAACCTAGTCAGGATGAAGGGATGTTTCTGAATCAGCCTCTCTCTTCTTAATGTAGAGAAGTCGGACCAAACCAGGCCTTTGTGGAGAGCTGTTCCCAGGTGCCTATGGTTTCTATACCATTCTAATTTGTGAATGTGTCACAGGAAGTAGGGGCAGCCTCAATCTTATGAGAACCTAGGAAGCAACTGTTAGAACATATTGGTGGCCAAGTCAGTGACCTCATTCAGTTCCTGAAGGAAGTGACCTCACCTACTTCCTTGGTGATGGAATTCTCTGAATTTGAAATCCAGGAAGCCAGGCACCCAGAGCCATTACCCGTCCAAGTCCCAGTGGTCTCACTTGTTTGGATTTACCAAGGATACAATCAGTCTTTCTAGGTACCTATTCATGTGAAGGTGGCCAAATTCCAAGAAAGCTCTGAAGAGGGGCCTTTCCTGACAAGACTGGATTGGCTCACCACTGCCTCCTGACAACTTCACAGAGTTGGTGAATGATACCAGATCTGAGACAGGAAAGGCCATTTCGGAGGAACATCGTATGGCCTACCAGTCAGAGGACACTCAGAAGAGTCACAGACCTACTTGGGGGAAGGAGGCGCCTGGGTGTGTGGATGTCAGTTTGTGGTTTTGTCTCATGTTCTGAGAATAGGTAAAAAAAACGTGATTTATTTCTTTTGGAATGGACTGTTTCTAATAAGTCATTTGAAATGGTGAGTGTTTCTATTTCTGTGTATCCCACTGTGTCCGTGGTTGTAGACATTAGAAAAGAGAATGCATCAATGAATATGTCCTGTGTAGTAGAATGCCTCCCAGCAATCAACCTGTCCAATTTATGAAAGGACTGCGGCTTGCCTTACCAATGGGAAACACCTATAACCTTCCTAAGTTCCTGTTTTCTTAAAGAATTCTGGCCACTAGCCAGAATAGGCTCATTGTTTTTTATCCACGATATGTACCACCTTCAATCACTGTGACATGACCATGCACTGAATAGCTGAAGGGATTGGCATGGCGAGCATCTCAGAAAACTCAGATATCAGTGTGGCCAGGAAACTCTCAGTGGAGAAACCCTGCTTTGGGCCTTTTGCTTACATTTTGTTCTGTTGCCCTGAATGTCAGGAAGGTATTTGCCTCTGGCCACCCCTTTGTGAAGACTGAAAAAAACAGTTATCAAATGGAAATGAATGAGGATCACCTGTGGCTCTTGGCATAATTGCTTTGGAAAGGGAGGTGTCTGAATCAGCCACTTGGTCCTGTGTGAGGCTCCGGCTTAGATTCTCAGCACCTGATGGATCTAAAGAAAGATCCCATGTGTGCATCCAAAACCAAAATGGCAAAAAGATCAGTCATTGTGGGTGAAGTCTTTAGCCTTCTTCTGTGGTGTTCCTGACTCCATCAAGTGAGAATAGGGATCCTTTGGGTCAAATGAGTTCTGCAAAGCCCTGCAGAAGTGCTTGGGTTTTCTCATGACTCCAAACCACATAAAGAATCTATACCTGACATTCAGTAGGCCTCAAAATGGAGAAGCAGAGCAGTATTAATGGCAGGTCTATTTAATCACTCCTGGTTCACAGGAATGGTGTCCAGGCCACCCTGACTTTAGGCAAATGAGGGCCAAAGGTGCTCATTTTGGTCACTGTCTTGGGCTGCGCCCTTCATGGAAACCTTCAGCCAGAGGTTATGATGAGTGTCTATATGGAGAAGATGAGGGCCTTGTGGGAGTGTTTAGGTTTTAATTTTAGTCATTTGTGTGGCGGTTGGAAGAAATGACTGGGTCCAACTGGGCTTGAACTCTGGTGTGAGTTCAAGGGGACTTAGAGACTGAGTTCTGGAACTGAACTCAGAGAAGTATTGCCATGAATTGTGTTGGGATTTTAGCAGGCCACACATGAGAGTCGCCCTTATAAACTGAGATCTAGGTCCAGGGTGGCTTTCCACAGAGCACTGAGAATCTCAGCCTGGATATCACATGATTTTTTCTAAAACACTTGGCAGGCATACTTGAGCGTCAAAACACACATGGACCTCACATTGTAGACCTCAATAGTCCTGGATTGCTGTGACCTTTTGGCCACTCCTTTGGAAGACTTGCCTGTGAGAGTTTTCCAGAGGTTTCATTGAAATGAGCTTCCTCACCATTTAGTGTTTCCTGAAAAAATTGAAACCCACAGTGCCTCCAACCTCATGCTTGAATAATGGCTAGATAAATACCATGAAATTTTTAAAATTCCCTTGACCAGGTTGCACAGGAGAACCTTTGGATATACTGTTGCTGACGATGAGTGTATCAGACAGTTCCTTGATTGACTGGGTTTCATGAAAATGGTGTAGAACAGAGATGCCAGTAAGTTCAAGCCTGCTGATTAGTGGACCTAGAGCAAAGATGTGCAGTTTTGTGATAAAACTTCTGTCGTGGGGCCTTGTGGATCTGCCTTTGACTTCCAAATGGCTTGTGGCTGACATGGTGCATCCAGCAGACCCTTATATGTAAAGGCATCTTTTTATAAGTAGAGGTTTAATGTTCACAATCAGGTTATTATGGTCAAGGGGGCAAACTATGTGGGATAGAAACCTGGTTGGTGCATTCTCCTGCTGACCCTGACCCACCACACATGACAGAACTCCCTCCAGCACTGTGTTCCAGTTGAGCTCCTTGTATTCCATGAAGCAAATATCAAATTCCCAGTGCAGCACCAAGAATCACCACGAAATGTGGAGGATGATGACCAAATGGATTCACAGTCAACATGTGGATACACTTAGGCCCCCGTGGCCACAGTTTACCTACAAAGAGAGAATTCAGGACTGCTGCCTCATGTTCATTGGAAAATAAGAAACCATATCCACAAGGTCACAGAGATGAAGACCCAGCTTTGATGGTCTCCCTAGAAAGGAAGCTAAAGCTTCTGAAAACAACATATGTTTTAAGTGCCCAACCTCAGAGACAGATTCTCAAGAAGTCTTTAGGCAAGCACTCCATGTTTGTGGAGTTTTTACCCTGTCCCTTACTTTTGGAAACTCCTCTACCACTTCCAAGGTTGTGAACTCCTGATCGTATTCCATTCCAGATATGTAGTCACGGATTTTCTAACTCTTCTCCTCTAATTGTTTCTTACTTGGGGCGAAGGTGATATCTAGGTGTTGTTCTGGATGAGAGTGGGAAGATTTTTGTGTACCACATATTTGCATACACATTGGATTCATTTTCCTATTTTCCATTCGATATACTGAATCCCTGACACTAACTCACACCCTACTAGACTCTGATTACTAATCCTAATATGATGGAGAAAAGTAACCCAAACATTATAGAAACACAAGCAGTTCAGAGGAGGCATGGTGTATAGTTGGACTTGTTTTTTGCATGATAAATGGTAGGTGTTTTAAATATAGTCAATTGTTAATTGAAATAGATCTCCATTGTTTTTAATGTTAACTTATTTCTGAATTCCTGTCTCCATTTCTCTGGAGCCTATTCAGCACATGTATTTTTATATGCACATATAGAATCCTACCTGGTATCACACGTACATTTTTGTGAGGTGGCTGACTTTGCAGATACAAATTGTGAGAAGAGATCACTCCTCCTAAACGCTTTTGGATCTTAAAATTCCACCTATGGGAGAGGTTCCTGGTTGAACAACATTACACATAAATCCATGTTCACTAAAATGAATACTTTTTAATCTGTGGATGATATATATTTCATGATAAATTTTGATTCCCATATATATTTATATATTGCTACTTTTTAATGTATCTGTGATATATATATATATATATTATACACCCTCCTGATTTTTCAAAATATGAAATATAAGTGTCTTATATACACTCCCTAAATTCATTCATGTCATGAATGTGGATTTATAATAAAATGTTCACAAGATTATGCTCAGATATATTCATCCACCTGAAATATATATTTGATTCCTAGTACTGAAAACTAACTTTAGTAAATGGTCCTTTCAAATCCTAATGTTTCTACAGTAAGTGACCCAGTTTAACATCAATGCAAGTAGATTCCTATGGGACATGATATGTATTTTGACATTCATTTTCATTCAACACTGGTACATTACTATTTTTTTCAGTTTTTGCACATCATAGGATATATATTTCATCCACAAGTTAGGAAAATTATACGATTTTTTTATACTTACAATCACTTCCTGCTTCAGAACACATGTATTCCTCTATGTTTCTTGACTCGTCTTTTCATGAGACTTCTTTCCAAACACATAATTTTCCATTTTCATAATCACTTTTGAAGCTAAACTCACACACCCTTCATGATAAAACATAACCCTAATATTACCATTAGATGCATAACTCGTTGGAATGAATGATTGTATATCAATATAAGATTTCTTATATATTTTCAGATATCAATTCAATCCATGATTTAAAGTGGAAACAGTCATATTATTTATTCACAGTATTGTCAATTCATGCATTACTTCTACATTCATAGACACAGGGTACAACTCTGTGTACCCCCCACACTAATTAATACGTCTTCAAAATATTGCTCCCAGAAATGTTAGAAAAAATACTCATGTCACCTGATCTACATATACATTTTATCACTGTAATATTCTGATCACAAAATGCAAAGGTCAAACTTATGATTGTAGCAAATCCTAGATGGAAAGTGATCCTGGATTACTAAAAACATCCATGTCCAGGTTCCCTAATGCTCTCAAATGTCAATCATATTGGTGACTACATATTTGTTTCTTCCTAAGATTATATATTGAAACTCAACCTTGTTGTTAATGTCTAATCCTATCATTCACTTTATACTTTGCCTGATTTCATAATGTGTGTATTGATATCTGATTTCCTACATATTTTCTCCAGTTCATCATTGTGACTGACTCTTCACATGTGCTGACATTTACATTCACTCTCTAACCGAAACCCTATTGCTAAAAAACTTTTGTTCCAAATCCTATACACAGTCTTCTTCCTAAACCTACCAACTATTTTTCTAATCCTACCGACTATCCCTTTTTGAATAGATGTTCTCTTCTACATTTAATTATCCAAGTAAAGGTCGGGTGAGGTCGAAGGAAGAGACCACCAAGAGACTATCTCATGCAACAGCAAAGGGTTTATTGGGGGTCCAGCATGCTGATGCTCAGAGCTCACTTGAATAGAGTAGAGAGCCCTTAGAACAGCTTAAGCAGAGCTTATACACATTCCTTGGTGACGGCAGGGAGGGAAGTTTATTGATGGGTCAGGGCGAGTGGTCAGTTTGCATGCAACCCAGTGAGGGAGCACATTCTGCAGTTAGTCAGTTGGGGACAGCACATTCTGGGAACAAGATTAGCAAACATTTCTCAAGATTTCAACAGTGTTTTGTTAAGCATACAGGAAAAAAGGAAGTTAAAAGTGCCTATTTTATTAACCTTTCATTCCCCACTTCTTCTTCTGGCTACTTTTAATCATAAAAGTGATCATTGTGGGGTGTCACATTCTATGTTTGCTAGTGGGGTATTACCATAAGTTTAACTCGTCCAATTTGAGCTTGGAGAAAAGAAATTACACCGTTGAGCAAACAGGGTTTTATAGTTAGCAATAATATGAGGATTATTATTGAACTGGCCAGGGTTGATAAATGCGTAGTTAACCAGGGGAACTGTGTGAACCAAGACTCAAAAAACCCTTTTTTGGGCCTCTCTCTCTCATTGACACTTCTCAAGGAATCTTTTTAATTTACTCCTAGATTTTTTTACAACTCCAGTATGGTCGGCAAAAACACAACATTCTCCATCAATGCAGAACAAAGGCCCCCTTCTCTCATGAAGAGGAGGTTCAACCCTCGCCTGTTCTGTAAAACAACTTTAGAGAGAGAGGTTAAAGATTCCTGCAAAGCCAAGATGGAGGTTTCTAATATCTTTAAGTTTTGGTCTATTGCTGCTTCTAATTGTGTCATTTGTTGTATCCCATGGACCAAGGCAGTGGTTCTTGTGCTCACGCCTGCAGCAACTCCTATTCCTAATAGGATGGCTAAAGTGATGGATATATGTTCTCAGTGGAACCGGGTTTTATGCCCCCCTATTTGAACTTCAAATGAACCTGCATTATGATAAAGCACTCTGGGAAACTTCTGCACCTTTACACAATTAATCACATCATCTTGACAATTTCATGAAAACATAAACAATGTTTAAGTCTATAGAATTATACTGTTGTAGAGACGGACAAGGCAAGGCACCTAAGATACTATCAAAAACAGGGAAACTTTCCATTTTATTTGCAACCGGATTCAGAGGGCATTACTTCTGTTGTAATCAATTAATTCCCTGAAACCCACGTTTAGGTAGTTTCAGAATTTTGTACCCAAAAAGGGGCGCAGAACTTCACAGCCTGCAGAAGTTCACAAAAAGCAGATTTTTTTCTGTTTTTTTTCCTCTTTTCTGGGCAAGTTAACTTTTCAAGGGCACCTGGGTGAAGGAGAGCTTTTTCTTCCCTTTATTTTTCCCCCTTCCAGCTGTTACCATGGAGCCCAGTTGGTAACTTCTTTATCTTAAAAATGTAGCCATCTCTGTGAAGCCCCAGCTCAATGCCAAAGGCCTTGTTCACATATTTTGTGAAAAACTAGTAAGGGGGTGTCTAACTTAGGAGTGCTGATATTTTTAGCCAGTGGCCAAGTACAACAGGGCAACACGAAAAGAGGAAGTTTATCTACTGTGAAGTCTTTCATGGTTACTCTTTTGCTGAAAGTCCTAAAGTCAGCCATGCTGAAGACTTCTGTAGAAGGTCAGTTAATGTTTTTCTGTGGGCCTGGAACAGAGGCGGGAGATGGAGAAGGCGTGGCTGTGAGCAGCTACGTGGATCTGAGAATGAGGTAGCAGAGATGTGAAAGAATACTGGGAAAGGGGTTTGTGATTTTCCTAGCAACAAAAAGGTGAGCAGTAGAACAGGTAGAGCAGAGGAGAAGATGGGAGTTAGTATCCCTAAAAGCCTGTGAGGGACTTTAAATTCTTAGTAACCTGTTTTCAGTGATGACAAAGAAACTTTAAAGGCCATTTTCACTACATCTTGGATAGGGGTCTGAGGGTTCTCCTCAGCTGGTTTGAGCTTTGGGTTAGCTGGTAAGAGGAACTGGTGGGACCCGGTGTGGGCACTGACTGGAGAAGAGAGGAGTGATTCGGTGGAGGGTTACCTCAGTACCTGTTACCTCAGCAAGGGGGCAATGGTCTGAGATCCGGCGGAGGTTTGGATTTTTGATCTAGTAATTGGAGGGGAGAAATCATGTTGCTGAGGTGAGAGTGACAGCAGAGAGTCTGGAGCAGAAGGCTGAGTGTGAGGACCTATTGGAGAAGCATAGTTCAGGATGTGAGCGAAGGAGGGAAAAGGCCTCCACATAGGGAAATCTCCTTTCACCCTTTTGAGGACATTCAGAAGCTAAAAAGGTCATGCAGAATTTGAGGATCTAGAGACCCCTCTAGGGGCCATCGGTTTTGGTGATCTAATTGGTAATAGGGCCAATGCTGTGTACAGAATTTGATGAGGAGTTTGGGTTCCATCATGCACTGCCTGTATGATCACATCCCTATGACTTAAGAAGAAGTCAGCATTCCCCCCACACAACCGTGACTGTTTGTGTCTTTGGTAGTCCACCAGGCAAACATAGTAATCTAGGCTAGCCAACCTGCATCTGGCTCTCGTGTCCCTACATCCATAATGATTGTTTCCATTATCAATGGTGCAGAATGAATTTAATGGAAATTTAGTGGGATCCTCTTCATCAGGTATATCCCAATAGGAAAGACCTATAGCCAGCTGACAAATGTCTGGGTGGATAGATGTCCACCAAGTCCCTAAGTGGGCTGTGTGCGAGATAGATCATACTTCTTTACCAGTAGGATTTGTGATCAGCCATCGCTGCTGAACGGGTTGAATAGGTTTAGGACTACTGGTGGTCAAGGGGAGAGTCTATAGCCTTAGACACAGGGTAAATACACAATTTGAAAGTTTTACCAATCTTTTCCAGTTTCCATCCAGAGTCTGGACAGGGCGCAGGCTTGAGATGAGAGGTATGGATCCAGGAAGTGATTCTGTCTACGTTTACCGCTGTAGGTGTTATAAGTAGCACCTTGTATCGTCATTTCCAGTGGGGTTCCAGGGATGACACCTGATGTCGACTTACGTAGATGAAGTCTCTTACTTGATATTGATGTAGAGTCCACTCGTCCCCAGGTTGATAGGCATTGGCCATCTGTTTTCACAGGTATCCCTGAGTTCTTTCAAGAGCTTTAATTCAGTCAAGCAATGGGGTGTGGAAGGAATCGTTAGGTCTTAGAGTTGGGGTTAGGTCCCTTACTAAAGGAGGGGCACCATGGACAATTTCATAGGGGGTGAGGTTACACAAAGAAACAGAGGGAGTATTTCTTCCATGAAATAGTGCATAAGGCAGGAGCATAGTACAATCTATTATGCAGGTTTCTAAGCTTAATTTCGTTATGGTCTCTTTAATGGTTCTATTCATTCTTTCTACCTGTCCTGAACTCGGTGGTCTATAAGCACAATGTAACTTTTAATTAATCCCCAGGGTCTTGCCTAACCCCTGACTTACCTGGGCTACAAACGCCAGTCCATTATCAGACCTTATTACTTTAGGCAGGCCGTATCTTGTAAAAATATCTTTCAGGATCTTCTTGACGACCATTTGCGCTGTTTCATTTTTTTTTTTCTTTTTTCCTGGAAAAGGCTTCAAACCATTCTCAAAATATATCTACAAAGACTAGGCGATATTTAATTTCAAACCTTGCTGGCTTAATTTTAGTAAAGTCCACTTCCCAGAATTGTCCTGGTCTGGTTCCTCGTAGGTGCTTTTTTGCAGGAAGCTTGGAAGGGTAAGCATTAACCATGACAGACCTGACAGGCTTTTGTTACCCATTCAGTTATTTCCTTTTGCTTTGAGTCGGTTAGTAAAAAACTCTGTTCTTGATCCTTCAGGAATGAATGCAATTTCTTTGAACCAAGGTGAGTGAGTTGATGTACATTTTCTACTGACATATTTAGAGCCGTGACTATAGGAGTTTTTACTGAAGGATTTAGAAACTCCACTTGTGGGCCTTCAGGGTTAAAACTTATTTTGGCCTGGAGCTTGGTGAGCAGATCTCTGCCCATCAATTGGGCCGGGCATTCTGGGATTACTAAGAACCAGTGATGGATTTTTCCTTTCCCCTGGTCCGTGGTCCTCTTAGTTGTCCAAGCCCGATATTTTCTGCCATTAGCCCCTTGAATTAGAGACCTTTTATTTGATAGAGAGACCAATGGGGCCTTAAGGGCAGAGTATATTGCCCCTGTATCCACTTCAAAGTTTGCTGGGGTCCCCTCCAGTTCAAATTTTACCCTGAGCTCTCGGAGGGGATCTGAGCCCCAACGTTCTTATTCATCCTCCAGAGTCAGAATGGCTGGCTACAGTGGCTGTCTCTTTCAATGGCACTCTTTGAAGCAGTGTCCTTTTTCTTTTCAGTAGGCACATTAAATTGAGGCCAGGGGTGGCCTCTAATGTGGTCCCCGGTATCCCTTTCTGTCTCCATGTTTCTTAATTCTGGCCTATTTGCTGTTGTGACCAGGACCTTAGTCAATGCCTTAGTCTGTCTTTTGTTTCTTTTATCCTCCCTTTGCTCCCTACTCTTCCTCAGTTTCTCTCTTATAGTATACCTTCTCGGCTACTCTGACTAAATCTCTCAAAGTCATATCTTGTAATCCATCTAAGCATTGTAACTTTCTTTTAATATCCAGGGCAGCTTGCCCATAAAGGCCATCTTGACAGATGCCTTTTGATCCTCTGCCTGAGGATTGAAAGGAGTATATCTTCTATATGCCTCCATAATTCTCTCTAGAAACATAGAGAGAGGTTCTTCAGGCCCTTGAATAATCTCTCTTAACTTGGCAAAATTTGTTAGTCGCCTAGCGGCCACTAAGATACCCACAATTAGAGCCCAGCGATAAGTGGACAGATGCTCCCTACCTTCAAAGATTTTGGGGTCCCAGTTTCGTAGATTCAAGGGAAAGCCGGGTTGAATATGTTGCGAAGTTTTGTCGGTCACCCATCTGGTCAGAGGATATTTTTCTCTAGCATCCAGGAGGATTCTCTTTTGTTTCTCTGTCATGAAGAGACAACCCTAGGTGTTGTTGGCAGTCATCCCAAGTAGGCTGGTGTGAAAACATCAATGACTCAACCACACCTAGGAGCTGGGTGGGGTCCTCGGTAAATGGGGGATTTTTATTTTTCCAGTTATATTGGTCTGAAGAGGAGACAGGTAAATACTGGTAGGCTTGCATTTTTCCCCCAAGGCCGTTGTCAATCATTGGCCCCTAGGGATGGAGGGGGAGCATCATTCGAGTTCCAGGTTTTTCAATCATTCACTGCTGGTGAGTACCTTTAGCCGGGCTAGCTTTCTCCAGAGGAGGAGGGGCTGTGTGTGCCGCGGGGAAATTATCTGGAGGGCGCTGGGCTGGCTTAGCTTCCTCCAATGGTGGAGAGGTTTAGTCAGCAGCAGGGGAATTACTTAGAGGGTGTTGGTCTTTGGGGGACGTGGGCAGGAGATAAGGAGGGGGACGAAAGTCCAGTAGAGTCAAATCTTGTGACTCAGGGAGAACAGAGGGTGGAGGAGGAGGAGGAGCAGAGGGTTTGAGAGATCATGGGGGAAGGAGTCGGAGCGGGTGTAGGGGCAAGGAAATGCTTCACCCATGAAGGAGATTTGCAGAGGTCCTGCCAAGTTAAGATATATGGCTGTTGATCCGGATGGCTATGTGGCCCTGGCTGAAAGACAATATCCTCTGACTTTTTTAATTAGTGGGAAGTGGAAAGATCTTTCTAGGGGCCATCCGAATCCAAAGGTGGGTCATTCTGAGGCACAGAGAGTCTGCCAGGTCCAGAATTTTACTGAAAAAGAAAGATTCTGAGCCCTTAAGGGTATTTTGGTGCAATGATCAAGGGTCAGGGACAGAGGCATTGAAGTGCTCTGTCCCATAATGAAAGATACACAAACAGTAAAAGCAACGACACATGACACAGACAAGACAAGAAAATAAAGATAGACAATGGAACTTCCAACACTGAGACCAGGACTAAGTATCTGGCCCAACCCGATGGGCTGGCGATACCGAATCTGAAACAAAATATCACTGAGTTGAGGAGACTATTGCTCCTCGATTTCCCGAGTACTCTGGAGCATCCCCCAGGGATGTGGCCTGTGGCTCTGTGACACGTATGTCAGCCACCGTCGGAGAGAGCTCACACTCTTCATTGACAGCCATTTTGCGAAGCCCTAACCTGAAACCTGAAACCAGAAAGAGGCACCCTACATACCCCAAGAGGAGCCTGTTGGGGTCTCTCGTTCGCTGCTGCCGGATCTCAGTGGAACCTCCATATGTAAAGGTCAAGCGAGCATCGGGTGAAGAGACCACCAAGAGACTGTCTCATGCAAAAGCAAAGGGTTTATTGGGGGTCCAGCATGCTGGGGCTCAGAGCTCACTTGAATAGAGCAGAGAGCCCTGAGAACAGCTTAAGCAGAGCTTATATACTTTCCTTGGAGAGGGCAGAGAGGGAACTTTATTTTTTGGTCTGGGCGAGTGAGCAGTTTGCGTGCAACCGGGTGAATGAGTACATTCTGCAGGTTGGCATTTGGGGAAGGCACATTCTGGGAACAAGATTAGCAAACAGTTCTCAAGATTTCAAAAGTGTTTTGTTAAGCATACAGAAAAACAGGAAGTGACATTTACCTATTTTACTAAATTTTCATTACCGAATATACTTTGCCAGATTTCCTAATGTCTCTATTGAAATCTGCTTTCCTACATATTTTCCCCAGTTTATCATTGTGACTGACTCTTCACATGTGCTGACATTTACATTCACTCTATACCCGAAACCCCATAGCTAAAGAACTTTTGGTGCATATCCTATACTCACTCTCCGTTCTAAACTTACCGACTCACGTCCTAATCCTACCGACTATCCTTTTTTTAAATTGTTTTTCTTAAAGAAAGAGTTAGAGAGAGAGGGAGAGAGAGAGAGAATTTTTTAACATTTATTTTTTTTAGTACTTAGCAGACACAACATCTTTGTTTTTACATGGTGCTGAGGATCGAACTCGGGCCTCACGCATGCCAGGCGAGTGCGCTACCACTTGAGCGACATCCCCAGCCCCCTGACTATCCCTTTTTGACTGGAAGTTCTCTTTGACAATCAATCATCCAAAGTACAAGGTCCTATGCATTTGTATATTGATTTATCTGAGACATCTGTGCAGAAAATAAATCAAAGCTAAATATTGCAATCAAGGGCCCAATGCCCTTCTGGGCTTCAAATATTACCTTTATTTCTGTTTTCGTACTTATATTTCACCTATATATTCTTGTAAATATCGAAGGTTCGCCATACCATTATTCATCCAGCAGAATGATTCCTAACCCCAATCGAAACTGTTATTAACCCTAACCATACACTCTTCCCTCAATCTAACTTTACAGAAGAGCATTGACAGAGTTGGTCTTACAATACAGGAATGTACAGTTTCTTCCAACTGCTGAGAAACTCAAAGGTCCACGCAAAAATGATGCCTGGAGAAGTTGTAGGCACATATGTAGGAACTGAGAGAGCAAAAGTCATCTTCCATTGTAAACAACCTGGTCAGGATGAAGGGATGTGTCTGAATCAGCCTCTCTCTTCTTAATATGGAGAAGAAGGACCAAACCAGGCCAGTGTGGAGAGCACTTCCCGGGTGCCTATGGTTGATATACCATTCTAACTTTTCAACGTGTCAAGGATGTAGGGGCAGCCTCCATTTCATGGGACACTTTGAAGCAACTGTTAGGACAAAGTGGTTGCCAAGGCAGTGAACTCATTCAGATCTTGAAGGAAGTGACCTCACCTCAAATCCTTGGTGATGGAACTCTCTGAACTTGGGATCCAGGAAGCCAGGCACCCAAATCCATTCTCAGTCCCAGTCCCAGTCCCAGTGGTCTCAATTGTTCGGATTTACCAAGGACAGAGTACAGTCTTTCTTGGTACCTACGGAGGTGAGGATGCCCAAATGCCAGGAAAGCTCTGAAGAGTGGCCTTTCCTGAGAAAGCAGTTAGTGGATCACCGCTGGCTCCTGAGAACTTCACAGTGTTGACCGAGGAGACCAGATCTGAGACAGGACAGGCCATTTCGGGGTAACATAGTATGGCCCACCAATCAGAGGACACTATGGATAGTCACAGACTGACTTGGGGGAAGAAGGTGTCTTTGTGGATGTGGGGGTTGGTTTGTGGTTTTGTCTCATGTTCTGAGAATAGGTAATAAAGGCGGTTTTTTGGTTTGAAGTGAATTGTATCTAATAAGTCTTATGAAAAGGCGAGTATTTCTAAGTCTGTGTATCCCACTGTGTCCGTGGTTCTAGACATTAGAAAAGAGAATGCATCAATGGATGTCTCCTGTCTAGTAGAAATCTTCCCAACATTCATCCTGCCAATTTATGAATGGACTGCGGCTTGCCTTATGAATGGGCAACACCTACTATCTTCCTAAGTTTCTATTTTTGTTCCTGAATTCACTCCACTCTCCAGAATAGGCTCATGGTTATGTGTCCAATATATATATACCACCTCCAAGCTCTGTGACATGGCCATGTACTGGATAGCTAAAGGGAATGGCGAGCATCTCAGAAAACTCAGATATCAGTGTGACCAGGAAAGTCTCAGTGGAGAAATCCTGCTTTGGGCCATTTGCTTACCTATTGTTCTGTTGCCCTGAATTTCAGGAAGCTTTTTGCCTCAGACCACCCCTTTGTGAAGCCTGAAGAAAAGAGTTTTCAAATGCAAATAAATGTGCATCACCTGTGGCTCTTTGCTTCATTGCTTTGGAAAGGGATGTGTCTGAATCAGCCTCATGACCCTTGTGAGGCTGTGGCTTAGATTCTTAGCACCTGATGGATCTAAAGAAAGATACCATGTGTGCATCCAAATACAAAATGGCCAAATGAGCAGTCATTGTGGATTAAGTCTTTTGCTTTCCTCTGTTAGGTTCCTGAAATCCATCAAGTGAGAATAGGGATCCTTTGGGTCAAATGAGTTCTTCAAACCCTGCAGAGACTAGCCCAGAGGTGTTTGGCTTTTCTCATGACTCCAAATCACATAAAGAATCTATACCTGAAAGTAAGTAGGCCCCAAATTGGAGATGCAGAGCAGTATTAAGTGCAGGCCTATTTAATCACTCTTGGTTCTCAGGAAGGGTGTCCAGGCCACCCTGACTTTAGGGAAATGAGGGGGAAGGGAACTTATTTGGATACTGTCTTTGTCTGCGCCCCTCATGGAAATTTCCAGCCAGAGGTTATGATAAGTGTCTATATGGAGTATGTTGAGGGCCATGTGGGAGTGTTTTGGTTTTAATTCTGGTCATTTGTGTGGCGGTTGGAAGAGATGACTTAGTTCACCTGGGCTTGAACTCTGGTGTTATTCCCCTTAGAGACTGAATTCTGGAACTGTCCTCAGAGAAGTATTGCCATGAATTGTGTTGGGATTTTAGGAGGCAACACATGAGAGTCATCCTGAAAACTGAGATCTAGGCCAAGGTGGCTTCCACAGAGCACTGGGAATCTCAGCCAGGATTTTACGTGATTTTATTCTGAAAGTCTTGGCAGCCATAATTGAGAGTCAAAACACACATAGACCTCATATTTTAGACCTCAATGGGCCTGGATTTATGTGTAATATTGGGCACACTTTGGGAAGCCTTGCCTGTGAGAGTTCTCCAGAGATTTCTTTGAAATGAGCTTCCTCACCATTTAATGTTTCCTAAATAAATTGAAACCCACAGTGCCTCCAACTTCATCTTTGAAAAATAGCTAAATACATACCATGAATTTTTTGAAATTTCAATGACCAGGTGGCAATGGAGAAACTTTGGATGACTTGTTGCTGATCATGAGTGTACCAGACTGTGCTTGGATTTACTTGGTTTCATGAAAACAGTGTAGAAAAGAGATCCCTGTAAGTTGGAGACTGCTGAGTAGTGGGCCTAGAGCAGTGGTGTGCAGGTATGTGATAAAACATCTGTGGTGGTACCATGTGGATCTGCCCTTGGATTCCAAATGGCTTGAGACTGACATGGTGAAGTCAGCAGACCCTATTATATAAAAGCATCTTGTTATATGGAGAGGTTTCCGGGCAATGTTCAGAATCAGATTGCTATGGACAAGCGGGCAAGCTATGTGGGGTAGAAGCCTGGTTGGTGCATTTTCCTGCAGACCTTGACCCACCACACGTGACAGAACTCCCTCCATCACTGGTACCTGTTGAACTCCTTGTATTTCCTGAAGCAAATACCAAATTCACAGTGCAGCAGCAAGAAACACCTCGAAAAGTGGAAGATGATCAAATGGCTTCACAGTCCACATGGGGAGACACTTAGACCCCAGTGGCCACAGTTTACCTACAAAGAGAGAATTCAGCACTGCTTCCTCATGTTCATTGGAAAATAAAAAAACATATCCTCCAGGTCACAGAGATCAGCCCCAGCTTTGTTGGTCTCACTAGAAAGGATGCTAAAATTCCTGACAACAACATATATTTCAAGTGCCCAACCTCAGAGGCAGTTTCTCAAGAGTCTTTAGGCCCAATGAGCTCCATGTTTGTGGAGTGTTTACCCTGTCCCTTACTTTTGGAAACTCCTCTACCACATCCAAGATTGTGAACTCCTGAATATTTTCCATTTCAGATATGTATTAACAGATTTCCTATCTCTTCTTCTCTAATCGTGTCTTATTTGGGGCAAAGGTAATGTAAAGGCAATGTTCTGGATGAGAGTGGGAATATTTTTGTGTAGCACATATTTGCATACACATTGGATTCATTTTCCTATTTTGCATTCGAATTACTGAATTCCTGACACTAACCCATACCCTAATAGACTCTGACTACTAATCCTAAAATGATGGACAAAAATAACCAAACAGAATGGAAATGAAAGCAGTTCAGAGAAGGCATGGTGTATAGTTGGACTTTCCTTTTGCTTGAAAAGTGTAGGTGTTATAAATCTAGTCAATTTTTAATTGAAATAGATCTCCATGTGTTTTTAAAGTTAACAAATATGTGAATTCCTGTCTCCCTTTCTCTGTAGCCTGTTCAGCACATGTATTTTTATATGCAAATATAGAAACATAACTGGTATCACACGTATATCTTTGTGAGTTTGGCTGTCTTGGGAGATACAAATTGTGGGAAGAGATCACTCCTCCTAAACGCTGTTGGAACTGAAAATTCAACCTATGGGTGAACTTCCTAGTTGAACAATATTATACATAAATCCATGTTCAGTAAAATGATTATTTTTGGATCTGTGGATGATATATGTTTCATAGTGAATTTCGATTGGCATGTATATTGATACATTTTAGTGTCTGTGTGTGTGTGTGTGTGTGTGTGTGTATATATATATATATATATATATATATATATATATATATATATATAAATACATAAATGCACACACACATATCTACATATATACACTCTCAAGATTTTTCAAAATATGAAATATATGTTTCTTATTATACACTCCCTAAATTCATTCGTGTTCATATATGTAAATTTATAGTCAACATTTCACAAGATTATTCTCATAAAAATTCATCCACTTGAAATACGTATTCGTTTCCTAGTACTGAAAACTAACTTCAGTGAATAGTGCATACAAATCATAATATTTCTACAGTAACTGACCCAGTTTAGCATCAATGCAAGTAGATTCCTATGGGATATGATGTGTATTTTGACGTTCATTTTCATTCAACACTGGTGCATTACTATTTTTTCAGTTTTTGCACATCATAGGATATATATTTCATCCACAAGTTAGGAAATTTATAGGATTTTTTTATACTTACAATCAAATCCTGCTTCAGAACATATGAATTCCTCAATATTTCTTGACTCATCTTTTCATGAGATATCTCTCCAAACACATTATTTTCCATTTCCATAATCACTTTTGAAGCTAAACTCACACACCCTTCATGATAAAACATAACCCTAATATTACCATTAGATGTATAACTCGTTGGAATGAATGATTGTATATCAATATAAGATTTCTTACATATTTTCAGATATCAATTCAATTCATGATTTAAAGTGGAAACAGTATATTATTTATTCACAGTATTGTCAATTCATGCATTTCTTCTACATTCATAGACACAGGGTACAACTCTGTGTACCCCCAATACTAATTTATACCTCTTCAAAATATTGCTCCCAGTAATGTTAGAAAAAATACCCATGTCACCTGATCTACATATACATTTTATCACAGTAATATTCTGATCACAAAATGCAAAGGTCACACTTCTGATTGTAGCAAATCCTAGATGGAAAGTGATCCTGGATTACTAAAAACATCCATGTCCAGGTTGCCTAATGCTCTCAAATGTCAATCATATTGGTGACTACATATTTGTTTCTTCCTAAGATTATATATTGAAACTCAACCTTGTTGATAATGTCTAATCCTATCATTCACTTTATACTTTGCCTGATTTCATAATGTGTGTATTGATATCTGATTTCCTACATAATTTTCCCAGTTCATCATTGTGATTGACTCTCCACATGTGCTGAAATTTGCATTCACTCTCTAACCGAAAACCTAGGGCTATTGAACTTTTGGTCCAAATCCTATACTCACTCTTCTTTCGAAACAGACCGACTATCTTTCTAATTCTAACAACTATCCCTTTTTGACTGGATGAACTCTTCTACTTTCAATCATCCAGAGTACAGGATGATATGCCATTGTATATTTATTTATCTGAGACATCTGTGTGAACGAAATTCAATGCTAAGTATTCCAATCAAGGGCCCAATGCCCTTCTGGGCTTAAAATCTTACCTAGATTTCTGTTTTCATACTTATATTTCACATCTATATTCTTATAAATATCCCAGGTTCCCAATACCATTATTCATCCAGCAGAATGATTCCTAACTCAAATCGAACATGTTATTAACCCTAACCATACATTGTTCCCTCAATCTAACTTTATAGAAGAACAGGGACAGAGTTGGTCTTAATATAGAGGAATATAGGGGATCTTCCCCCCGCTGAGAACCTCAAAGGTCCATGCAGAAATTATCCCTGGGGAAGTTGAAGGCAGCCATAAAGGACCTGAGAGGGCAAAAGTCATCTTGTAAGGCAAACAACTTGGTTAGGATGAAGGGAAGTGTGTGAATCAGCCTCTCTCTTCTTAATGTAGAGAAGATGGACCAAACCAGGTCTGTGTGAGAGCTGTTCCCGGGTGCCTATGGTTGATATACCGTTCTAGGTTGTGAAAGTGTCACAGAAAGTAGGGGCAGCCTCCATCTCATGGGACCCTTTGAAGGAACTGTTAGGACAAAGTGGTTGCCAAACCAGTGACCTCATTCAGTTCTGAAAGGAAGTGACCTATCTCACTTCCTTGGTCTTGGAACACTCTGAACTTGGAATCCCGGAAGCCAGGCACAAAGAACCAGTCCCAGACCCAGTCCCAGTGGACTCACTTGTTTTGTTTTACCAAGGACAGAATCAGTCTTTCTTGGTACCTACTGATTTGAGAATGGCCAAATGCCAGGAGAGCTTTGGAGAGTGGCCTTTCCTGAGAAAGAAGGTAGTGGCTCAAAGCTGGCTCCTGACAACTTCAAAGAGTTGGCCAAGGAGTCCAGATCTGAGACAGTACAGGGCATTTTGGGGGAACATAGTATGTTACAACAGTCAGAGGAAATTCCGGAGAGTCAAAGACCTACTTGGGGGAAGAAAGTCCTATGTTGTTGTGGGTGTGAGTTTGTTGTTTTGTCTCATGTTCTGAGAATTGGTAGGAAAGGCAGTTTCTTTGATTTCAAGTGGACTGTTTCTAGTAAGTCGTTTGACAAGGCAAGTGTTTCTATGTCTATGTATCCCACTGTGTTTGTAGTTGTAGACATTAGAAAACATAATGCATCAATGAATGTGTCCTGTCTAGTATAATGCTTCCCAGAGTTCATACTGCCCAATTTATGATTGGACTGCAGCTTTCTTTATGAATGGGTAGCAATTACTATCTTCCTAATTTCCTGTTTTATTCCTGAATTCTGGCCAATCTCCGGAATAGGCTCATGGTTTTCTGTCCAAGATACGTACCACCTCCAAGCTCTGTGACATGGCCATGTACTGGAGAGCTCAAGGAAATGGGAGCATCTTAGGAAACTCAGATATCAGTGTGACCAGTAAAGTCTATGTGGAGAAACCCTGCTTTGGGAATTTTGCTTACCTATGGTTCTGGTGCTGTGAATATCTAGAAGGTCTTTGCCTTGGGCCACAACTTTGTGAATCCTGAAGAAAAGAGTTTTCAAATGGAAATGAATAGGCATCACCTGTGGCTCTTTGTTTTATTGCTTTGTAAAGAGATGTGTCTGAATCAGCCCCTTGGCCCAGTGTGATTATTTGGAGAAGTAGATCAGTATTAATGGCAGGCCTATTTGATCATTCCTGGTTAACAGGAAGGGTTTCCAGGCCACCCTGACTTTAGGCAAATTAGAGGCAAGGGAGATTATTTTGGACACTGTCTTGGTATGCACCCCTCATGGAAACCTCAACCCAGAGGTTATGATGAGTGTCTATATAAAAGAAGATGAGGGCCATGTGGGAGTGTTTTGGTATTAATTGTGGTCAGTTGTGTGACAGTAGGAAGAGATTCCTGGGTCAACCTGGGCTTAAACTATGGTGTGATTCCCCTTAGAGACTGAGTTTTGGAACTGAACTCAGAGAAGTATTACCATGAATTCTGTTGGGATTTTAGAAGGCCATGCATGAGAGTTGCCCTTGGAAACTGAGATTTAGGCCCAGGATGGCTTTCCACAGAGCACTGGGGATCTCAGCTAGGATATCACATGATTTCATTCTGAAAGACTTGGCAGCCATACTTGAGAGTCAAATCACACATGGAACTCACATTGTAGACCTCAATGGGCCAGGCTTCATTTGACCTTTTGGCCACTCTTTGGGAAGACTTGCCTGTGAGAGTTCTCCTGAGCTTTCATTGAAATGAGCTTCCTCACCATTTAATGGTTCCTGAATGAATTGAAACCCACAGTGACATCAACTTCATCCTTGAAAAATGGCTAGATAAATACCATGGAATATTTGAAATTCCCAAGAGCAGGTGGCACTGGAGAATCTTTGGATGTTCTGTTGCTGATCATGAGTGTACCAGACAGTGCCTTGATTTACTGGGTTTCATGAAAATGGTGTAGAACAAAGATGCCAGTACGTTGGAACCTGCTTAGTAGTGGGCCTAGAGCAGTGGTTTGCAGGTGTATGATAAAATATCTGTGATGGGGCCACATGGATCTGCCATTGGCTTCCAAATGCCTTGTGACTGACATGGTGCAGGCAGCAGACCCTTATATGTAAAGGCATCTTGTTACATTGAGAGGTTTTAGGGCAATGTTCAGAATTGGATTGCTACAGACAAGGAGGCAAGCTTTGTTGTGTAGAAGCCTGGTTGGGGCGTTCTCCTGCACACCCTGACCCACCACACGTGAGAGTACTCCCTCCAGCACTGTGTCCCCATTGAACTCATGGTATTTACTGAAGCCAATACCAAACTCCCAGTGCAGCAGTAAGAATCACCAGGAAAAGTGGAGGATGACCAAATGGCTTCTCAGTCCACACGAGGAGACACTTAGCTCCCAGTGGCCACAGTTTACCTAAAATGAGGGAATTCAGAACTGCTGCGTCATGTTCACTAGAAAATAAGAAACCATGTCCTTCAGGTCACATATATGCAGATCCAGCTTTGATTGTCTCACTACAAAGGAAGCTGAAGCTCTTGACAACAACATATATTACAAGGGCCCAAACTCAAAGGCAGTTTCTCAAAGAGTCATTAGGCCAGAAGAACTCCATATTTGTGGAGTATTTACCCTATCCCATACTTTTGGAAATTCCTCTACCGCCTCCAAGGCTGTGAACTCCTGAGCATTTTCATTTGCACATATGTATTCACAGATTTTCTAACTCTTCTCCACTGATTGTGTCTTAATTGGAGCGAAGGTTATGTCAAGGCATTGTTCTGGATGAGAGTGGGATGATTTTTGTGTATCACATATTTGCATACACATTAGATTCATTTTCATATTTTCCACTTGAAATACTGAATCCCTGACATTTACCCATAACCTACTAGACTCTGACTACTAATCCTAATATGATGGAGAACAAGAAACCTAACAGAATAGAAATACAGGCCGTTCATAGAAGGCATGGTGTATACTTGGACTTCCCTTCTGCTTTATCAAGGGTATGTGTTATAAATCTAGTCAACTTTTCATTGTAATAGTTCTCCATGAGTTTTTAAAGTTAACACATATGTAAATTTCTGTCTCCCATTCTCTGTAGCCTATTCATCACATGTATTTTTTATGCATATTTAGAATCCTACCTGGTATCACAAGTACATTTTTGTAAGCGCGCTGATTTTGAAAGATACATATTTTGATATCAATCCCCCTAAATAATGATGGAACTGAAAATTAAACCTATTGGTGAATTTCGTAGATGAACAACATTATATATAAATCGATGTTCAGTAAAATGAATATTTTTAATATGTGGATGATATGTATTACACGGTGAATTTCGATTAGCATATATATTGCTACATTATAATGTCTCTGTGTGTCTATATATATATATATATATATATATATATATATATATATATATACTGTCCAGATTTTTCAAAATATGAAATATATGTGTCTTATTATACACTCCCTAAATTCACTCATGTTTCTATATGTGGTTTATAATCAACTTTTCACAAGATAATTCTCAGAAATATTCATCCGCCTGAAATACATATTTATTTCCTAGTACTGAAAACTAACTTCAGTGAATGGAGCTTACAAATCCTAATATTTCTACAGTAACTGAATCAGTTAAACATCAATGCAAGTAGAATCCTACAGGACATGATGTGTATTTTGAAGTTCATTTTTATTCAATATTGGTACATTATTATTTTTTCAGTTTATGGACATCATAGGATATATCATTTCATCCACAAGTTCAAAAATTTATAGGCACTTGTTTCACTTTCAATCACTTCCTGCTTCAGAACACATGTCTTCCTCTAAGTTTTTTGACTCAGCTTTTCATGATATTTCATACCAAACACATTAATTTTGATTTCCATAATCACTTTTGAAGCAAAACTCACATACCATTCATAGTAATTATCACTCTGATATTACCATTAGATGTATAACTGGTTTGAATGAATGATTGTATGTCAATATAAGATTTCTTATATCTTTTCAGATATCAGTTCTATCCATTATTTAAAGTGGAACCAGTTATATTATTTATTCACACTATGGTCTATTCATGCATTATCTCTATATTCATAGACACAGTGTACACCTCTGTGTACCCCCAATACTAATTTATACGTCTTCAAAATATTGCTCCCTGAAATGGTGGAAGTGGACTCATGTCACCTGATCTTCATATACATTTAATCACAGAAATATTCTGGACACAAAATGCAAAGGTCACACTTATGATTGTATAAAAGCCCAAATTGAAAGAAAACATGGATTACTAAAAACATCCATGTCCAGGTTCCCTAATGCTCTCAAATGTCAATCCTATTGGTGACTACATATGTGTTTCCTCTTAAAATTATATATTCAGACTCAACCCAATTGAAAATGTCTAACCCTATCCCTCACTTTATACTTTGCCTGATTTCATAATGTCTCTATTGCTATCTGCTTTCCTACATAGATTCCCCAGTTCATCATTGTGACTGACTCTTCACATGTGCTGACATTTACATTCACACTCTAATAAATAACCTATTGCTAAAGAACTTTTGTTCCAAATCCTATACTCACTCTTCTTCCTAAACATACTAACTATCTTCTTAATCCTACCGAGTATCCCTTTTTGACTGGATGTTCTCTTCTACATTCAATCATTCAAGGTACAAGGTCTTATGCTATTGTATATTGATTTATCTGAGACATCGGTGCAGAATGTAATTCAACGCTAAGTATCACAATCAAGGGCCCAATGCCCTTCTGGACTTCAAATCTTACTTAGATTTCTTTTTTCATACATATATTTCATCTCCATATTCTTAAAATAATCACAAGTTTCCAATACCATTATTCATGCAGCAGAATAATTCCTAACCCAAATGGAACATGTTATTAACACTAACCATACACTGTTTGTGTTAATAACATGTTTACAGAAGAGCAGGGACAGTGTTGATCTTACAATACAGGAATGTAGTGGATCTTCTATCTGCTGAGAACCTCAAAGCGCCATGCAGAAATGATCCCTGGAGAAGATGTAGGCAGGTATGAAGGACCTGAGAGAGCAAAAGTCATCTTCCATCGCAAACAACCTGGTCAGGATGAAGGGATGTTTCTGAATCAGCCTCTCTCATCTTAATGTAGAGAATATGGACCAAACCAAGACTGTGTGGAGAGCTGTTCCTCGTTCCCTATGGTTGATATACCATTGTAACTTGTGAAAGTGTCACAGGAAGTAGGGGCAGCCTCCATCTCATGGGACCTTTGGAAGAAACTCTTAGGACAAAGTGGTTGCCGAGGCAGTGATCTCATTCAGTTCCTGAAGGAAGTGACCTCAACTCACTTCCTTATTGATGGAACTCTCTGAACATGGGATCCAGGACACCAGGCACCCAGATCCAGTCCCAGTCCGAGTCCCAGTGGTCTCACTTGTTTGGATTTACCAAGGACAGAATCAGTCTTTCTTGGTACCTACTAAGGTGAGGAGGCCAAATGCCTGGAAACCTCGGAAGAGGTGCTTTTCCTGGAAAAGCAGGTAGTAGCTCACTCCTGGTTCCTGACAACTTCACAGAGTTGGCCAAGGAGACCAGATCTGAGACAGGACAGGACATTTCGGGGGAACACAGTATGGCCCACCAGTCGGAGGATACTCTGGATAGTCTCATACCTATTTGGGGGAAGAAGGTGTCATTGTCGGTGTGGGTGTGGGTTTGTGGTTTTGTCTCATGTTCTGAGAATAGGAAGGAAAGTCAGTTTGTTTTGTTTGGAGAGAACAGTTTTTAGTAAGTCGTTTGACAAGGCAAGTGTTTCTGGGT
Organism: Callospermophilus lateralis; assembly: GCF_048772815.1. Classification (NCBI taxonomy): domain Eukaryota; kingdom Metazoa; phylum Chordata; class Mammalia; order Rodentia; family Sciuridae; genus Callospermophilus; species Callospermophilus lateralis. The sequence goes on from NW_027513145.1 coordinate 132,286, forward strand.
CTGTGTATCACACTGTGTCCGTAGTTGTAGACATTAGAAAAGAGAATGCATCAATGGATATGTCCTGTCTAGTAGAAAGCTCCCCAGCATTCATCCTGCCCATTTTATTAATGGACTGTGGATTGCCTTATTAATGGGCAATACCTGCTACCTTCCTAATTTGCTGTTTTCTTCCAGAATTCTGGACACTCTCCAGAATAGGCTCATGGTTTTGTGTCTAAGTTATGTACCACCTCCAAGCTCTGTGACAAGGCAATGTTCTGGATAGCTGAAGGAAATGACGAGCATCTGAGAAAACTCAGATATCAGTTGACCAGGAAAGTCTCAGTGGAGAAACCCTGCTTTGGGCCATTTGCTTACCTATTGTTCTGTTCCCCTGAGAGTCAGGAAGTCTTTGTCTCATGCCACCCCTTTGTGAATCCCGAAGAAAATAGTTTTCAAATGGAAATAAATAGGCTTCACCTTTGGCTCTTTCCTTAATTGATTTGGAAAGAGTTGTGTCTGAATCAGCCTCTTGGCTCAGTGTGATTCTTTGACTTAGATTCTCAGCACCTGATGGATCTAAAGAAAGATCCCATGTGTGCATCCAAGTCAAAAATGGCAAAAAGAGCTGTCATTGTGGATGAAGTCTTTTGCCTTCCTCTGTAAGGTTCCTGAATTCCATCAAGTGAGAATAGGGATCATTTGGGTCAGATGAGTTCGTCAAAGTCCTTCAGAGGCTATCCCATAGGTGCTTAGGTTTTCTCATCCCTCCAATTCACATAAAGTATCTTTAACCGACACTCAATAGGCCTCAAATGGGAAAAGTGGAGCAGTATTACGGGCAGGCCTTTTTGATCACTCCTGGTACAAAGGAAGGGTGTCCAGGCCACCCTGAATTTAGGCAAATGAGGAGCAACGGAGCTTATTTTGGACACTGTCTTGGGTTGCGTCCCTCATGGACACCTCCAGCCAGAGGTTATGATGAGTGTCAATATGAAAGAAGATGAGGGCCATGTGGGAGAATTTCGGTTTTATTGTGGTCATTTGTCTGGCAGTTGGAAGAGATGCCTGGGTCCACCTGGGCTTGAACTCTGGTGTGATTCCCCTTAGAGACTGAGTTCTGAAACTCACCTCAGAGAAATATTGCCATGAATTGTGTTGGGATTTGAGGAAGCCACGCATGAGAGTCATCCTTGGAAACTGAGATCAAGGCCCAGGGTAGCTTTGCACAGGGCACTCTGATCTCAACCAGGATATCACATGATTTTATTCTGAAAGACTTGGAAGCCATTGTTGAGAGTCAAAACAGACAATGACATCACATTTTAGACCTCAATGGCCCTGGATTCATGTGACCTTTTGGCCACTCTTTGGGAAGCGTTGCCTGTGAGAATTCTCCAGAACTTTCATTGAAATGAGTTTCCTCAACATTTAATGGTTCCTGAATGAATTGAAACCCACAGTGCATCCAACTTCATCCTTGAAAAATGGCTAGATAAATACCATGAAAATTTTGAATTTCCCATGACCAGGTGGCACTGGAGAACCATTGGATATTCTGTTGCTGATCATGAGTGTACCAGACAGTGCCTTGATTGATTGGGTTTCATGAAAATAAGTTGGAGCCTGCTGAGTAGTTGTCCTAGTGTAGTGGTTGGCAGGTGTGTGAAAAACATCTGTGGTGGGGCAATGTGGATCTGCCATTGGCTTCCAAATGGCTTGTGACTGACATGGTGCAGTCAGCAGACCCTCCTATGCAAAGGCATCTTGTTATTTGGTGAGGTTTCAGGACCATGTTTACAATCAGGTTGCTATGTTTAAGGGGGCAAGCTATGTGGGATAGAAGCCTGGTTGGTGCATTCTCTTGTATACCCTGACCCACCACGCCTGACAGAACTCGCACCAGCACTGTGTCCCAGTTGAACTCCTTGGATTCCATGAAGCAATTACTAAACTCCCAATGCAACAGCAATAAACACATATAGAATCCTACCTGGTACCACACCTACATTCTTGTGAGGGGAACGACTTGGCAGATACAAATTGTGAGAGAAGATCACTCCTCCTAAACGCTGTTGGAACTGAAAATATAACCAATGGGTGAGCTTCCTAGTTTTACAACATTATACATAAATCCATGTTCAGTAAAATGAATATTTTATATCTGTGAATGATATATATTTCATGATGAATTTCGAATAGCATATATATTGCTAGTTTTTAATGTGTGTGTGTGTATGTATATATATGTGTGTGTGTGTGTGTGTGGGTATATATATATATATATATATATATATATATATATATACATACACACATTCTCCAGATTTTTCAAAATATGAAATATTTGTATCTTAATATACACTCCCTTAATTCATTCATATTCATGTATGTGGATTTATGATCATCTTTTTTAAATATTATTCTCAGAAATATTCATCCACCTAAAATACTTTTTTGTTTTTATTACTGAAAACTAACTTCAGTGAATGTTGCATACAAATCCTAATATATCTAGAGTAACTGACCCAGTTTAACCTCAATGCAAGAAGATTTATATGGAAAATGATGTGTATTTTGATGTTCATTTTAATTCAACACTGGTACATTACTATTTCTTCAGTTTATGCACATCATAGGATATATATTTCATCAAAAAGATCACAAAATTATAGGCATTTTTTCACTTTCAATCACTTCCTACTTTAGAACACATGTATTCTTCCATATTTCTTGACTGGTCTTCTCAAGATTCTTTTTCCCAAACACATTATTTTCGATTTTCATAATCACATTGAAGCAAAACTCACACACCCTTCATGATAAACCATAACCCTAATATTAACATTGATGTATAACTTGTTGGAATGAATTATTGTATATCAATATAAGATTTTTAATATTTTCAGATATCAATTCAATCCACCATTTAAAGTGGAACCAGTTATATTACTTATTCACAGTTGGTCTATTCATGCATTATCTCTATATTCATAGACACAGGGTACACCTGTTTGTACCCCAAATACTAATTTATAAGTCTTCAAAATATTGCTCCCAAAAATGGTGAAAGAAATACTTATGTCACCCGATCTATATATACATTTTATCACAGTAATATTCTGGACACAAAATTCAAAGGTCAAACTTATATTTGTACCAAAGCCTAAATGGAAAGTGAACATGGATTACTAAAAACATCAATGTCCAATTTGCCTAATGCTCTCAAATATCAATCCTATTGATGACTACATATTCGTTTTTTCCTAAGATTATATATTCAAACTCAACCCTGTTGAAAATGTCTAATCCTATCACTGACTTTATGCTTTGCCTGATTTTGTAATGTCTGTATTGATATCTGCTTTCCAACATATTTTCTCCAATTCATCATTGTGACTGACTCTTCACTTGTGTTGACATTTACATTCACTCTGTAACCGAAATCCTATTGCTAAAGAACTTTTGTTCCAAATTTTATACTCACTCTTCTTCCTAAACCTACCGATTATCTTCCTAATTTTATCGACTATCACTTTTGAATGGATGTTCTCATCTACATTCAATCATCCAAGTAAATGTAGGGCGAGTGTCAGAGGATGAGACCACCAAGAGACTATCTCATGCAACAGAAAGGGTTTATTTGGGGTCCAGCATGCTGGGGCTCAGAGCTCACTTGAATAGAGCTGAGAGCCCTGAGAACATCGTAAGCAGAGCTTATATAATTTTCTTGGAGAGGGCAGGGAGGGAAGTTTATTGATGGGTCAGGGCGAGTTAGCGGTTTGTGTGTAAACGGGTGAGGGAGTACATTCTGCAGTTTGGCAGTTGGGGACAGCACATTCTGGGAACAAGATTAGGAAACATTTCTCAACATTTCAACAGTGTTTTGTTAAGCGTACAGAAAAACAAGAAGTGACAAGTACATATTTTATTAATATTTCATTCCCCACTTCTTCTTCTGGCTACTTTTAATCATAAAAGTGATTGTTGGGGGGTGTCACATTTTATGTATGCTAGTGGGGTATTAACATAAGTTTAACTTGTCCAATTTGAGCTTGGAGAAAAGAAATTACATGGTTGAGAAACAGGGTTTGATAGTAAGCAATAAAATGAGGATTATTATTGGGCCGGCCAGAGTTGATTAAAACGTAGTTAACCAGGGGGACTGTGTAAACCAAGACCCAAACCACCAATTTTGGGTCTCTATCTCTCTTTGATGCTCTTCAAGGCATCTTTTTAAATCACTCATAGAGTTTGTTACAACTCCAGTATGGTCGACATAAAAAAAAAAAACATTCTTTCCTCAATGCAGCACAAAGGCTCCCTTCTCTCATGAAATGGAGGTCCAACCCTCGACTTTTCTGTAAAACAACTTCAAAGAGAGAGGTAAACGATTCCTGCAAAGCTGTGATGGAATTTTCTAATATCTTTAAGTTTTGATCTATTGCTGCTTCTAATTGGGTCATTTGTTGTGTCCCATGGACCAGGGCAGTGGTTCCTGTGCAAACCCGGGCAGCAACTCCTATTCATAATAGAAAGGCTAAGGTGAGAGATATATGTTCCCAACTGAACCGGGTTGTATGCTCCTCTATTTGATCTTCAAATGAACCTGCGTCATAATAGAGCACTCTGGGAAACATCTGCACCATTACACAATTAATCACTTCTGTTGACCATTTCATAAAAACATAAACAACGTTTAAGTATATAGAATTATATTGTTGTAGGGACGGACAAGGCAAGGCACCTAAGATAGCACCAAAGACAAGGAAACAGTCATATTTGGTTGCAACCAGATTCAGAGGGCATTGCTTCTGTTGTAATCAATTAATCCCCTGAAACCCAAGTTTAGGTACTTTCAGAATTTTGTACCCAACATGTAAGGGAAGGGGCTCTGAAGTTCACAGTCTGCAGAAGTTCACAAAGAGCAGTTTTTGTTTCTGATTTTTCCTCAGTTCTGGGCAAGTTAAATTTTCAAGGACACCTGGGTGGGGGAGAGCGTTTTTTCCCTTTTTTTCCCCCTGCCATCTGTTTCCATGGAGCCCAGTTTGTAACTTATCCATCTTAGAAATATAGCCATCTCTATGAAGCCCCAGCTCAAGGCCAGAGGCGTTGATCACATATGTTGTGAAAAACTAGTAAGGGTGTGTCTAGCTCAGGAGTGCTGATTTTTTTCAGCCAGTTGCCAGGTAGACCAGGGCAACACGAAAAGAGGAAGTTTATCTACACTGAACTCTTTTATAGGGACTCTTTTGCTGAAAGTCCTACAGTTAGCCATGGTGAAAACTTCTGGATAAGGTCAGTTAAGACTTTCCTGTGGGCCTGGTACAGAGGGGGAAGACGGGGAATGCAGGGCTGAGAGCAGCTCTTTGGATCTGAGAATGAGGAAGGAGAGATGTAAAAGAATAATGGAAAAGGGTTTTGAGATCTTCCTAGCAACAAAAACATGAGTAGTAGAACAGGTAGAACAGAGGGGGAGATGGGAGTGAGTATCCCAAAAAGCCTGTAAGGGACTTTAAATTCTTAGCAACCTGTTTTCAGTGATGACAAAGCAACTTTAAAGGCCATTTTTCATTACATCTTGGATAGGGGTCTGAGGGCTCTTCTCAGCTGGTTTGAGCTTTGGGTTAGCTGGTAAGAGGACCTGGTGGGACCCAGTGTGGGCACTGACAGGAGAAGAGAGGAGTGAGTGAGTGGAGGGTTACCTCAGTACCTGCTACCCCAGCAAGGGGGCAATGGTCTGAGAAACGGTGGAGGTTTGGGTTTTTAATATAGTAATTGGAGAGGAGAAATCAAGTTGATGAGGTGGGAGTGACAACAGAGAGTCTAGAGCAGAAGGCTGAGGGTGAGCATGTATTGGAGAAGCATAGTTCACAATGGGAGCAAAGGAGAGAAAAGGCCTCCACATAGAGGAATCTCCTTTCACCCTTTTGAGCACTTGCAGAAGTTAAAAAGGTCACACAGAATTTGAGGATCTAGAGACCCCTCTGGGGGCCATCGGTTTTGGTTGTCTAATTGGTAATATGGCCAATGCTGTGTACAGAATTTGATGAGGAGTTTGGGTTCCATGTGGCAGTCCCTGTATGCTCACATCCCCATGACTTACAGAAGATGTCAGCGTTCCCCGCACACAGCCTTGACTGTTTGTGGCTTTGATAGTACACTGGGCAAACATAGTAATTTAGGCTAGCCAACCATCATCTGGCTTGCGTGTCCCTACATCAATAATGTTTGTTTCCATTATCTATGGTATGGAAGGAAAATAATGGAATTTTAGTGGGATCCTCTTCATCAGGGATATCCCAATAGGGAAGTCCTATATGCAGCTGACAAATGTCTGGATGGAGAGATGGCCACCAGGTCCCTAAGCGGGATGTATGCAAGATAGACCATACTTCCTTTCCAGTAGGATTTGTGATCAGCCATTGCTGCTGAACAGGCTTATGAGGGTTAGGACTACTGGTGGTCAAGGGGAGAGTCTATAGCCTTATCCACACAGTGAATCCACAATTTGAAAGGGTTTCCAGTCTTTTCCAGTTTCCAGACAGAGTCTGGACAGGGCACAGGCTTGAGATGAGAGGTAGGGATCCAGGAAGTGATTTTGACTACCTTTACCCTGTAGGTGTTATAAGTAGCACCTGGTATGGTCCTTTTCAGCGGAGTTCCACGGATGACACCAGATGTCGTCTTACATAGATGAAGTCTCTACTTGATATCACTGTAGAGTCCCCTCATCCCCAGGTTGGTAGGCAGTGGCCATCTGTTTTCACAGGTATCCCTGAGTTCTTTCAAGAGCTTTAAGTTTGTTAAGCAAGGGGGTGTGGAAGGAATCATTAGGTCTTAGAGTTGGGGTAGGTCCCTTACTGGAGGAGGGACACCATAGAGAATTTCACAGGGTTTGAGGTTACACAAAGAAAGAGATTGAGTATTTCTTGCATGAAACAGTACATAAAGCAGAAGCATAGTCCAATCTTTTATGCCGGTCTCTAAGCTTAATTTCGTTATGGTCTCTTTAATGGTTCTATTCATTCTTTCTACCTGTCATTAACTCGGAGGTCTGTAAACACAATGTAACTTCCAATTAATCCCCAGGGTCCTTGCTAACCTCTGAGTTACCTGGGCCAAGAACGCCGGTCCATTATCAGACCCTATTACTTTAGGCAGGCCGTACCTTGGAAAAATATCTTCTAGGATCTTCTTGACCACCATTTGCGCTGTTTCATTTTTTTTCTTTTCTTTTTTTTGGTGGGGAAGGCTTCAATCCATCCTGAAAATGTATCTACAAAGACTAGGAGATATTTAAGTCCATTTCTTGCTGGCTTAATTTCAGTAAAGTCCACTTCCCAGAATTGTCCTGGTCTGGTTCCTCATAGGTGCTTTCCTGCAGGAAGCTTGGAAGGGTCAGAATTAACCAATTGATGGACCCAACAAGCTTTTGTTATCCATTCAGTTGTTTCCTTTCACTGTGAGTCGGTTAGTTGGAAAACTCTGTTCTTGATCCTTCAGAAATGAATGCAGTTTCTTTGAACCAAGGTGAGTGATTTGATGTACATTTTCTACTGACATAGTTAGAGTCGTGATTATAGGAGTTTTTACTGAAGGATTTAGAAACTCCACTTGGGGGCCTTCAGGGTTAAAAGTTATTTTGGCCCAGAGCTTTGTGAGCAGATCTCTGCCAATCAATGGGGCCGTGCATTCTGGTATTACTAGGAAGGAGTGATGGATTTTTCCTTTCCCCTGGTCCATGGTCCTCTTAGTTGTCCAAGCCCGATATTTACTGCCATTAGCCCCTTGAATCAGAGACCTTTTATTTGATAGAGGTTCCAATGGGGCCTTAAAGGCAGAATATATTGCCCCTGTATCCACTTCAAAGTATACTGGGGTCCCCTCCACTTCAAAAGTTAACCTGAGCTCGAGGAGAGGATCTGAGCCCCGACTTTCTTAGTAATCCTACAGAGTCAGAATGTCCAGCTGGCCTGGCTGTCTCTTTCTAGGGCACTCTTTAGCCCAGTGTCCTTTTTTTTAGAGTAGGCACATTGAATTGAGGCCAGGGGTGGCCTCTAGTGTTGGCCCCGGAGTCCCTTCCTGTCTCCATGTTTCTTAATTTCTGGTCTATTTGTTGTTGTGACCAGGACCTTAGTCAATGCCTTAGTCTGTCTTTTGTTTCTTTTATCCTCCCTTTGCTCCCTACTCTTCCTCAGTTTCTCTCTTATAGTATACCTTCTTGGCTTCTCTGAAGAAACCTCTCAAAGTCATATCTTGTAATCCATCTAAGCATTGTAACTGTCTTTTAATATCCAGAACAGCTTGCCCAATAAAGGCCACCATGACAGATGCCTTTTGATTCTCTGCCTGAGGATCGAAAGGAGTAAATCTCCTATATGCCTCCATAATTCTCTGTAGGAACATGGAGGGACATTCATCAGTCCCTTGAATAATCTCTCTTACCTTGGCCAAAATAGTTGGTCGCCTAGCAGCCACTAAGATACCCACTATTAGAGCCCGGCAATAAGAGGAAGGATGCTCATTACCTTCACAGGTTTTGGGGGTCCCAGTTGGGTCTGTGCAAGGGAAAGGCGGCTTTGCATATGTTGGGAAGTTTTGTCGGTCACCCATCTGGTCCGAGAATATTTTTTTCTAGAATCCAGGAAGATACTCTTTTGTTCCTCTGTCTGAAGAGAGTCCTAGGAGTTGTTGGCAGTCATCCCAAGTAGGCTGGTGTGAAAACATCAATGACTCAACCACACCTGAGACCCAGGTGGGGTCCTCGGTAAAAGGGGGATTGTTATTTTTCCAGTTATTTAGGTCTGAAGGGGATAAAGGTAAAAACTGGTAGGCTTGCATTTTTCCCCCATGGTTGTCATAAATCATTGTTCCTTAGAAATGGAGAGGAGCATCACGGTAGTTCCAGGAATTTCAATCATTCAACGCCAGCAAATTCCTTTAGCCGGGCCAGCATCCTCCAGGGGAGGAGGGGCTGTGTTTGCCGCAGGGGAGTTATCTGGAGTGCGCTGGGCTCTCTTAGCTTCCTCCAATGGCGGACAGGCTGAGTTAGCAGCAGGGGAATTACTTAGAGGGTGTTAGGGGTTGGGGGACGAGGGCAGGGTATAAGTAGTAGGACGAGAGTCCAGTAGAGTCAAATCTTGTGACTCAGGGAGAACAGAGGTTGAAGGAGGAGGAGGAGCAGAAGGTTTGAGAGAGCATGAGGGAAGGAGTAGGAGCGGGGGCAGGGGCAAGGAAAAGCTTCACACATGGAGGAGGAGAATTGCAGAGGTCCTGCAAATTTAAGATATATGTCTCTTGATCCTGATGTCTATGTGGCGCTGGCTGAAAGTCAATATCTCTGACTTTTTAAATTATTGGGAAGTAGAAAGATCCTTCTAGGGGCCATCTGAATCCAAAGGTGGGCCATTCTGAGGCACAGAGAGTCTGCCAGGTTCAGTGTTTTACTGAAAAAGAAAGATTCTGAGCCCTTAAGTGGACTTTGGTGCAATGATCAAGGGTCAGGGAAAGAGGAATTGAAGTGCTCTATCCCATAATGAAAGATAAACAATCAGTAAAAGCAACAACACACAACACAGACAAGACAATACAATAAAGACAGGCAATGGACGTCCAACACTGAGACCAGGACTGAGTAGCCGGCAAAACCCGATGGGCTGGCAATACCGAATCTGAAACAAAATATCACTGAGTCGAGGAGACTATTGTTCCTCGATTTCCCGAGTCCTCTGGGGAGTCCCCCAGTGATGTGGCCTGTGGCTCTATGACATGTCTGTCAGCCACCGTCGGAGAGAGCTCACACTCTTCATCAACAGCCATTTTGCCAAGCCCTAACCTGAAACCTGAAACCAGAAAGAGGCGCCTTACATACCCCGAGAGGAGCCCATTGGGGTCTCTCATCTGCCACTGCTGGATCTCGGTGGAACCTCCATATGTAAAGGTCGGGCGAGCGTCCGGGTAAGAAACCACCAAGAGACTGTCTCATGGAAAAGCAAAGGGTTTATTATGGGTCCAGCATGCTGGGGCTCAGAGTTCACTTGAATAGAGCAGAGAGCCCTGAGAACAGCTTAAGCAGAGCTTATATACTTTCCTTGGAGAGGGCAGGGCAGGATGTTTATTGATGGGTCCGGGCGAGTGAGCTGTTTGTGGGCAACCGGGTGAGGAAGTACTTTCTGCAGTTTGGCAGTTGAGGACAGCACATTCTGGGAACAAGATTAGCAAACATTTCTCAAGATTTCAACAGTGTTTTATTAAGCATACAGAAAACAGGAAGTGATAAGTACCTATTTTGTTTACCTTTCACCACCGACTACACTTTGCCAGATTTCCTAATGTCTCTATTGATATATGCTTTCCTACATATTTTCCCCAGTTCATCATTGTGACTGACTCTTCACATGTGGTGACATTTACATTCACTCTATACCCGAAACCCTATAGCTAAAGAACTTTTGGTCCAAATCCTATGCTCACTCTCCTTTCTAAACTTACCGACTATCTTCCTAATCCAACCGATTATCCCTTTTTGACTGGAAGTTCTCTTTGACAATCAATCATCCAAAATACACGGATGGACCTTTGCCATTGTATATTGATGTATCTGAGACATCTGTGCAGAAAATAAATCAAAGCTCAGTATCACAATCAAGGTCCCAATGCTCTTCTGGGCTTCAAATCTTACCTAGAATTCTGTTTTCATACTTATGTTTCACCTATATATTCTTGTAAATATCGCAGGTTTCCAATACCATTATTCATCCAGCAGAATGATTCCTAATGCAAATTGAACCTGTTATTAACCCTAACCATACACTGTTCCCTCAATCTAACTTTACAGAGGAGCAGGGACAGAGTAGGTCTTACAATACAGGAATGTAGGGGAACTTCCTGTTGCTAAGAAACTCAAAGGTACCTGCAAAAATGATCCCTGGAGAAATTGTAGGCAGCTATGAAGGAACTCAGTGAGCAAAAGTCATCTTCTCTTGCAAACAACCTGGTCAGGATGAAGGGATATGTCTGAATCAGCCTCTCTCTACTTAATGTAGAGAAGAAGGACCAAACCAGGCTGTGTGGAGAGCTGTTCCCGGTTGCCTATGGTTAATATACCATTCTAACTTGTGAAACTGTCACAGGAAGTAGAGGCAGCCTTCATTTCAGGGGACCCTTGGAAGCAACTGTTAGGACAAAGTGGTTGCCAAGGGTGTGAGCTCATTCAGTTCGTGAAGGAAGTGACCTCAGACCTCACCTCACATCCTTGGTGATAGAACTCTCTGAATTTGGGATCAAGGAATCCAGGCACCCAAATCCCATTCCAGTCCCAGTAGCAGTGGTCTCACTTCTTTGGATTTACCAAGGACAGAATCAGTCTTTGGTGGTACCTACTGATATGAGGATTACCAAAAGCCAGGAAAGCTCTGAAGAGTGGCCTTTCCTGAGAAAGCAGGTAGTGGATCACCGCTGCCTCCTGACAACTTTACAGAGTTGGCCAAGGAAACCAGATCTGAAACAGGACAGGCAATTTCGGGCAACATAGTATGGCCCAATAGTCAGAGGACACTCCGGATAGTCAGAGACCTACTTGGGGGAAGAAGGTGCTTTGTGGGTGTGGGTGTGTGTTTGTGCTTTTGTCTCATGTTCTCAGAATAGGTAGGAATGGCGGTTTGTTTGGTTTGGAGTGAACTGTTTCTAATAAGTGATTTGATAAAGCAAGTGTTTCTATGTCTGTGTATCCCATTGTGTCCGTGGTTGAAGACATTAGAAAAGAGAATGCATGAATGGATGTGTCCTGTCTGGTAGAAAGCTTCCCAGCATTCATCCAACCGAATATATGAATGCACTGTGGCTTCCCTTATCGATGGGCAACACCTGCTATTTTCCTAAGTTCTGATTTTATTTTTGAATTCTGGCCACTCTCCAGAATAGGCTCATGGTTTTGTGTTCAAGAGAAGTACCACCTTCAAGCTCTGTGACATGGCCATGTACTGGATAGCTGAAGGGAATGGCGAGCAACTAAGAAAACTCAGATATCAGTGTGACCAGTAAAGTCTCAGTGGAAAAACCGTGCTTTGGGCCTTTTGCTTACCTTTTGTTCTATTCCCCTGTATGTCAGGAATTTCTTTGCCTCATGCCACCCCTTCATGAAGCCGGAAGAAAACATTTTTCAAATGGAAATGAATGGGCCTCACCTGTGGCTCTTTGCCTAATTGCTTTAGAAAGGGGTGTGTCTGAATCAGCCTCTTGGCCCTGTGTTAGGCTGTGGCTTAGATTCTTAGCATCTGATCGATATAAAGAAAGATCCCATGTGTGAATCCAAAACCAAAATGCCCAAAAGAGGAGTCATTGAGGATAAAGTCTCTTGCCTTCCACTGTAATATTCCTGACCTCCATCAAGTGAGAATAGGGATTCTTTGGGTCAAATGATTTCTTCAAATCCCTGCACATGCTAGCCCAGAGGTGCTTGTGTTTTCTCATGACTCCAATTCACATAAAGATTCTAAACCCCACTGTCAGTAGGCCTCAAATTGGAGAAGCAGAGCAGTATTACGGCAGGCCTATTTGATCACTCCTGGGTCACAGGAAGGGTGTCCAGGCCACCCTGACTTTAGGAAAATAAGGGGCAAGGAAGCCTATTTTGGACACTGTCTTGGGCTGTGTCCTTCATGGGAACTTCCAGCCAGAGGTTAAGATGAGTGTCTATATGCAATAAGATGAGGGTCATGTGGGAATGTTTTGGTTTAATTTTGGTCATTTGTGATGGGGTTGGAAGAGATGAGTAGGTCAACCAGGACTTGAAATCTGTTGTGATTCCCCTTAGAGACTGAGTTATGGAACTGAACTCAGAGAAGTATTGCATGAATTGTGTTGAATTTTTAGGAGGCCACACATGAGACTCGCCCCTGGAAACTGAAACCTAGGCCCAGGGTGGCTTTCCACAGAGCACTGGGAATCTCACCCAGGATATCACAAGATTTTATTCTGAAAGACTGGCAGCCATAGTCAAAACACACAAAGACCTCACACTGTATACCTCAATGGGCCTGGCTTCATGTGACCTTTTGGCGACTCTTTGGGAAGACTTGCCTGTGAGTGTCCTCCAGAGATTTCATTGAAATGAGCTTCCTCACAATTTAATGGTTCCTAAATGAATTGAAACCCACTGTGCCTCCAACTTCCACCTTGAAAAATGGCTAGATAAATACCATGAAATTTTTGAAATTCCAATGACCAGGTGGCACTGGAGAACCTTTGTATGCCCTGTTGCTGATCATGAGTGTACCAGAAAGTGCCTTTATTGAGTGAGTTTCATTAAAATGGTGTAGAACAGAGATGCCAGTATTTTGGATACTCCTCAATTGTACGTGCAAGCTGTGGTGTGCAGGTTTGTGATAAAACATTCGTGGTGGGGCCATATGGATCTGCCATTGCTTCCAAATGGCATGTGACTGACGTAGTGCAGCCAGGAAAACCTTATATGCAAAGGCATATTGGTATATGGAGAATTTTTAGGGCAATGTTCAGAATCAGGTTGCTATGCACAAGGGGACAATCTATGTGGGCTAGAAGCATGGTTGGTGAATTCTCCTGCAGACCATGACCCACTACACATGACAGAACTCCCTCCAGCACTGTGTCCCAGTTCAACTCCTTGTATTTTGTGAAGAAAATACCAAACTCCCAGTGAAGCAGCAAGAAACACCACGAAAAGTGGAGAATGACCAAATGCCTTCACAGTCCACACGGGAAGACTCTTAGACCCCAGTGGTCACAGTTTACCTACAAAGAGAGAATTCAGTACTCTAGCCTAGTGTTCATTGGAAAATAAGAAACCACGTCCTCCAGGTCACATAGGTGTAGACCCAGCTCTGATGGTCTCACTAGAAAGAAAGCTAAAGCTCCTGACAACAACATATATTTTGAGTTCCCAACCTCAGAGGCAGTTTCTCAAGAAGTCTTTAGGCCAGCAGAGCTCCAAGTCTGTGGAGTGTTTACCTTGTCCCTTACATTTGGAAACTCCTCTACCACATCCAAGTTTGTGAACTCCTTTGCATTTTCCATTCCAGATATATATTCACAGATTTTCTAACTCTTCTCCTCTAATTGTGTCTTATTTTGGGCGAAGGTAATGTGAAGCCATTGTTCTGGATGAGAGTGGGAAATTTATTGTGTAGCCCATATTTGCATGCACATTGGATTCGTTTTCCTTTTTTCTATTCAAAATACTGAATCCCTGACACTAACCCATACCCTACTAGACTCTGACTACTAATCCTACTATGATGGAGAATAATAACACAAACAGAATAGAAATACAAGCCGTTCAGAGGAGGCATGGTGTATAGTTGGACTTGCCTTTTGCATGATAAAGGGTAGGTGTTATATATCTAGTCCATTTTTCATTGAAATAGTTCTCTATGTGTTTTTTTTCCTTTAATTTTTATTGTTGGTTGTTCAAAACTTTACCTATTTCTTGACATATCATATTTCACACTTTGATTCAAGTGGGTTATGAACTCCCATTTTTACACCGTATACAGGTTTCAGCATCACATCTGTTACACATCCACTGTTTTACGTATTGCAATACTAGAGTCTGTTGTAGTCTGCTGTCTTTCCTATCCTCTACTATCCCCCATCTCCTCCCCTCCCATCTTCTCTCTCTACCCCATCTACTGTAATTCATTTCTCCCCCTTGGTTTTTTTCCCCCTTTCCATTCACTTCCTCTTGTATGTAAATTTGTATAACCATGAGGGTCTCCTTCCATTTCCATGCAATTTCCCTTCTCTTTCCTTTTGTCTTCCACCTGTCACCCCTGTTTAATGTTAATCTTCTTCTCATGCTCTTCCTCCCAACTCTGTTCTTAGTTACTCTCCTTATATCAAAGAAAACTATTGGCATTTGTTTTTTTTAGGGATTGGCTAGCTTCACTTAGCATAATCTGTTCTAATGCCATCTATTTCCCTGCAAATTCTATGATTTTGACATTTTTTAATGCAGAGTATTACTCCATTGTGTATAAATGCCACATTTTTTTCCCATTCGTCTATTGAAGGGCATCTAGGTTGGTTCCACACTCTTGCTATTTTGAATTGTGCTGCTATGAACATCAATGTAGCAGTGTCCCTGCAGCATGCACTTTTTAGGTCTTAGGGAATAGAGCGAGAAGGGGAATAGCTGGGTCAAATGGTTGTTCCATTCCTAGCTTCCAAGAAATCTCCATACTTCTTTCCAAATTGGCTGCACCAATTTGCAGTCCCACCAGCAATGTACAGGTGTACCCTTTTCCCCACATTCTCACCAGCACTTGTTGTTTGACTTCATAATGGCTGCCAATCATACTGGAGTGACATGGTATCTTAGGGTGGGTTTGTTTTCCATTTTTCTGACTGCAAGAGATGGTGAGCATTTTTTCATGTACTTATTGATTGATTGTATGTCCTCATCTGAGAAGTGTCTGTTCAGGTCCTTGGACCATTTGTTGATTGGGTTATTCGTTTTCTTATTGTTTAATTTTTTGAGTTCTTTGTATACTCTGGATATTAGGCCTCTATCTGAAGTGTGAGGAGTAAAGATTTGTTCCCAGGATGTAGACTACTTATTTACCTCTCTTATTGTTTCTTTTGATGAGAAAAAACTTTTTAGTTTGAGTAAGTCCCATTTGTTGATTCTAGTTATTAACTCGTGTGCTATGGGTGTCCTATTGAGGAATTTGGAGCCCAACCCCACAGTATGTAGATCATACCCAACTTTTTCTTGTATCAGATGCCGTGTCTCTGATTTGATATCAAGCTCCTTGATCCATTTTGAGTTAACTTTTGTGCATGACGAGAGAAATGGATTCAGTTTCATTTTGTTGCATATGAATTTCCAGTTTTCCCAGAACCATTTGTTGAAGATACTATCCTTCCTCCATTGCATGCTTTTAGACCCGATTGGCATTGCATTTAACATATAGAGAACTTTTGGTTATATTGCCATTTTGATGATGTTAGTTCTGCCTATCCATGAACATAGTATATTTTTCCATCTTCTAAGATCTTCTTCTATTTCTCTCTTAAGGGTTCTGTAGTTTTCATTTTATAAGTCTTTCACCTCTTTTGTTAGGTTGATTTCCAAGTATTTTTTTGTGTGTGTGTGTGTGTGGATATTTTGAATGGAGTGGTTGTCCTCATTTCTATTTCAGAGGATTTGTTGCTGATATACAGGAATGACTTTGATTTATGCGTATTGATTTTATATCCTGCCACTTTGGTGAATTCATTTATTAGCTCTAATAGTTTCTTTGTATACCTTTTTGGGTCTGCTATGTATAGAATCATGTCATCTGCAAATAGTGATAATTTACGTTCTTCTTTTCCTATTTTTATGCCTTTGATTTCTTTAATCTCTCTAATTGCTCTGGCCAGTGTTTTGAGAGCTATGTTGAACAGAAGTAGTGAGAAAGGGCATCCCTATCTTCTTCCAGATTTTAGAGGGAATGCCTTCAATTTTTCTCCATTCAGAATGATGCTAGCCTGAGGCTTAGTATAGATTGCTTTTACATTATCGAGGTATGTTCCTATTATCCCTAGTTTTTCCAGAGTTTTGAACATAAAGGGATGCTGTACATTGTCGAATGCTTTTTCTGCATCTATCGAGATGATCAAATGGTTCTTATTTTTAAGTCTATTGATGTGATGAATAACATTTATTGATTTCTGTATATTGAACCAGCCTTGCATCCCAGGGATGAATCCTACTTGATCATGGTGCACATTTTTTTTAATATGTTTTTGTATCCGATTCGCCACAATTTTATTGAGGATTTTTGCATTTTTCCTGAAATAGCTTGAAAAGTATTGTTATTAGTTTCTCTTTAAAGGTTTTGTAAAACTCTGCTGTATACCCATCCGGTCCTGGGCTTTTCTTAGTTGGTAGTCTTTTGATGGTTTATTCTATTTCCTCAATTGTTGTGGGTCTGTTTAGGTTGCCTATATCTTCCTGTCTCAATCTGGGCAGATTATATGACTTGAGAAATTTATCGATGCCTTCACTATCTTCTATTTTATTGAAGAATAAGAATTCAAAATAATTTCGGATTATCTTCTGTATTTCTGAACTATCTGTTGTGATACTGAGTTCTCCCTCTTCTTTTCTTTGTTAGCTTGGCTAAGGGTCTGTCGATTTTATTTATTTTTTCAAAGAACCATCTTTTAGTTTTGTCAATTTTTTCAATTGTTTCTTTTGTTTCGATTTCATTAATTTCAGCTCTGATTTTAATTATTTCTTGCCTTCTAGTTCTTTTGCTGTTGTTTTGCTCTTCTTTTTCTAGGATTCTGAGATGTAGTATGAGATCATTTATTTGTGTTTTTTTTTTTTCCTTTTTTTAAGGAATGAAATCCAAGCAATGAATTTTGTTCTTAGAACTGATTCATTGTGTCCCATAGATTCCGATATGTTATGTCTGTGTTTTCATTTATCTCTAAGAATTTTTTAATTTCCTCCTTGGTGTCTTCTATAACCCATTGATCATTCAGTAACCTATTTTTCATTCTCCATGTGATACATGATTTTTCCTTCTTTCTTTTATCGTTGATTTTCAGTTTCATTTCATTATGATCAGATAAGATGCCTGGTATTATATCTACTCCTTTATATTGTCTAAAAGTTGCTCTGTGACATAATATATGATTTATTTTTTGAGAAGAATCCATGTGCTGCTGAGAAAAAAGTGTAACTGCTTGATGTTGGGTGGTATATTCTATATATATCATAAGTCTGGGTTATTAATTGTGTTATTGAGTTCTATAGTTTCATTATTCAACTTTTTTGAGGAAGATCATTCCAGTAGTGAGAGAGGTGTGTTTGAGTCTCCCTTGAGTATTGTATGGTGGTCTCTTAGAATCTTGAACTTGAGAAGAATTTGTTTGATGAACATAGCTGCACCAATGTTTGGGGCATATATATTTATGATTGTTATGTCTTGTTGGTGTATGGTTTCCTTGAGCAGTATGTAGTGTCCCTCTTTATCCCTTTTGATTAACTTTGGCTTGAAATCTATTTTATTTGATATGAGTATGGACACTTCTGCTTGTTTCCAAAGTCCATATGAGTGATATGATTTTTCCCAACTTTTCACCTTCAGTCTATGTATATCTTTTCCTAAAAAATGTGTCTCCAGTAGGCAGCATATTGTTGGGTCTTGTTTTATGATCCATTCTACTAGCCTATGTCTCTTAATTGATGAGTTTAAGCCATTAACATTTAGGGTTATTATTGAGATATGGGTTGTTCTTCCAGCCATATTTGTATATTTATGTTACTAAACATGGTTTGTTTTCCTCCTTGATTATTTTCCCCCCTTTACTGTCCTACCTCCCACTGTTGGTTTACATTGTTATTTTCCATTTCCTCTTCCTGTAATGTTTTGCCAAGGATGTTTTGAAGAAATCATTTTCTAGATGCAAATTCTTTTAAGTTTTGTTTATCGTGGAAAGTTTTAATTTCATCTTCTATCCTGAAGCTTAATTTCGCTGGATACACAATTCTTGGATGGAACCCATTTTCTTTCAGTGTTTGAAAAATGTTATTGCAGGATCTTCTAGCTTTCAGAATCTGTGTTGAAAGATCAGCTGTTATCCTGATTGGTTTACCACTAAATATAATCTGCTTCCTTTATCTTGTAGCTTTTAAAATTCTCTCCTAATTCTGTATGTTGGGCATCTTCATTATAATATTTCTAGGTGTGGATCTCTTATGATTTTTCACATATGGCATCCTGTAAGCTTCTAGGATTTGCGATTCTGTCTCATTCTACAAGTCTGGGAGTTTTCTCCTTTATTACATTGAATATTTTGCTCATTCCTTTTGTTTTGACCTCTATACCTTTCTGTATCCCAATGACTCTTAAGTTTGGTCTTTACTTGGATGTTCTGCTCATGGTTTCTTAAAAGTCTTGCTGAGCTGTCTGTGTTCTTTTCAAGTTGAAATAATTTGTCTTCATTGTCTGATGTTCTATCTTCTAAGTGTTCTACTCTGCTGGTAGTATTCTCAATTGAGTTTTTAAGTTGGTTTATTGATTCCTGCATTCCTAGGATTTCTGTTTGTTTGATTTTATAATCTCTATCTCCCTGTATAGTTGATCTTATGCTTCTTGGATTTTTTTATGTAATTCATTATCAAGGTGATCTTTCATTGTCTGATTTTGCTCTCTAATGTCTTCCTTGAGACTCCAGATCATCTGAAGCATGTATATCCTGAGTTCTTTATATGACATTTCATCTGCTGCAGATATTACCTCTTCTAACGTTGACTTTACCTGCATTGCTTATGGTCCTTTTTTTTTGTCTTTTCATACTGTTCATGTTTCTTTCTGCTTGGTGAAACTGTTGTGTTATTGAATTTTTCCCCTATATATTTATATTGCTCTTGTATAGTTTCAAAGTCTCCCTCGCAAGCACGGGTAGTGGCTCTGCCCCTCCTACAATTGGGACAATGTGCCTACCACACCAGCAGGCTGCTGGGCCTGTTCTGTCAGTCGGTAGCTGGTCCGCCTACCTTGAAGGTGCGAGCAGCAGCTCTGCCCCTCTGCAGGCACTGCTGGGCCTGTTCTGCCAGTGGGTCGCAAGTGGGGCTACTTTGCAGGCGTGGGCGGCAGCTTTGACCATCCGCGGGCCACTGGGTCTGTTTTGTCTGTCCCTTGCAGGTCTGTCTACCTTGCAGGCGCATGTGGCTGCTCCGCCCCTCCCCCAACCGGGATGATGTGTCTACAATGCTGGAGGGCCATAGGCCTGGTCTGTCGGTGGTCGCAGGTCCACCTAACTTGCAGGCGCGGAGGGCGTCTCTGCCCCTCTGCAGATTGCTGGGCCTGTCCTGCTGTGGGTCACAGGTCTGCCTACCTTGCAGGCCCGGCGGCATTGCCCCTCCCCCAACCAGGGTGATGTGTCTTCCACGGTGGCGGGCCACTGGTCCTGTTCAGCCAGTGGGTCGCAGGTCTGCGTACCTTGAAGGAGCGATTGGCAGATCTGCCCCTCCCTCTCTCAATGTGTTTTTAATGTTGACAAATATGTGAATTCCTGTCTCCCTTTCTCTGTAGCATATTCAGCACATGTATTTTTATATGCACATATAGAATCCTACCTGGTATCACACGTACATTTTTGTGAGGTTGCTGACTTGGCAGATACAAATTATGAGAAGAGATCACTCCTCCTAAACGCTGTTGGAACTGAAAATTTAAGCTATGGGTGAGCTTCCTAGTTGAACAATATTACACATAAATCCACGCTGAGTAAAATGAAGATTTTTGGATCTATGGATGACATACATTTCATGAAGAATTTCAATTGGCATATATATTGCTACATGTCTGTTGTGTGTGTGTGTGTCTGTGTGTGTGTATATATATATATATATATATATATATATATATATATACACACACACACTCTCCATATATTTCAAAATATGAAATAGATGTGTCTTATGTACAGTCCCAAAATTCATTCATGTTCATGTATGTGGAATTATAATCAAATTTTCACAAGATTATTCTCAGAAATATTCATCCACCTGAAATACATATTTGTTTCTTAGGACTGAAAACTAACTTCAGTGAATGGTGCATTCAAATCCTAATATTTCTACATTAACTGACTCAGTTTAACATCAATGCAAGAAGATTCCTATGGGACATGATGTTTATTTTGACGTTCATTTTTACTCAACACTGGTACATTACTATTCCTTCAGTTAATGCACATCATAGGATATATGTTTCATCTACAAGTTCGCAAATTTATAGGCATTTGTTTCACTTTCAGTCACTTCCTGCTTCAGAACACATGTATTTCTCCAGGTTTCTTGACTGGTCTTTTTATGAGACTTTTTTCCAAACAAATTATTTTCAATTTCCATAATCAATTTGAAGCAAAACTCACACTCTCTTCATGATAAACCATAATCCTCATATTACCATTAGATGTAAAACGGGTTGCAATGAATGGTTGTATATCAATATAAGATTTCCTGTATATTTTCACATTTCAATTCAATCCATTATTTAAAGTTGGAACCAGTAATATTATTTATTCACAGTATGGTCTATACATGCATATTCTCCATATTCAAAGACAAAGAGTACACCTGTTTGTACCCCGAATACTAATTTATACATCTTAAAAATATTCCTCCCAGAAATGGTGGAAGAAATACTCAGGTCACCTTATCTACATATACATTGTATCACAGTAATATGATGGACACAAAAAGCAAAAGTCACACTAATGATTGTACCAAAGCCTAAATGGAAACTGAACATGGATTACTAAAAACATCCAGGTCCAGGTTGCCTAATAGTCTCAAATATCAATCCTATTGGTGACGACGTATTTGTTTCTTCCTAAAATTATATATTCAACTTAAATGCAGTTAATAATTTCTAATCCTATCACTCACTTTATACTTTGCCTGATTTCCTAATGTCTCTATTGATGTCTGTTTCCTAAATATTTTCCCCAGTTCACCATGTGAGTGACTCTTCACATGTGATGATATTTACTTTCACTCTCTAACCGAAACCCTATTGATAAAGAATTTTTGGTCCAAATCCTGTACTCACTCTTCTTCTGAAAGCTACTGACTATCTTCCTAATCTTACAGAGTTTCCCTGTTTGAGTGGAAGTTCTCTTTTCCATTCAATCATCCAAGGTACAAGGTCCTATGCCATTAATTATCGATTTATCTGAGACATATATGCGGAACATAATTCAAAGCTAAGTATCACAATCAACAGCTCAATGCCCTTCTGAGCTTCAAATCTTACCTAGATTTCTGTTTTCATACTTATATTTTATGTCTATGTTTTAATAAATATCACAGGTTCCCAATACCATTATTCATCCAGCAGAATGATTCCTAACCCAAATCAAACATGTTATTAAACCCTAAACATACACTGTTCCCACAATCTCACTTAACAAAAGATCAGGGACAATGTTGGTCTTACAATACAGGAATTTAGGGGATCTTCCATATGCTGAAAACCTCAAAGGTCCATGCAGATGTGATCCCTGGAGAAGATATAGGCAGCTATGAAGGACCTTAAAGAGCAAAACTCATCTTCCATTGCAAACAACCTGGTCAGGATGAAGGGTTGTATCTTAATGAGCCTCTCTGTTCTCAATTTAGAGAAAATGGACCAAACCAGGCCTGTGTGGAGAGCTGTTCCTGGGTGCCTATGGTTGATTCACCATTCTAACTTGTGAAAGTGTCACAGGAAGTAGGGGCAGCCTCTATCTCATGGGACACTTGGAAGCAACTGTTAGGACAAAGTGATTGCCAAGGCAGTGTCCTCATTCACTACCTGAAGTAAGTGATCTCACCTCTCTTCCTTGGTGATGGAACTCTCTGAACTTGGGATGCAGAAGCCAGGCAACCAGAGCGAGTCCCAGTCCTAGTCCCAGTGAGGTCACTTGTTTGGATTTACCAAGGACAGAATCAGTGTTTCCTGGAACCTACTGATGTGAGGATGGCCAAATGCCAGGAGAGCTTTGTAGAGGGGCCTTTCCTGAGGAAAGGGTACTTGCCCACTTCTATCTCCTGACAACGTCACAGATTTGGCCAAGGAGACAATATCTGAGACAGGACAGACCATTTGGGCGTACATAGTATGGTCTACCAGTCAGACGACACTCAGGATAGTCACAGAATTACTTGGGGGAAGGAGGTGTCTTTGTGGGTGTGGGAGTGAGTTTGTGGTTTTTTCTCATGTTCTGAGAATACGTAGGAAAGGCAGTTTGATGGGTTTGGAGTGGACTGTGTCTAGTAATTCCTTTGACAATGTGAGTGTTATGTCTGTGTAACTCTCTGTGTCCGTGGTTGTATTCATTAGAAAAGAGAATTCATCTATGTATGTGTCCTGTCTAGTAGAAAGAATTCCAGCATTTATCCTGCCTAATTTATGAATGGACTGTGACTTGCCTTATCAATGGGCAACACGTACTATCTTCCTAAGTTCCTGTTTTCTTTCTGAATCTGGCCACTCTCCAGAGTAGGCTCATGGTTTTTTGTCCAAGTTATGTACCACCTCTAACCTCTGTGACATGGCCATGTATTCTATAGCTGAAAGGAAAGGGAGCATCTCAGAAAACTCAGACATCAGTGTGACAAGGAAAGTCTCAGTGGAGAAAACCTGCTTTGGGCCTTTTGCGTCCCTATTCCTCTGTTGCTCTGAATGTCTGGAAGGTCTTTGCCTCAGGCCACCCCTTTGTGAATCCTGAAGAAAACAGTTTTCAAATGGAAATGAATGGGCATCACCTGTGGCTGTTTGCTAAAATGCTTTGAGAGATATGTGTGTGAATCAGCCTCTTGGCCGTGTGTGAGGCTGTGTCTTAGATATTCAGAGCCTAATGGATCTTAAGAAAGATCCCATGTGTGCATCCAAAACCAAAGTGTCTAAAAAATCAGTCATTGTAGATGAAGTTTATTGCCTTTCTCTGTTAGGTTCCTGACATCCATCAAGTGAATTTGGGGATCCTTTGAATTATTCGAGTTCTTCAAAGCCCTGCAGAGGCTAGACCATAGCTGCTTGGGTTGTCTAATGAATCCAAATCACATAAAGAATCTATACCTGACAGTCAGTAGGCCTCAAATTGGAGAAGAAGAGCAGTGTTAGTGGCAGGCCTATTAAATCACTCCTTGTTTACAGGAAGGGTGTCCATGTCACACTGACTTTAGGCAAATGAGGGCAAGGGAGATTATTTCAGACTCTGTCTCATGGAAACCTCCAGCCAGAGGTAATGATGAGTGTCTATATGGAAGAAGATGAGGGCAATGTGGGAGTGTTTTGGATTTAATTGTGGTCATTTATTTGGCTGTTGGAAGAGAAGACCGGGTCCACCTGGGCTTTAACTCGGGTTTGATTCACCTTAGAGACTGAGTTCTGGAACTGACCTCAGAGAAGTATTGACATGAATTGTGTTGGGATTTTAGGAGGCCACGCATTAGAGTTGCCATTGGAAACTGAGATCTAGGCCCAGGGTGGCTTTCCACAAAGCACTGAGAATGTCAGCCAGGATATAACCTGATTTTATTCTGAAAGACTTGGCAGGCATATTTGAGAGTCAAAACACCCATGGACCTCACATTGTAGACCTCAATGGGCCTGGCCTCATGTGACCTTTAGGCCACTCTTTGGGAAGCCTTGACTGTGAGAGTTCTTCAGATCTTTCATTGAAATGAGCTTCCACAACATTTAATGGTTCAAGAATGAATTAAAACCCACTGTGGCTCCAAATTCATCTTTGAAAAATGGCTAGATAAATACCATAAAATTTTTAAAATTCCCATGACCAGGTGGCACTGGAGAACAGTTAGATCTCCTGATGCTCATCATGAGTGTACCAGACTGGGCCTTGATTTACTGGGTTTCATGAAAATGGCATAGAACAGAGATGCCAGTATGTTGGAACCTTCTGAGTAGTGCACCTTGAGCAGTTGTGGGCAGGTGTGTGACAAAACATCTGTGGTGGAGCCATGTGGATCTGCCATTGGCTTCCAAATAGCATGTGATTGACTTGCAGCAGCCAGCAGACCCATTTATGTAAAGGCACCTTGTTATATAGAGAGGTTTCAGGGCAATGTTCAGAATTAGGTTGCAATGGGAAAGGGGGCAATGTAGCAAGCAATGAGTGATAGAAGCCTGGATGGTGCATTCTCCTGCAGACTCTAACCCTCCACAAGTGACAGAACTCCCTGCAGCACTGTGTCCCAGTTGAACTCCTTGTATTTTGTGAAGCAAACATTAAACTCACTGTGCAGCAGCAAGAAACACCACGAAAAGTGGAAGATGACCAAATGGTTGGACAGCAACACGGGGAGACACTAAGCCCCCAGTGGCCACAGTTTACCTACAAAGAGAGAATTCAGCACTGCTGCCCCATGTTCATTGGAAAATAAGAAAACATGTCGTCCAGGTCACATAGATGCAGACCCATCTTTGATGGTCTCACTAGAAAGAAAGCTAATTCTTCTGACAACAACTTATATTTCAAGTGCCCAATCTCACATGTAGTTTCTCAAACAGTCTTTAGGCCAGAAGAGCTCCATGTTGGTGTTGTGTTTACCATGTCCCTTGCTTTTGGAAACTCCTCTACCATCTCGAAGTTTGTGAACTCCTGAGCATTTTCCATTCCAGACATGTATTCACAAATTTTCTAACTCTTCTCCTCTAATTGTGTCTTACTTGGAGCGAAGGTAATGTCAAGGCATTGTTCTGGATCAGAGTGGGAAGTTTTGGGTTGCACATATTTGCACACACATTGGATACAATTTCCAATTTTCCATTCAAAATACAGAATCCCTGAAACTATCCCATACCCTACTAGACTCTGACTACTAATCCTAATATGATGGAGAAAAATAACACAAACAGAATATAAATACAAGCAGTTCAAAGGAGTCATGATGTATATTTGGACTTGCCTTTTGCATGATAAAGTTTATGTGTTATTAATCTAGTCAATTTTTAATTAAATAGTTCTCCATGTGTTTTTAAAGTTAAAAATATGTGTATTACTGTCTCCCTTTCTCTGTAGCCTATTCAACATATGTATTTTTATATGCACATACCGAAAGCTACCTGGTATTACACCTACATTTTTGTGAGGTGGATTCCTCAGCAAATACAAATTGTGAGAAGAGATCACTCCTCCTAAACGCTTTTGTAACTGAATATTCAACCTATGGGTGAGCTTCCTAGTTGAACAAAATTATACATAAATCCATATTCTGTAAAATATATATTTTTGCATTTGTGGATGATATATATTTCATGATGAATTTTGATTGGCATATATATTACTACATTTTAAAGTCTGTGTGTGTGTTTTGTGTGTGTGTGTGTGATATATATATATATATATATATATATATATATATATATATATAGTCTCCAGATTTTTCAAAATATGAAATATATGTGTCTTATTTAGAGTCCCCAAATTCATTCATGTTTATGTATGTGGATTTATAATAAAAATTTCACAAGATTATTCTAAGAAATATTCATCCACCTGAAATACACATTTGTTTCCTAGTACTGAAAACTAACTACAGTGATTGGTGCCTTCAAATCTTAATATTTCTACAGTAACTGAACCAGTTTAACATCAATGCATGTAGAATTCTATTGGACATGATGTGTATTTTGACGTTCATTTTTATTCCACACTGGTACATTACTCTTTCTTAAGTTATGGACATCATAGGATATATATTTCATCAATAATTTCGCAAATTTATAGGCATTTGTTTCACTTTCAATCGCTTCCTGCTTCAGAACACATGTATTCCTCCAGGTTTCTTGACTGGTCTTTTCATGAGACTTCTTTCCAAACAAATTATTTTCGATTTCCATAATCAATTTGAAGCAAAACTCACACACGTTTCATGATAAACCCAAATCCTCATATTTCCATTAGATGTATAATGGGTTGGAATGAATGATTGTATATTAATATAAGATTTCTTATATGTTTTCACATTTATTTCAATCTATTATTTCAAGTTGAAACCAGTTTTATTATTTATTCACAGTATGGTCTATTCATGCATTTCCTCTGTATTCATAGACACAGGGTGGACCTTTTTGTAGACCCAATACAAATTTATACGTCTTCAAAATATTGCTTCCAGAAATGGTGGAAGAAATACTCATGTCACCTGATCTACATATACATTTCATCACAGTAATATTCTGGACACAAAATTCAAAGGTCACATTTATGATTCTACCAAATCCTAAATAGAAAGTGAACATGGATTACTAAAAACATCCATGTCCAGAGTGCCTTATGCTCTCAAATGTCAATCCTATTGGTGACTACATATTTGTTTCTTCCTAAGATTATATGTTCAACCTCAACCCTGTTGAAAATATCTAATCCTATCACTCACTTTATACTTTGCCTGATTTCCTAATGTCTCTATTGATATCTGCATTCCTACATATTTCCCCCACTTCATCATTGTTAGAGACCCTTCACATGTGCTGTTATTGAAATTCACTCTCTAACCGAAACCCTATTGCTAAATAACTTTTGGTCCAAATCCTATACTCATTGTTCTTCCAATACTTACCGACTATCTTACTGATCCTACTGACTATCTCTGTTTGAGGGGATGTTCTCTTCTACATTCAATCATCCAAGGTACAAGTTCCTATGCCATTGTATATCAATTTATCTGAGATATCTGTGCAGAACGTAATTCAAGCTAAGTAATCCAATCAAGGACCCAATGACTTTCTGGACTTCAAATCTTACCTGGATTTCTGTTTTCATACTTATATTTCACCTATATATTCTTGTAAGTATCGCAGTTACCCAATACCATTATACATCCCATAGAATGATTCCTAACCCAAATCGAACTGGTTATTAAGCCTAACCATACACTGTTCCCTCAATCTAAGATTACAGAAGAGCTGGAACAGAGTTGGTCTTACAAAGCAGGGATGGAGGGGATCTTCCACCTACTTAGAACCTCAATGGTCCATGCAGAAATTATCCCTGGAAAACATGTAGGCAGGTATGAAGGACCTGAGAGAGCAAAGGTCATCTTCCATGGCAAACAGCCTGGTCAGGTAGAAGGGTTGTGTCTGAATCAGCCTCTCTCTTATTAATGTAGAGAAGATGGACCAAGCCAAGCCTGTGTGGAGAGCTGTTCCTGGGTGGCTATGGTTGATATACCATTCTAACTTGTGAAAATGTCACAGGAATTGGGGCAGCATCCATCTCATGGGACCCTTGGAAGCAACTGTTAGGGCAAAGTGGTTGCCAAGGCCGTGACCTCATTCAGTTCCTGAAAAAAGTGACCTCACCTCACTTCCTTTGTAATGGAACTCTCTGAACTTGGGAACCAGGAAGCTAGGCCCCCAGAGCCAGTCCCAGTCCCAGTTGGCACACTTGATTGGATTTACCAAGGACACAGTCAGTCTTTATTGGTATCAACTGATGTGAGGATGGCCAAATGCCAGGAAAGCTATGAAGACGGGTGTTTCCTGAGAAAGCAGGTAGTTGTTCTGGCAAAGACACCAGATCTGAGAAAGTACAGGCCATTTCAGGGGAACATAGTATGGCCCACCAGTCAGAGGAAACTCCGGATAATCAAAGACCTACTTCTGGGAAGGAGGTGCTTTGTGGGTGTGGGTGTGAGTTTGTGGTTTTGTCTCTTGTTCTGAGAATAGGTAGGAATGGTGGATTGTTTGTTTTTGAGTGAATTGTTTCTAGAAAGTTGTTTGACACGGCGAGGGTTTCTAAAAGTGTATCCCACTGTGTCCGTGGTTGTTGACATTTGAAAAGAGAATGCATCAATGGAAGTGTCCTGTCGAGTAGAAAGCTTCCCAGCATTCATCCTGCGCAATTGATGAATGGACTGCAGCTTGCCTTATAAATGGACAACACCTACTATCTTCCTAAGCTCCAGTTTTCTTCCTGAATTCTGGCCACTCTCCGGAATAGTCTCATGGTTTGGTGTCCAAGATATGTACCGCCTCCAAGCTTTGTTACATGGCCATGTACTGGATAGCTGAAGGCAATGGGATCATCTCAGAAAACTCAGATATCAGTGTGACCAGTAAAGTCTCAGTGGAGAAACCCTGCTTTGGGCCTTTTGCTAACCTATTGTTCTGTTGCCCTGAATGTCAGGAATTTCTTTGCCTCAGGCAACCCCTTTGTAAAGCCTGAAGAAAACAGTTTTCAAATGAAAATGAATGGGCATCACCTGTGGTTCTTTGCTTAATTGCTTAAAAAGGGATGTGTCTGAATCAGCCCCTTAGCCCTATGTGAGGCTGGGCCTTAGATTCTCGGCACCTGATAGATCTACAGAAAGATCCCATCTCTGAATCCAAAACCAAAATGGCCAAAAGAACAGTCAATTGGATGAAGTCTCTTGCCTTCCTCTGTAAGTCCTGACCTCTATCAAGTGAGAATAGATATCATTTGGGTCAAATGAGTTCTTCTAAGCCCTGCAGAGGCTAATGCATAGGTGCTTGGATTTTCTCATGACTCCAATTCACACAAAGAATTTATACTCAACAATCAGTAAGAGTCAAAATGGAGAAGCAGAGCAGTATTAAGGGCAGGCCTATTTGATCACTCCTGGTTCACAGGAAGGGTGTCCAGGCCACCCTGACTTTAGGCATTTGAGGGGTAAGTGAGCTTATTTTGAACACTGTCTTGGGCTGCACCCCTCATGGAAACCTGCAGCAAGAGGTTATGATGAGTGTCTCTATGGCAGAAGATGAGGGTCATGTGGGAGTGTTTTGGTTTCAATTGCGGTCATTTGTGTGGCAGTGGAATACGCCACTAATGAGATTCGCCTTTGTAAACTGAGATCTAGCCCACTCCTTGGGAAAAATTGCCTGTGAGAGTACTCCAGAGTTTTATTGAAATGAGCTTCCTCACCATTTAATGGTTCCTGAATGAATTGAAACCCACAGTGCTTCCAACTTCATCCTTGAAAAGTGGCAACATAAATACCATGAAATTTTTGCCATTCCAATGACCAGGTGGCACTGGAGAACCTTTGATGTCCTTTTGCTCATCATGAGTGTACCAGACAGTGCCTTGATTGTCTGGGTTTCATGAAAATGGTGTAGAACAGAAATGCCAGTAACTTGTAGCCTACTGAATAGTGGGCCTAGAGCGGTGGTGTGCAGGTGTGTGATAAAACATCTCTTGTGGGGCCATGTGGATCTGCCATTGCTTACAAAGGGCTTGAGACTGACATGGTGCATCCAGCAGAACCTTATATGTCTGAAACCTCTCCATGTAAAGGCATCTTTTTATATGGAGATTTTCAGATCAATGTTCAAAATCAGGTTGCTATGGTCAAGGGGGCAATCTATGTGGGATAGAATCCTGGTTGGTGAATTCTCCTGCAGACCCTGACCCACCACACATGACAGAACTCCCTCCAGCACTGGGTCTCAGTTGAACTCGTATTATTTAGTGAAACAAATACCAAACTCCCAGTGCAGTGGCAAGAAACACCATGAAAAGTGGAGGATGACCAAATGGCTTCACAGTCCACACGGGGAGACACTTAGCCTTAAGTGGCCACAGTTTACCTACACAGAGTGAATTCAGCACTGCCGCCTCATGTCTTTTGGAAAATAAGAAACCATGTCCTCCAGGTTACACAGATGCAGACACAGCTTTGATGCTTTCACTAGAAATGAAGCTAAAGCTCCTGACAAAAACATATATTTCAAGGATCTTCTAGCTTTCAGAGTCTGTGTTGAAATATCAGCTGTTATCCTGATTGGTTTACCCCTAAATGTAATCTGTTTCCTTTCTCTTGTAGCTTTTAAAATTCTCTCTTTATTCTGTACGTTGGGTATCTTCATTATAATGCGTCTAGGTGTGGATCTCTTATGATTTTGCACATTTGGCGTCCTGTTGGCTTCTAGGACTTGGGAGTCTGTCTCATTCTTCAAGTCTGGGAAGTTTTCTCATATTATTTCATTGAATACATTGCTCATTCTTTTGGTTTGGACCTCTATACTTTCCTGTATCCCAATGACTCTTAAGTTTGGTCTCTTTATGTTATCCCATATTTCTCGGATGTTCTGTTTATGGTTTCTTAACAGTCTTGCTGAGCTGTCCATGTTCTTTTCAAGTTGAAATACTTTGTCTTCATTGTCTGATGTTCTCTCTTCTAAGTGTTCTACTCTGATGGTAGTATTCTCAATTGAGTTTTTAAGTTGTTTTATTGCTTCCTGCATTTCTAGGATTTCTGTTTGTTATTTTTTACAACTTTTATCTCCCTGTATAATTGATCTTTTGCTTCTTGGATTTGTTTGTGTAATTCATTGTCGAAGTGATCTTTCATTGTCTGATTTTGCTGTCTAATGTCTTCCTTGAGACTCCAGATCATCTGAAGCATGTATATCCTGAGTTCTTTATCTGACATTCCATCTGCTGCAGCTATTACCTCTTCTAAAGTTGTGTTGACCTGCATTGCTTGTGGTCCTTTTTTCTTTGTCTTTTCATACGGCTCGCGTTTCTTTCTGCTTGGTGAAACTGTTGTGATTTTGAAATTTTCCCCCTATATATTTATATTGCTCTTGTATATTTGAAAAGTCTTCCTTGCAGGGGCGGGGGGTGGCTGTGCTGCTCCTCCAATTGGTGTGATGTATCTACCACGCTGATGGGCCGCTGGGCCTGTTCTCCTGATCGGTCGCAGGTCTGCCTACCTTGGAGACGCGGGCGGTGGCTCTGCTCTGCCCCTACTCCAATTGGGGTGATGTGACTACCACGCTGGCAGGTGGGTGGGCCTGTTCTGCGGTCGGTCGCAGGTCTGCCTACCTTACGGGCATGGGCGATGGATCTGCTCTGCCCCTACTCCAAATGGGGTGAAGTGTCTGCCGCGCTGGCAGGC
The DNA here is from genome assembly GCF_048772815.1 of Callospermophilus lateralis. Lineage (NCBI taxonomy): Eukaryota > Metazoa > Chordata > Mammalia > Rodentia > Sciuridae > Callospermophilus > Callospermophilus lateralis. The sequence continues at coordinate 163,691 of NW_027513145.1, forward strand.
CGCTGGGCCTCTTCTGCTGGTCGGGTGCAGATTTGTCTACCTTGAGGGCGCGGGTGGTGGCTCTGCTCTGCCGCTACTCCAATTGGGGTGTCGTGACTACCAAGCCGGCAGGTTGCTGGGCCTGTTCCGGGCACCACGGGCAAAGACTCTGCTCTGCCCCTACTCCTATTGCGGTGACGTGACTACCATGCCGGTGGGCCACTTGGATTGTACTAGGCACGGGAGAAGGCTCTGCTCTGCAACTACTCCAATTGAGGTGATGTGACTACCACGCCTGCTGGTCGCTGGGCCTGTTCTGGGCACCTGCGGCGGCTCTGCTCTGCCTCTATTCCAATTGGGGTGAAGTGATTATAATGCAGGTGTGTCGCTGGGCCTGTTCCGGGCACGGGCAGCGGCTCTGCTCTGCCCCTCTGGCTTGATGACAAAGTGAGAGAGACTCGGGTGTTTGTGACTCACTTTCTTTACCAGGAGACAAACTGTTTCTGTCACCGCTGGTATCAATGAAGTTATCTCCTCCGCTGCTTTCTGATGAGATCAGATCTCTGCCATGTTGGTATCCCATGCAAAAGGCAGCATTTCGTTCCCTTTGCTGGGTGACCAAAGCAATGGGTGAATCCTGACTGGACCTCACAAGCCCCGTCTCAATCCTGTTGCCACTGCCTATGAAGGCTCGGTTGATATTTACCTCCACATTATTCAGCAAGACCCGGACCGGGAAGCAGTTTCCACGGGTTCTTTAGCCCTGGGCCAGATCAGTTCGGGGAGGCCAAATTTGGCCGCTCTGGGCTCGGTGTATGTTCTAATAGGAGCAGGCTCCAAGACGCAGTTTCTGCGGGTTCTTTAGCACTGAGCCTGATTAATTTGTCTGCGAGACAAAGGTGAATGGCATACTGAAATTACCTGTTCTATAGCTGAATGAGCTGCGATCAGTCGAAAACAGGGATGGTGATGTCAGCTCTTCAAGATGGTGGATGCTGGCTTCCTCTGTGGTCTGACCGGTATGGAGAACCGAATTGGAACGCATCCATCCCCGTCTCAATCCCAGAATTCAGCACTGAGCACAGTAATTGCATAGCTGGCAGGAGCCCACAGAATCTGCACCACTGTATATTTGCGATGCTATCTCGTCGTTTCCCAGTGCACACCACAGACTCTAGCTGTAGGGCGATTTGCTGAATAAGCAGCATGACCTCCGTGCGGACAAATCACTTGCGTTTGAGCCCCCGTAGCTGATCCTCGTGAGATGGATATATGTCCACTAGGTTTTGGAGCACCCCAATTTTGCTGGAAATTCCTAACAAGATAGGTTTTAGCCGTTCTAACTCGTCATTCTGCCGCACAGTGACACGTACATGGGGGTAATGCACTCCATTCGCCGCCATCATGTGATCGCTCAAAGTTAGTTTTCACTACTAGGAAAAAAATATGTATTTCAGATGGAGAAATATTTCTGAGAATAAACTTGTGAAAAGTTGATTATAAATCCACATACATGAATATGAATGAATTTAGGGAGGGTATAAAAAGAAAAATATAATAAATATTTTGAAAAATCTGGAGAGTGAATATATATATATATATATATATATATATATATATATACACACACACAACACAGACACACACACACACACACACACACACACAGACATTAAAAAGTAGCATTATGTATGTGAATTGAAATTCACCATGAAATATATATCATCCACAGATCCAAAAATATTAATTTTAATGTACATGGATTTATGTTGTTCAATTAAGAAGCTCACCCATATGTTGAATTTTCAGTTCCAACAGCGTTTAGTAGGAGTGATCTCTTCTCACAATTTGTATCTGAAAAGCCAGCCACCTCACCAAATGTACGACTGATACCAGGTAGAATTCTATATGTGCTTATAAAAATACATGTGATGAATAGGCTACAGAGAAAGGGAGACAGTTATTCACATATTTGTTAACTTTTAAAACACATGGAGAACTATTTCAATTAAAATTCGCTAGATTTATAACACCTACCATTTATCATACGAAAGGCAAGTCCAATTATACACCATGCCTCCTGTGAACCTCTTGTATTTGTATTCTGTTTGGGTTATTATTCTCCATCAAATTAGGAAAAGAAGTCAAAGTCTAGTAGGGTATGTGTTAGTGTCAGGGATTCAGTATTTCGAATGGAAAATTTGAAATTGTATCCAATGTGTATGCAAATATGTGCTACACAAAAATCTTCCCACTCTCATTCAGAACAATGCCTTGACATAACCTTCGCCCTCCATAAGACACAATTAAAGGAGAAGATTTAGAAAATCTGTGAATACATATGTGGAATGGAAAATGCTCAGAAGTTCACAAATTTGGAGGTGGTAAAGGAGTTTCCAAAAGTAAGGGACAGGGTAAACACTCCAAAAACATGAAGTTCTGCCAGCCTAACATCTGAAGAAACTGCCTCTGAGGTTGGGCAATGAAATATATGCTGTTGTCAGAAGCATTAGCTTCATATGTAGTGAGACCATCAAATCTGGTTCTGCATCTATGTGACCTGGAGGACATTGTTTCTTATTTTCCAATGAACATGAGGCAGCAGTGATGAATTTTCTATTTGTAGGTACACTGTGGCCACTGGATTCTAGGTGTCTCCCCGTGTGGACTGTAAATTCATTTGGTCATCCTCCACTTTCGTGGTGTTTCTTGCTGCTGCACTGGGAATTTGGTATTTGCTTCATTAAATACAAGGGTTCAACTGAGACACAGTGCTGAAGTGAGTTCTGTCAAGTGTGGTGGGTCGGGTTCTGCAGGAGAATGCACCAACCAGGCTTCTATCCCACATAGCTTGCCCCATTGACCATAGAAACCTGATTCTGAACATTGCCCTGAAACATCTCCATAAACAATATGCTTTTACATATAAGGTTCTACTGACTGCAAAATGTCAGTCACAATCCATTTGGAAGCCAATGGCAGATCCACATGCCCCCACCACAGATGTTTTATCACACACCTGCCAACCACTGCTCTAGTACAACTACTCAGCAGGATCCAACTTACTGGAATCTCTGTTCAACACCATTTACATAAAACCCAGTCAATCAAGGCACTGTCTTGTATACTCATGATCAGCAACAGGACATCCAAATGTTCTCCAGAGCTACCAGGTCATGGGAATTTCAAAAATTTCATGGTATTGATCTAGCCAATTTTCAAGGATGAAGTTGGAGGCACTGTGGATTTCAATTCACTCAGAAACCATTAAATGGTAAGGAAGCTCATTTCAATGAAAACTCTGGAGAATTCTTACAGGCAAGGCTTCCAAAAGTGGCCAAAATTCAGATTAAGCCAGGCCCATTGAGGTCTACAATGTATGGTCCATGTGTGCTTTGACTCTCAAATATGGCTGCCAAGTCTTTAAGAATAATATCATGTGATATCCTGGCTGAGATTCCCTGTGCTCTGTGGAAAGTCAACTTGGGCCTAAATGTCACTTTCCAAGGGCAACTCTCATGCATGGCCATCTAAAATTCCAACACAATTCCTGGCAATAATTCTCTGAGATCTGTAAAAGAACTCAGTCTCTAAGGGGAATCACACCAGAGTGCAAGCCTAGGTGGACCAAGTGATCTCTTCCAACCGCCAGACAAATGTCCACAATTAAAACCAAAACACTCTCACATGGCCCTCATCTTCTTCCATATAGACACTCATCATATCCTCTGGCTGGAGGTTTCATTAAGGGACGCATCCCACGACAGTGTCCAAAATAAGCTCCCTGCCCCTCATTTGCCTAAAGTCAGGGTGGTCTGGACTCTCTTCCTGTGAACCAGGAGTGATCAAATTAGCCTGCCTTTAATATTGCTTGGCTTCTCCAACTTGAGGCCTTCTAGCTTTGGGGTTTAGATTCTTTAAGTGAATTGGAGTCATGAAAATCAAGCACCTATGGCCTAGCCTCTGCAGGCCTTTGAAGAACTCATTTGACCCAAAGGATCCCTATTCTCACTTGATGGATATCAGGAACCTACCAGAGGAAGGCAAGAGAGTTCATCAACAATATCTGATCTTTTTGCCATTTTGGTTTTGGATGCATGCATGGGATCTATCTTTAGATCCAACAGGTGCTGAGAATCTAAGCCACAGCCTCACACAGGGCCAACAGGCTGATTCAGACATATACCAATCCTAAGCAATTAAGCAAAGAGCATCAGGTGATGCCCATTCATTTCCATTTGAAAACTGTTTTCTTCAGGGTTCACAAAGTGGTGGCTTGAGGCAAAAAACTTCCTGACATTTAACAGAACAATAGGTAAGCAAAAGGACCAAAGCAGGGTTTCTCCATTGAGACTTTCCTAGTCAACAGATATCTGAGATTTCTGAGATGCTAGCCATTTCCTTCAGCTATCCAGTACATAGCCATGTCACAGATCTTGGAGGCGGTACAAATCTTGGACACAAAACCATGATACTATTCTGGAGAGTGGCCAGAATTGAGAGAGAAAACAGGAAATTAGGAAGCTTGTAGGTGTTGCCCATCCATATGGCAAGCCAGAGTCCACTCATGAATTGGGCAGGATGAATGCTGGGAAGCTTTCTACTAGACAGGACACATCCATTGATGCATTGTCTTTTCTAATGTCTACAACAATGGACTCAGTGGGATACACACATAGAAACACTCGCCTTGTCAAAGGACTTAATAGAAATATTCCACTCCATACCAAACAAACCGCCTTTCCTACCTATTCTTAGAACATGAGACAAAACCACAAACTCACACCCACACCCACAAAGGCACCTCCTTCCCCCTAGTAGGTCTGTGACTCCCCGGAGTGTCCTCTGACTGGTGGGCCATGCTATGTTCCCCCGAAGTGACCTCTCCTGTCTCAGATCATGTCTGCTTGTCCAACTCTGTGAAGTTCTCAAGAGTCAGCAGTGAGACACTACATGCTTTCTCAGGAAAAGCCCTTCTTCAGAGGTTTCCTGGCATTTGGCCATCCTCACATCTGTAGGTACCAAGAAAGACTGACTCTGTCCTTGGTAATTCCAAACATGTGAGACCACTGGGACTAGAACAGGGACTGTCTCTGGGTGCCTGGCTTCCTGGATCCCAAGTTCAGAGAGTTCCCTCACCAAGGAAGCGATGTGAGATCACTTCCTTCAGAATCTGAATGATGTCACTGCCTTGGCAACCACTTTGTCCTAACAGTTGCTTTCAAAAGTACCATGAGGTGGAGGCTGCCCCAATTTTCATGTGAAACTTTCTCTAGTTAGAATGTTATATCAACCATAAGCACCCGGGAACAGCTTCCACACAGGACTGGTTTGGTACATGTTCTATACATTAAGAAGAGAGAGACTGATTCAGACACAACCCTTCATCCTGACCAGGATGATTGCCATGAAAGATGACTTTTGCTTTCTGAGGTACTTCATAGCTGCCTTTATCTTCACCAGGGATCATTTCTGCATAAACATTTGAGTTTCTCAGCAGGTGAAGATCCCCTAGATTCCTGTAATTTAATACCCACACTGTTCCTGCTCTCCTGCAAAGTTAGTGTATGGTTAGGGAATAATATTTTCGATTTGGGTTAGGAATCATTCTGCAGGATGAATAATGGGATTGGGAACCTGCGATATTTATAAGAATATATAGGTGAAATATATATATGAAAACGGGAATCTAAGAAATATCTGAAGCCCAGAAGGGCATTGGGCCCTTGGTTTGGATACTTAGTGTTGAATTATGTTCTGTACAATTGTCTCAGTTAAATCGAAATACAATGTCATGGGACCTTGTACCTTGGATGATTGAATGTAGAAGAGAACATCCAGTCAAAAAGGGATAGTCGGTAGGATTAGGAAGATAGTCAGTAGGTTTAGGAAGAAGAGTGAGTATATGATTTGGAATAAAAAGCTTCTTTAGCAATAGGGTTTCGTTTAGAGCGTGAATATAAATGTCAGCACATGTGAAGAGTCAGTCAAAATGATGAACTGGGGAAATTATGTAGGAAAGCAGGTGTCAATAGAGACATTACGAAATCAGGCAGAGTATAAAGTGAGTGATCGGATTAGACATTTTCAACAGGCTTGAGTTTGAATATATAATCATAGGAAAAAACAAATATGTCGTCACGAATGGGAATGACATTTGAGAGCCTTAGGCAACCTGGACATGGATGTTATTAGTTATCAACGTTCACTTTCCTTTTAGGCTTTGGTACAATCATAAGTGTGACATTTTATTTTTTTTTCATTCAGAATATTACTGTGATAAAATGTATATGTAGATCAGGTGACATGAGTATTTCTTTCACCATTTCTGGGAGCAATAATTTGAAGATGTATACATTAGTATTAGGGGCACAAAGAGGTGTAACCTGTGTCTATGAATATAGAGATAATGCATGAATAGACCATACTATGAATAAATAACATAACTGATTCCACTTTAAATAATGGATTGAATTGATATGTGAAAATATATAAGAAATCTTATATTGATATACAATCATTCATTCCAACCAGTTATATTTCTAATGGTAATAATAAAATTATGGTTTATGATGAATGGTGTTTGAGTTTTGCTTTATAAATGATGATGTTAAACGAAAATAATGTGTTTGGAAAGAAGTCTCATGAAAAGACCAGTCAAGAAACATGGAGGAATGCATGTGTTCTGAATCAGGAAGTGATTGATCGTGAAACAAATGCCTATAAATTTTCTAATTTGTGTCTGAAATATATATCCTATGATGTGCATAAACTGAAGACATAGTAACGTACAAGTGTTGAATAAAAATGAAAGTCAAAATACACATCATGTCCCCTAGGAATCTACTTGCATTGATTTTAAACTGGCTAAGTAACTGTAGAAATATTAGGGTTTGTATGCACCATTCACTGAATTTAGTTTTCAGTACTAGGAAACAATATGTATTTCAGGTGGATGATTATTTCTGAGGATAATCTTTCGGAAAGTTGATTATAAATCCACAGATGTGAATATGAATGAATTTAGGGAGTGTATAATAAGACACATGTATTTCATATTTTGAAAAATCTGGAGAGTGTATATATATATATATATATATATATATATATATATATATATATATATATATATACACACACACACACACACACACACACACACACACACACATGCACAGATATTAAAAAGTAGCAATACAGGAGATCCATTATGAAGGCAGGCATGGAGAAATCAAGTCTCTGATCTCTTCAGCTGCACGGGCATAGGGAGTCGTAAACTGTCTAAATGCTGTTTGCTCAGAATCAGTAGGCAATGTTCACCTGTTGTGAATCTGGGGCGAACAGTCTGGGCCCCTCAGAACACACACAGAGCCCGGATTGGCTACATTCAAGCTTAGATTCGTCTGGTTTTTGTGACTCAGCACTAACATTCCCGCTGAAATAACTGGTTGGGCTTTCTGAATTGACAGAGTTAAAAGACAACTGAGCCTTCATAGGCAGTGGCCACAGGATTGAAACGGGGCTTGTGAGAGATAGTCAGGACTCACCCGTTGAATTGGTCACCCAGCAAAGGGAACGAACGGTCACCATTTTAATGGGATACCACCAGGGCAGAGAACTGACATTACAGGCGGAGGAGATAACTTCATTGAAACCAACGCGACAAGTGTGTAATCCCATTGCCATCTCTCTCAACACCACGGGGAAACCTCAAGGGCCCTTCCCAGCTCTGCCATAATGGCCCCTCCCAGCTCTCCCAGGAGCGCGATAGCCAGACCTAGGGAATCAGGATTGGCTCGGGACTCGCGGCGTGGAATTCCCGGCTACCGCTCCCACCAGTGCTGACAATTGAGGTCTCTTACACCACCTACCGGGGGCATGGCTCCTGGAGGACAAGAAAATTCGCTGGGGGTTCTCAGGCCAAAGCTCTACAAACTTAGGGTTTGAGGGAGGCAAACAGGGAGAGTGTGCTCAGGCATTCATTAAAACAGGGCTACCAGGAGCAGAGGCCTGGCGTGTAACCAGTATTGTGGCGAGCATCAAAGGTGAGCGGGGCCTGGCTAGAGGAAGCACAAGAGAAGGCCCTAGGTACTCAGGATTGGAGACCCGCCCAGTCTGGGAGGAAGAGCTGCTGCACAGTGATTGGTTCCCACTTATTTAGAGGAGAAGCTTGGCCCAGTGCACACAGCTCCACCTACTGGAAGAGAAGTTAATTGAACTCTAGGACTGCATGTATTATTATTATTATTTTATTTGTATGTTTTTCTTTTTCTTTCATTTTCATTTTTGTTGTTGTTCTTTAACTTTTTTAATGTTTTTATTTTTTTAATTTTTTATTTTATTATTATTATTTTAAATTTTAATTTTCATTTTTTAATTATCATTATTACTTAAATTTTTTTTTCTTTATTTTCTATTTTTTTCTTTTGTCTTTTCATTTCTTTTCAATTTTCTTATACCCCCTTCCTTGAATTCTACCTGCCTACTCTCATTCTTTTTAGTGACTTCTTCCCTTCCCTTCTAATATCTTTCCTTCCAAGCATCAAATAAATTTATAAGAGTAAGCAGTAACTCAGTAGTCAAACAGTACAAGAAGTAACATGAGCAGTATAAAAAAGCAAGGAAGAAAACAAGTACAAACAATGAAGGACAGCCTAAATATTTAAGAGCATCTAGAGTCATCAGAAAAATGATCATATAAAGAACTCAAGGAATACCTTAGACAGATGGAATGTAACCTTAAAGAGTATACGAGACAACAAAAACAAACAGTGAAAGAACGCATTGAAAATGAATTACATAAACAGATAAAATTAGAAATTAAGCATCTTTATCAGGAGATAGAGATTATTAGAAAAACCAAACAATAATTCTAGAAATGAAGGAAATGAGAAACCAAATTAAAAACTCAATTGAGAGTATCACTAACAGAGTGGAGCAAGTAGAAGACAGAATGTCAGATAATGAAGACAAAATATATCATCTTGAAAAAACTCTAGCCAAGAAAGAAATGCTGTAAAAAATTATGAGAAAACATCCAAGAGCTATGGGATAACATAAAAAAAAAAACAAACTTATGAGTCATCCGGAAAGAGGAAGGTACAGAGATTCAAACCAAGGGAATGAGTAACCTGCTGAATGAAATAGTTAGAGAAAACTTTCCAGAAATAAAAATGGAAACAGATAAACAAATTGTAGATGCTTACAGGACACTGAGCACACAAAATCACAGTAGACCAATGCCAAGAAACATTGTTATGAAGATATCCAATATAAAAAACAAAGAGAAAATATTAAAAGCTACCAGAGAAAGGAGGCAGATTACAATCAGGGGTAAACCAAAAAGGTTAACAATGGATATTTTATCACAGATGCTGGAAGTGAGAAGATCCTGGAACAACATATTTCAAACACTGAAAGACAATGGATGCCAACCAAGAATTATGTATCCAGCAAAATTAAACATAATGTAAGAGAACGAAATAAAAATATTTCATGATAAACAAAAGCTAAAAGAATTTGCAGCCAGAAAACCAGCATTGGAAAGCATCTTGAGCAAAACACTACACGAGGAAGAAATGAAAATCAACAATGAAAACCATCAGTGGGAAGTGCCTCAGTAATGACAGAGGGCGGGAAAAGCTAATCATGGAGAAACAAACTAATTAAAAAAAAGATATAAGCAAACATGGGGGGCAGTACAAACCATATATCAATAGTAACTCTAAACGTTAATGGCTTAAACTCTCCAATAAAGTGACATAGGCTTGTAACTTGAATTAAAAAAAAAACAAATCCAACAATATGTTGCCTCCAGGGGACACATCTGAATGGAAAAGACATACACAAGCTGAAGGTTAAAAATTGGGAAAATTTATACCATGCACACAGTCCTCATAAGCAAGCAGGGGTGGCCATCCTCCTATCGAATAAAATCGACCTCAAGACTAATTTAATCAAAAGGGATAAGGAAGGACATTATATACTGTTAAAAGAAACCATTCACCGACAAGACATAACAATTATCAATATTCACACAGCAAATAATGGTGCTGCGACGTTCATAAAACAAATTCTCCTCAAGTTCAAGAATCCAATAGACCACAATACAATAATTATGGGTGACTTCAACTATCGTCTCTCACCATTGGACAGATCTTTCAAACAAAAGTTGAATAAAGAAACTATAGAACTCAATATCACAATCAGTACCCTAGACTTAACTGACATATATAGAATATATCAACCATCATCAAGTGGATATACTTTTTTCTCAGCAGCACATGGATCCTTCTCAAAAATAGACCATATGTTATGCCATAGGGCAACCCTCAGTAAACATAAAGGGGAAGAGATAATACCATGAATTTTTTGTGATCATAATGGAATGAAACTGGAAACCAACGATAAAAGAAAAAAGAAAAAATCATACATCACATGCAAAATGAACAATATGTTACTGAATGATCAATGGGTTACAGAAGACATAAAGGAGGAAATCAAAATATTCTTAGAGATAAATGAAAATACAGACACAACATATCAGATTCTATGGGACACAATGAAAGAAGATTTAAGAGGTAAATTCATCGCCTGGAGGTCATTTCTCAAAAAAAGAAAAAAAAAAACAATAAATAAATGAGCTCACACTTTATCTCAAAGCCCTAGAAAAGGAAGAGCAAAACAACAGCAAATGTAGCAGAAGGCAAGAAATAATTAAAATCAGAGCGAAATTGAAACAAAAGAAACCTTTGAAAAAATTAACAAAACTAAAAGTTGGTTCTTCGAAAAGATAAATAAGATCGACAGACCATTAGCCATGCTAACGAAGAGAAGAAGAGAGAGAACTCAAATTACTAACATACGGTATGAAAAAGGCAATATCACAACAGATGCAACATAAATACAGAAGAAAATTAGAAATTATTTGGAAACCTGTATTCCAATAAAATAGAAAATAGTGAAGACATCGATAAATTTCTTAAGTCATATGATTTGGCCAGACTGAGTCATAAGGGAACACACAATTTAATCAGACCAATATCAATGGATGAAGTAGAAGAAGCAATCAAAAGACTACCAACCAAGAAAAGCCCAGGACCAGATGGGTATACAGCAGAGTTTTACAAAACCTTTAAAGAAGAATTAATACCATTACTTTTCAAGTTATTCAGGAAATAGAAAAACTTGGAGCTCTGCCAAATTCATTCTATGAGGCCAACATCACCCTGATTCTGAAACCAGACAAAGACACCTCAAAAAAAGAAAACTAGAGACCAATATCTCTGATGAACCTAGATGCAAAAATCCTCATTAAAATTCTGGCGAATTGGATACAAAGGCACATCAAAAAAATTGTGCACTATGATCAACTAGGATTCATCCCTGGGATGCAAGGCTTGTTCAATATATGGAAATCAATAAATATTATTCACAACATCATTGGACTTAAAGATAAGAACCATATGATCATCTCGATAGATGCAGAAAAACAATTCAACAAAGTAGAGCATTCCTTTATGTTCAAAACATTTTAAAAACTAGGGATAACAGGAACTTACCTCGACATTGTAAAAGCTATCTATGTTAAGCCTCAGGCTAGCATCATTCTGAATGGAGAAAAATTGAAGGCATTCCCTTTAAAATCTGGAACAAGACAGGGATGTCCTCTATAACCACTTCTATTCAATATAGTTCTCGAAAAACTGGCCAGAGCAATTAGAGAGATTGAAGACATTAAAGGCATAAAAATAGGAAAAGAAGAACTTAAATTATCACTATTTGCAGATGACATAATTCTATACATAGAAGACCCAAAAGGGTCTACAGAAAAAACTACTAGAACTAATAAATGAATGCAGCAATGTGGCAGGATATAAAATCAACATGCATAAATCAAAGGCATTTCTGTATATTAGCGACAAAACTTCTAAAACAAAAATGAGTCAAAACACTGCATTCCCAATTTCCTCAAAATAACTAAATACTTGGGAATCAACCTAACAAAAAAGGTGAAAGACTTATATAATGCAAACTACAGAACCCTAAAAAGAGAAATAGAATAAGATCTTAGAAGATGGAAAAATATACTCCGTTCATGGATAGGCAGAACTAACATCATCAATATGGCGATATTACCAAAAGTTCTCTATAGGTTTAATGCAATGCCAATCAAAATCCCAAAAGAATTTTTTGTAGAAATAGATAAAGCAATCATGAAATTAAAATGGAAAAATAAAAGACCCAGAATAGCAAAAGCAATTCTAAGAAGGAAGTGTGAATCAGGCAGTATAGCGATACCAGATTTCAAACTATATTACAGAGCAATCATAATAAAAACAGCATGGTAGTGGTGCCAAAACAGGCGGGTGGACCAATGGTACAGAATGGAGGATACAGAGACTAATCCAAAAAGCTACAACTATCTTATATTTGATAAAGGAGCTAATGGCCTGCAATGGAGGAAAATAGCATATTCATCAAATGGTGTTGGGTAAACTGGAAATCCATATGCAACAAAATGAAACTGAATCCCCTCCTCTCGCCATGCACAAAAGTTAACTCAAAGTGGATCAAGGAGCTAGATTCAAATCAGAGTCTATGCGTCTGATAGAAGAAAAAGTTGGCTCCGATCTAATTATTGTGTGGTCAGGCTCCAAATTCCTTAATAGGACACCCATAGAACAAGAGTTAATAACAAGAATCAACAAATGGGACTTACTTAAACTGAATTTTTTTTTTCTCAGAAAGAGAAACAATAAGAGAGGTAAATATGGAGCCTACATCATGGAAACAAATTTTTAGTCCTCACCCTTCACATGGAGCCCTAATATCTAGAGTATACAAAGTATACAAAGAACTCAGAAAATTAGACAATAAGATAACCAATAACCCAATGGGCCAAGGACCTGAACAGAAACTTCTCGGAGGAGGACATAGATTCAATTAACAAGTACATGAAAAAATGCTCTCCATTTCTAGCAGTAAGAGAAATGCAAATAAAAACCACCCTAAAATACCATCTCAATCCAGTGAGATTGGCAGCCATAATGAAGTCAAACAACAACAAGTGCTGGCGAGGATGTGGGGAAAAGGGTACTCTTGTACATTGCTGGTGGGACTGAAACTGGTGCAGCCAATTTGGAAAGGAGTATGGAGACTCCTGTGAAAGCTTGGAATGGAAGCACCATTTGACCCAGCTATTGCCCTTCTTGGACTATTCCCTGAAGACCTTAAAAGAGTGTACTACAGGGATACTGCCACATCGATTTTCATAGCAGCACAATTCACAATTGCTACACTGTGGAACCAACCCAGATGCCCTTCAATAGATGAATGGATAAAAAAAATGTGACTTTTATATACTATAAAGGATTACGCAGCACTAAAATATGACAAAATCATGGAATTTGCAGGGAAATGCATGGTACTAGAGCAGATTATGCTTAGTGAAGCTAGCCAATCCCTAAAAAACAAATACCAAATGTCTTCTTTGATATAATGAAGAGCAACTAAGAACAGAGCAGGGAGGAAGAGCATGAAGAAAAGATTAACATTAAGCAGAAACATGAGGTGAGAGGGAAAGGGAGAGAAGAGGGAAATTGCATGGTAATGGAGAGAGACCTTATTGTTACACAAAATTACATTTAAGAGGTTGTGGGAAAATAAACAAGGAGAGAAATGAATTATAGTAGGTATGGTAGAGAGAAAAGATGGGAAGAGAAGGGAGGGAGGATAGTAGAGTATAGGATAGGTAGCAGAATACAACAGTAACTAATAGGGCATTATGTAAAAATATGTATGTGTAACTGATGTGATTCTGCAATCTGTATTTGGAGTAAAAATGGGAGTTCATAACCCACTTGAATCTAATGTATGAAATATGATATGTCAGGAGCTTTGTAATGTTTTGAGCAACCAATAAAAAAAGTAGCTATATATATATATACCAATAGAAATTCATCATGAAATATATATAATCCACAGATTGAAAAATATTAATTTTACTGAACATGAAATTATGTATAATGTTATTCAACTAGGAAGCTCACCCATAGGTTGAATTTTCAGTTCCAAAAGCGTTTAGGAGGAGTGATCTCTTCTCTCAATTTGCATCTGCCAATTCAGCCACCTCACAAGTGTATACGAGTGATATCAGGTAGGATTCTATATGTGCATATAAAAATACATGTGCTGAATAGGTTACAGAGAAAGGGAGACAGGAATTCATATATTGGTTAATTTTAAAAACACATGTAGAACTATTTCAACAAAAAATTGACTAGATTTATAACTCCTACAAAATATAATGCAAAACGCAATTCCAACTATACACCATGCCTCCTCTGAACTGCTTGTATTTGTATTCTTTTTGGGTTATTTTTCACCATCATATTAGGATCATTAGTCAGAGTCTAGTAGGGTACGGGTTAGTGTCAGGGATTCAGTATTTCAAAAGGAAAATTGAAAAATGAATCCAATGTGTATGTAAATATGTGCTACACAAAAATCTTCCCACTCACATCCAGAACAATGCCTTGACATTACCTTCACCCAAGTAAGACACAATTATAGTAGAAAAGTGTGAAAATCTATGAATACGTATATGGAATGGAATATGCTCAGGAGTTCACAACCTTGGAGGTGGTAGAGGCGTTTCCAAAAGTAATGGACAGGGTAAACACTCCACAAACAAAGAGCTCTGCTGGCCTAAGACTTCTTGGAATACTGCCTCTAAGGTTGGGCACTTGAAATATATGTTGTTGTCATGAGCTTTGGCTTCCTTTGTAGTGAGACCATCAAAGCTGGGTCTGCATCTATGTGACCTGGAAGACATGATTTCTTATATTCCAATGAACATGAGGCAGCAGTGCTCAATTTTCTCTTTGTAGGTAAACTGTTTCCACTGGAGGCTAAGTGTCTCCCGGTGGGGACTGTGAAGACATTTGATCATCCTCCACTTTTCGTGGTGTTTCTTGCTGCTACACTGGGAATTTGTTCCTTGCTTCACACAATATAAGAAGTTAATCTGGGATACAGTGATGGAGGGTGTTCTGTCACGTGGGGTGGGTTAGCGTCTGCAGGAGAATGTACCAACCAGGCTTCTATCCCACATAGCTTGTCTCAATAACCATAGCAACCTGCTTATGAACATTGCCCTGAAACCTCTCCATATAACAAGATGCCTTTACATACAAGGGAATGGGGGCTGCGACATATCAGTCACAAGCCATTTGTAAGCCGATAGCCGATCCACATTGCCCCACCTTGATGTTTCATCACACACCTGCCCACCACTGCTCTAGGCCCACTACTCAGCAGGCTCCAAATTCCTGGCATCTCGTATTCTACACCATTTTCATGAAACCCAGTCAAACAAGACACTGTCTGGTATACACATGATCAGCAACAGGACATCCAAAGTTTCTGCAGTGCCACCTGGTCATGGGAATTTCAAAAATTTTATGGTATTTATCTAGCAATTTTTCAAGGATGAAGTTAGAGGCACTGTGGGTTTCAATTCATTCAGGAACCGTTAAGTGTTGAGAAAGCTCATTTCAATGAATGCTCTGGAGAACTCTAAAGTCAAGGCTTCTCAAAGAGTTGCCAACAGGTCACATGAAGCCAGGCCAATTGACGTCTACAATGTGAGGTCCATGGGTGTTTTGACTCTCAACTATAGCTACCAAGTCTTTCAGAATAAAATCATGTGATATCCTGGCTGAGATTTCCAGGCCTCTGTGGAAAGCCACCCTGGGCCTAGATCTCAGTTTCCAAGAGTGAGTCTCATGCGTGGCCTCCTAAAATCCCAACACAATTCAAGGCAATACTTCTCTGAGGTCAGTTCCAGAACTCAGTCTCTAAGGGTAAATCATACCAGAGTTCAAGCCCAGGTGTACCCAGTCATCTCTTCCAACTGCCACAAAAATGACCAAAATTAAAATGAAATCACTCCCACAGGGCATAATCTTCTTCCTTGTAGACACTCATCATAACCTCTAGCTGGAGGTTTCAATGAGCACAAGGTAGTGTCCAAAATAAGCTCACTTGCCCCTCATTTGCCTAAAAACATGGTGGCCTGAACACTATTCCTGTGAACCAGGAGTGATCAAATATTTCTGCTGTTAAAGTGTTCCGCTTCTCCAATTTGAGGCCTACTGGCTGAAGCTGATAAATTCTTGATGTGATTTGGAGTCATGAGAAAACCCAAGCACATATGGGCTAGCCTCTGCAGGGATTTCAAAGACTCATTTGACCCAAAGGATCCCTATTCTCACTTGATGGAGGTCAGGAACCTAAAACAAGAAGGCAAAAATATTCATCCACAATGACTTCTCTTTTGGTCATTTTGGTTTTGGAACCACATGGGATCTTTCTTTAGATCCATCAGGTGCTGAGAATCTAAGCCACAACCTCATTCAAGGACAAGAGGCTGATTCAGACACATTCCATTCCAAAGCAATTAAGCAAAGAGCCACAGGTGATGTCCATTCATTTCCATATGAAAACAGTCTTCTTAAGGCTACACAACGGGGTGGCCTGAGGCAAAGACTTTCCTGATATTCAGGGTAATAGAAACAGAAGTAAGCAAATGGCCCAAAAAAGGGTTTCTCCACTGAGACTTTACTGGTCACACTGATATCTGAGTTTTCTGAGATGCTCCCATTCCCTTAAGCTATCCAGTACATGGCCATGTAACAGAGCCTTGTGGTGTTACATATCTGGGACTCAAAACCATGAGCCTATTCTGGAGAGTGGCTGGAAAACACGAAGAAAACAGGAACTTAAGAAGATAGTAGATGTTGCCCATCCATAAGGCAAGCTGCAGTCCATTCATCAATTGCGCAGTAAGAATGCGGGGAAGCTTTCAACTAGAGACAACGCATCCGTTGATGCATTGTCTTTTCTAATGTCTACAACAACGGATACAGTGGGATACACAGACATAGAAACACTCACCATGTCAAACGACTTACTAGAAATAGTCCACTCAAAACCAAACAAACCACCTTTCCTAGCTATTCTCAGAACATCAGAAAAAACCACAAACTCACACCTACAATGGCAAAGGCAATTCTTTCCCCCAAGTAGGTCTGTGATTATCCGGAGTGTCTTCTGACTGGTGGGGCATATTATGTTCCCCAAAAAATGTCCTGTCCTGTTTCAGATCTGGTCTCCTTGGCCAATTCTGTGAAGTTGTCAGAAGCCAGTGGTTCGCCACTACCTACTTTCTCAAGAAAGGCCCCTCTTCAGAGCTCTGCTGGAATTTGGCCATCCTCACATCAGTAGGTACCAAGAAAGACTGACTATGTCTTTGGGAAAAGCAAACAAGTTAGCCCACTGGGACTCGGAGTGAGACTGGCTCTGAGTGCCTGGCTTCCTGGATTCCAAGTTCAGAGAATTCCATCACCAAGGAAGTGAAGTGAGGTCACTTCTTTCAGGAACTGAATATGGTCACTGCCTTGGTAACCACTTTGTCCTAGCAGTTGCTTCCAAGGTTCCCATGAGATGGAGGCTGCCCCAACATCCTGTGACACATTCAGAAGTTAGAATGGTATATCAACCATAGGCACCCGGGAACAGCTCTCCACACAGGCCTGGATTGGCCCATCTTCTCTACTTTAAGAAGACAGAGACTGATTCAGACACATCAAATCATCCTGACCAGGTTGTTTGCCATGGAAGATGACTATTGCTCTCTCAGGTCCTACATAGCTGCCTACATATTCTCCAAGGGTCATTTCTCCATGGATCTTTTAGGTTCTCAGCAGGTGGAAGATCATCTACATTCCTATATTGTAAGACCCACTCTGTCCCTGCTCTTCTATAAGTTATATTGAAGGAAGAGTGTATGGTTAGGGTTAATAATAGGATCGATTTGGGTTACGAATCATTCTGCGGGATGAAAAATGGCATTGGCAACCTGCGATATTTACAAGAGTATATATGTGAAATATAACTATGAAAGCAGAAATCTAGGTAAGATTTGAAGCCCAGAAGGGCATTGGGGACTTGAGTGGGATACTTAGCTTTGAGTTATGTGCTGCACAGATGTCTCAAATAAATCAATATACACGGGCATCGGACCTTGTACTTTGGATGATTGAATGTTGAAGAGAACATCCAGACAAAAAGCGATAGTCGGTAGGATTAGGAAGGTAGTCGGTAGGTTTAGAAAGAAGAGTGAGTATAGGATTTGGACCAAAAGTTCTTTAGCAATAGGGTTTCGGGTAGAGAGTGTATGTAAATATCAGTACATGTGAAGAGTCAGTCACAATGATGAACTGGGGAAATCATGTAGGAAAGCAGATATCAATAGAGACATTAGGAAATCAAGCAAAGTATAAAGTGTGTGATAGGGTTAGACATTTTCAACAGGTTTGAGGTTGAATATATAATCTTAGGAAGAAACAAATATGTAGTCACCAATAGGATTGATATTTGAGAGCATTAGACAACCTGGACATGGATGTTTTTAATAATCCATGCTCACTTTCTATTTAGGCTTTGGTACAATTGTAAGTGTGACCTTTGCTTTTGGTATCCAGAATATTTCTGTGATAAAATGTGTATGTAGATCAGGTGACATGAGTATTTCTTCCACCATTTCTTGGAGCAATATTTTGAAGACTTATAAATTAGTATGGTCGTACAAAGAGGTGTACCCTGTGTCTATGAATATACACATAATGCATGAATAGACCATACTGTGAATAAATAATATAACTGGATCCACTTTAAATAATGGATTGAATAGATATCTGAAAATATATAAGAAATGTTATATTGATATACAATCATTCATTCCAATCAGTTATATATCTAATGATCATCTTAGGGTTATGGTTTATCATGAAGGGTTTGTGAGTTTTGTTTCAAAATTGATTATGGAAATCGAAAAAAATGTATTTGGAAAAAAAGTCTCATGAATAGACCAGTCAAGAAACGTAGAGAAATTCATGTGTTCTGGAGCAGGAAGTAAATGAAAGTGAAACAAATGCCTAGAAATTTGCTAACTAGTGAATCAAATATATATTCTATGATGTACATAAACTGAAGAAATAGTAATGTACCAGTGTGGAATAAAAATTAACGTCAAAGTACACATCATGTTCCATAGTAACCTACATGCATTGATGTTAAACTGGGTCAGTTAATGTAGACATATTAGGATTTGTATGCACCTTTCACTGAAGTTAGTTTTCAGTACTAGGAAACAAATATGTATTTCGGGTGGATGAATATTTCTAAGAATGATCTTGTGAAAAGTTGATTATTAATCCACATACATGAACATGAATGAATTTAGGGATTGTATATAAGACACATATATTTCATATTTTTAAAAATCTGGAGAGTATATATATATATATATATATATATATATATATATATATACACACACACACACACACACACACACACACACACACAAACATAGACATTAAAAAGTAGCAATATATATGCCAATCAAAATTCATCATGAAATATATATCATAAAGATGCAAAAACATTCATTTTACTGAACATGGGTTTATGTATAATGTTGTTCTACTGGGAAGCTCACCCATAGGTTGAATTTTCAGTTCCAACAGGGTTTAGGAGGAGTGATCACTTCTCACACTTTGTATCTGCTAAGTCATGTAACTCTCAAGAATGTACGTGTGATACCATGCAGGATTCTATTTGCGCATATAAAAATACATTTGCTGAATAGGCTCCAGAGAATGGGAGACAGTAATTCACATATTTGTTAACTTTGAAAACACATGGAGAACTATTTCAATTAAAAATTGACTAGATTTATAACACCTACCCTTTATCATGCAAATGGCAAGTCGAACTCTGAACTGCACTTACTTATGTACTGTTTGGGTTATTTTTCTCCATCATATTAGGATTAGTAGTCAGAGTCTAGAAGAATATGGGTTAGTGTCAGGGATTAGGAATTTCAAATGGAAAATAGGAAAATTAATCCAATGTGTATGCAAATATGTGCTACAACAAATCTTCCCACTCTCATCCAGAACCATGCCTTGACATTACCTTCGCCCCAAGTAAGACACAATTAGAGGAGAAGAGTTACAAAATCTGTGATTACATTTCTGGAATGAAAAATGCTCAAGAGTGCACAAACTTGGATGTGGTATAGGAGTTTCCAAAAATAAGGACAGGGTACACACTCCACAAACATGGAGCTCTGCTTGCCTAAAACTTTTTGAGAAACTGCCACTGAGGTTGGGCACTGAAATATAGGTTGTTGTCACGAGTTAAGCTTCCTTTGTAGTGAGACCCTCAAAGCTGGGTCTGCATCTATGTGACCAGGAGGACAATGTTTCTTATTTTACAATGAACATGAGGCAGCAGTGCTGAATTCTCTCTTTGTAGGTAAACTGTGGCCACTGGGGGCTTAGTGTCTCCTCGTGTGGACTGTGAAGCCATATGGTCATCCTCCATTTTGTGGTGTTTCTTCCTGCTGCACTGGGAGTTTGGTATTTGCTTCACGAAATACAAGGAGCTCAACTGTGACAAAGTGCAAGAGGGAGTTCTGTCATGTGTGGTGGGTCAGGGTCTGCAGGATGATACAAGAACCAGGCTTCTATCCCACATAGCTTGACCCCTTGACCATAGCAACCTGATTCTGAACAATGTCCTGAAATCTCTCCATATAACAAGTTGCCTTTACACGGAAGGTTCTGCTGGCTGCGCCATGTCAGTCACAAGCCATTTGGAAGCCAATGGCAGATCCACATGGCCCCACCACAGATGTTTTATCACATACCTGCCCAACACTGCTCTAGGCCCACTACTCAACAGAGTCCAACTTACTGACATCTCTGTTCTACACCATTTACATGAAACCCAGGAAAACAAGACACTGTCTGGAATATTCATGATCAGCAACAGGTCATCCAAAGGTTCTCCAGTGCCACCTGGTGATGGGAATTTCAAAAATTTCATGGTATTTATCTAGCCATTTTTCAAGGATGAAGTTGGAGGCACTGTGAGTTTCAATTCATTCAGGAACCATTAAATGGTTAGGAAGCTCATTTCAATGAAAGCTCTGGAGAACACTCACAGGTAAGGCTTCCCAAATAGTGGTGAAAAGATCACATGATGTTTAGCTCATTTAGCTCTACAATGTGAGGTCCATATGAGATTTGACTCTCAACGATGGGTGCCAAGTCTTTCAGAATAAAATCATGTGGTATCCTGGCTGAGAGGCCCAGTGCTCTGTGGAAAGCCACCCTGGGCCTAGAACTCAGTTTCCAAGGGCGACACACATGCCTGGCTTCCTAAAATCTTAACACTATTCATGGCAATACTTCTCTGAGTTCAGTTGCAGAACTCAGTCTCTAAGGGAATCATACCAGAGTTCAAGCACATGTGGACCAAGTCATCTCTTCTAACCGCCACCCAAATGACCACGATTTAAACCAAAACACTCCAACGTGGCGCTCATCTTCTTCCATATAGACAAACATAATAACCTCTGGCTAGAGTTTTCCATGAGGGTCACAGCTCAAGTCCGTGTCCAAAATAAGCTCTCTTGCACCTAAATTGCCTAATTCAGGGTGGCATGGACACCCTTCTTGTGAACCAGGAGAGATCAAATAGGCCTCCCATTAATACTGCTCCACTTCTTCAATTTGAGGTCAACTGACTGTGGGGTTTGGATTCTTTATGTGAATTGGAGTCTTGAGAAAACCCAAGCAACCATGGGCTAGCCTCTGCGGGCTTTGAAGATCTCATTTGACCCAAAGGATCCCTATTCTGACTTGATGGATTTCAGGAAAGTTACAGAGGAAGGCGAGAGACTTCATCCACAAGGACTGCTCTTTGGCCATTTTGGTTTTGGATGTACACATGGGATCTTTCTTTATATCCATCAGAAGGTGAGAATCTAAGCCACAGCCTCACACAGGGCAAATAGGCTGATTCAGACACATCCTCTTCAAAGCAATTAAGCAAAGAACCACAGGTAATACCCATTCATTTCCATTTGAAAACTGTTTTCTTCAGGCTTCACAAAGTGGTGGCCTGAGGAAAAGACCTTCCTGACATTCAGGGCAACAGAAGAATAGGTAAGTGAAAGGACCCAAGCAGGGTTTCTCCAATGAGACTTTACTGGTCACACTGATATCTGAGTTTTCTGAGATGCTCGCCATTCCCTTTAGCTATCTAGTACATGGTCATTTCACAGAGCTCCGTGGTTGTACATATCTTAAACACAAAACCATGAGCCTATTCTGGAGAGTGGCCAAAATTCAGGAAGAAAACCGGATCTTAGGAAGATAGTAGGTGTTGCCCATCAATAAGGCAAGCTGCAGTCCATTAAAAATTGGGAAGGATGAATGCTGGGAAGCTTTCTAGCTGACAGGACATATTCATTGATGCATTCTCTCTTCTAATGTCTACAACCACGGGCGCAGTGGGATACACTGACATAGAAACACTCGCGTTGTCAAACGACTTACTAGAAACCGTTCACTCCAAACAAAACAAACCTTCTTTCATACCTATTCTCAGAACATGAGACAAAACCGCAAACTCACACCCACATCACAAAGGCACCTCCTTCCCCCATGTAGGTCTGTGACTATCCGGAGAGTCCTCTGAGTGGTGGGCCATACTATGTTCCCGGAAATGGCCTGTTCTGTCTCAAATCTGGTCTTCTTGGCCAACTCTGTGAAGTTTTCAGGATCCAGTGGTGAGCCAATGCCTGCTTTCTCAAGAAAGCCCCCTCTTCATAGCTTTTCTTGCATTTGGCCATCCTCACATCAGTAGGTCCCAAGAAAGACTGAATCTGTCCTTGGTAAATCAAAAATAGTTTGACAACTGGGACTGGGACTGGGACTGGCTCTGGGTACCAGGCTTCCTGGATTCCAAGTTCAGAGAGTTCCATCACCATAGAAGTTAGGTGAGGTCACTTCCTTTAGGAACTGAATGAGGTCACTGCCTTGGCAACAACTTTGTCCTATCAGTTGCTTCCAAGGTTCCCATGAGAAGGAGGCTGCCCCTACTTTCTGTGACACTTTCACAAGTTAGAATGGTATGTCAACCATTGGCACGCAGGCGCAGCTCTCAACACATCCCTGCTTTGGTCCATCTTCTCTACATTAAGAAGAGAGTGGCTGATTCAGACACATCCCTTCATCATGAGCAGGTTGTTTGCCATGGAAGACTTTTGCTCTCTCAGGTCCTTCATAGTTGACTACATCTTCTCCAGGGATCATTTCTTCAGGGACCTTTGAGGTTCTCAGCAGGTGGAAGATCCTCTATATTCCTGTATTTTAAGACCAACTCTGTCCCCACTCTTCTGTAAAATTAGGTTGAGAGAACAGTGTATGGTTAGGGTTAATAACAGGTTCAATTTGGGTGAGAAAAGAAACTACATGGTTGAGCAAACAGGGTCCTACAGTTAACAATAATATGAGAATTATTAATGGACCAGCCTGGGTGGATAAAAGCGTAGTTAACTAGGTGGATTATGTGAACCAAGACTCAAACCTCCCTTTGGGGGCCTCTGTCTTTCTTTGACGCTCTTCAAGTCATTTTCTTAATTTACTCATAGATTCTTTTACAACTCCAGTATTGTCGGCATAAAAACATCATTCTTTCCTCAATGCAAGCAAAAAGGCACCCTTCTCTCATGAAGAGGAGGTCCAACACTCGCCTGCTCTGTAAACAACTTCAGAGAGAGAGAGGTTAAAATTGCTGTAAAGCTGTGATGTCGGTTTTTAATGTCTTTAAGCTTTGTTCTATTTCTGCTTCATATTGTGTCTTTGTTGTGTCTCATGGACTAGGGCAGTTGTTCCTGTCCCCACCCCTTCAGCAACTATTATTCCTAATAGGATGGCTAAAGTGAGGGATACAGGTTCCCGGTGGAACGGGGTTGTATGCCCCCCTATTTGATCTTTAAATGAACCTACATCCTGATAGAGCACTCTGGAAAACATCTGCATCATTACATAATTAATCGCATCTATTGACCATTTTACGAAAACATAAATAATGTTAAAGTGTATAGAAATATACTGTTGTAGGGACGGACAAGGAAAGGCACCTAAGATAGCACCAAAGACAGGAAAGGAGTTTTATTTTGTTGCATACGTATTTAGAGGGCATTGCTTCTGTTGTAATCAATTAATCCCCTGAACCCCAAGTTTTGGTAGTTTTAGTATTTGTACCCAACATGTAAGGGAAGGGGCTCAGAAGTTCACAGTCTGCAGAAATTCACACAAATCAGTTTTTGTTTCTGTTTTTTTCCTCTGTTCTGTGCACGTTAACTTTTCAAGGACACCTTGGAAAAGGAGAGCTTTTTTGTCTCTTTTTTTTCCTCCTTGCCAGCTGTCACCATGGAGCCCAGTTGGTAACTTTTTTATCTTAGAAATGTAGCCATCTCTGTGAAGCCCCAGTTCAAGGCCAGAGTCCTTGTTCACATATTTTGTGAAAAACTGGTAAGGCGATGTCTAGCTTAGGGGTGGTGATTTTTCCAGCCAGTGGCGAAGTAGAACAGGGCAACATGAAGAGTGGAAGTTTATCTCCATTGAACTTTTTAAGAGGGACTCTTTTGCTGAAAGCCCTAAAGTAAGCCTTGGTGAAGACTTCTGGAGAAGGTCATTTAAGACATTTCTGTGGACCTGGTTCAGAGGGGGATGACAGGAAAGGCGATGCTGACAGCAGCTCCATGGATCTGAGAATGTGGAAGGAGAGATGCCAAAGAATAATGGGAAAGGGGTTTGGGATTTTCCTAGAACAAAAACTTGAGCAGTAGAACAGGTAGAGCAGAGGGGAAGACGGGAGTGAGTATTCCAAAAAGCCTGTGAGGGACTTTATATTCTTAGAAACCTGTTTTCAGTGATGACAAATCAACTTTAAAGGTCATTTTCATTACATCTTGGATAGGGGTCTGAGGGCTCTTCTCAGCTGGTTTGAGCTTTGGCTAAGATTGCTAGAGGACTTGATGGCACCTAGTGCAGACACTGACAGAAAAAGAGAGGAGTGGGTGGAGGGGTACCTCGGTACCTGCTTCCTCAGCAAGGGGGCAATGTTCTGACATCCAGCGGAGGTTTGGGTTTTTGATCTAGTAATTGGAGGGGAGAAATCAGGTTGCTGAGGTGGGAGTGAAAGCAGAGAGTCTAGAGCAGAAGGCTGAGAGTGAGGAACTATTGGGGAAGCATAGTACAGGATGTGAGCGAAGGAGGGAAAAGGATTCCACATAGGGGAATTTTTCCCTTTTGAGCACTTGCCGAAGTTAAAAATGTCATGCAGAATTTGAGGATCTAGAGAACCCTCTGCGGGCCATAGTTTTTGGTTGTCTAATTGGTAATATGGCCAATGCTGTGTACTGAATTTGATGAGGAGTTTGGGTTCCACCAGGCAGCCCCTGTATGCTCACATCCCCATGACTTACACAAGAAGTCGGCTTTTCCCCCACACAGCCGTGGCTGTTTGTCGCTTTGATAGTCTGCCGGGCATACATAGTAATATAGGCTAGCCAACCTGCATCTGGCTCGCGTGTCCCTGCATCCATAATGTTTGTTTCAATTATCTATGGTACGGAAGGGATTTAATGGAATTTTAGTGAGATCCTCTTCATCAGGTATATCTCAATAGGAAAGAGCTATACCGAGCTGAAAAATGTCTGGGTGGAGAGATAGTCACCAGGTCCCTAAGGGGGCCATTAAGGTCTCTTTAATGGTTCTATTTATTTTTTCTACCTGTCCTGAGTTCTGGGGTATATAAGCATAATGTAACTTCCAATTAATCCACAGGGTCCTGGTTGACAACTGACTTACCTGGGCCATGAACACCAGTCCATTATCAGTCCATTAGGCAGATCGTATCTTAGAAAAATATCTTTCAGGATCTTCTTGAAAACCATTTGCGCCGTTTTTTTTTTTTTTTTTTTTTTTTTTTTTTTTTTTTTTTGTGTGTGTGTGTGTGTGTGTGTAAGGCTTCAATCTATCCTGAAAATGTATCTACAAAGACTAGGAGATATTTAAGTCCATACCTTGCTGGCTTAATTTCAGTAATGTCCACTTCCCAGAATTGTCCTGGTCTGGTTCCTCGTAGGTGCTTTTCTCTAGGAAACTTGGAAGGGTAAGCATTACCCAATTGACGGGCCCGACAGGCTTTTGTTACCCTTTCAGTTATTTCCTTTCGCTGTGAGTTGGTTAGTGGAAAACTCTGTTCTTAATCCTACAGTAATGCCTGCAGTTTCTTTGAACCAAGGTGAGTGAGTTGATGTACATTTTTAACGTAGTGTAGGGCTTGCTGTAATTGCAGGCTGAGCTCAGTGAAGTTGTGGCGTTCAGTGTCAGTGTCCTTAGATGTTATCAAAAACTTCCTGGTCCTCAGGGTTTCATTGGAATTGGGCATCTTCCTTTAAAAGCGGGTAAAAAGGAGCAGCTAAGGACGCAAACCCAGGTATCCATAACCTGCAAAAGCCAGCAGTCCCAAGAAATTCTCTGAGTTGTCTGCTGTAAGATGGGGGTGGTATCTACACAATGGTTTGTTTTCTTGGCTCAGTGAGCCATCATTTACTGCCCCTAAGGGAATAGCCCAGGAAGATTACTTCATGCTAGCAAATTTGGGCCTTTTTGGCCGAAACTCTATACCCGAGTTGAGCAAGCTCATATAATAGTGCTTGGGTCCCAGACTCACAGTTTTCCTTGGTGTTGGCTGCCAGTAGCAGGTCATCCACGTATTGAAGCTGGGTAACTTCAGGGTGCATAGTTCTGAAGTTGTTGAGATCTCTGTGGAGGGCTTTATCAAAGAGAGTGGGGGAGTTTTTGAACCCCTGTCGGAGTCTAGTCCAAGTTAGTTGAACAGACGTTTTGGTTTCTGGGTCTACCCACCTGAAAGCAAATAGCAACTGACTATCTTTATGCAGAGGCAAGCAAAAGAAAGCATCTTTTAAGTTCAGAACAGTATATAATTTCCGCTCAGGGTTCAGAGTGCTAAGCAGATTGTATGGATTAGGTACCGTGGGGTGAATGTCCTGCCCTCTTTTGTTGATCTCTCTTAGGTCTTTAATGGGGCGATAGTTCCCGGTTCCTGGCTTTTTTTTTTTTTTTCTAGTAGCAGGGGAGTGTTCCAGGCCAATTGACAGGGCCTTAGGACCCCTAAGGCCAGATATTTCTGAATATGGGGCCTTATCCCACGTTTAGTTTTTTTGCTTAGAGGATATTATTTGACATTGATTGGGGAGACTGAGGTTTTTTACTTCACTGTTATTGGAGGTTGTTTCACGGCCAGGTCTAACACAGGAGTTTTTGCCCAGGCATTATCCATTTTTGGGGTAGCTTGCCTGTTTGATCAGTCTTGGGGCGTGTGAAGGGTGGATCTTCTACTAATATAGTTAAAGCCGTGACTACAGGAGTTTTTACTGAAGTATTTAGAAATTTCATTTGGGGGCCTTCATGGTTAAAAGTTATTTTGGCCCGGAGCTTGATGAGCAGATCTCTGCCCATCAATGGGTCTGGGCATTCTGGGATTCCTAGGAAGGAGTGATGGATTTTTCCTTTCCCCAGGTCCATGGTCCTCTAAGTTGTCTAAGCCCGATATTTACTGTCATCAGCTCTTTGAACTAGAGACCTTTTATTTTATAGAGGGCCCAATGGGGCCTTAAGGGCTGAGTATACTGCTCCTGTATTCACTTCAAAGTTTACTGGAGTCCCCTCCACTTCAAAAGTTACCCTGAGCTAGGGGAAGGGATCTGAGCCCCGACTTTCTTAGTCATCCACCAGAGTCAGAATGGCCAGCTGGCGTGGCTGTCTCTTTATAGGGAACTCTATGGCCCAGTATCCTTTTTCTTTAGAGTAGGCACACTGATCTGAGGCCAGGGGTGGCCTCTGGCATGGGCCCTTCCTGTCACCCTATGTCTTAATTTCTGGCCTCTTTCTTGTTGTGATCAGGACCTTAGTCAATGCCTTAGTCTGTCTTTTGCTCCTCTCATCCTCCCTTTGCTCCCTTTCTTTCTCCCTGTTTCTCTCTTATAGTATACTTTCTCGGCTTCTTTGACTGAATCTCTCATTTAATTTTTTTTTTAATATCCATGGCAGCTTGCTCAATTAAGGCCATCGTGACAGATGCCTTATAATCTGCTGCCTGAGGATCGAAAGGAGTATATCTCTTCTATGCCTCCATGATTCTCTCTAGAAACATAAATGGAGATTCATCAGGCATTTGAATAATTTCTCTTACCGTGGCCAAATTAGTTGGTCACCCAGCAGCCCCTTGGAGACCCGCTGTTAGAGCCTGGCAATAATTGAACAGATGCTCCCTATCTTCAAAGGTGTTGGGGTCCCAGTTGGGTGGGTTTAAGGAGAAGCCAGCTTTGATTATGTTGGGAAGTTGTGTTGGTCGCCCATCAGGTCTGAGGATATTTTTTTCTACATTCCAGGAGATTTTTCTCTCATTGCTCTGTCATGAAGAGAGTCGCTAGGTGGTGGTGGCAGTCACCCCAAGTAGGCAGGTGTGAAAACGTCGGTGAGTTCTCTGAGTTCTTTTAGCCGGGCCAGCTTCCTCCAGGGAAGGAGGGGCTGTGTGTGCCGTGGAACAGTCATCTGGATGGCGCTGGGCCAGCCTAGCTTCCTCGAATGGTGGAGAGGCTGAGTCAGCAGAAGGGGAATCACTTAGAGGGTGTTGGGGGTTGGGAGACGAGGGCAGATGATAAGGAGGGGGAGGAGAGTCCAGTAGAGTCTTGAGACTCAGGGAGAACAGAGGGTGGAGGAGGAGGAGCAGAGAGTTTGAGAGATAGAATCGTGGGGGAAGGAGTAGGAGCAGGTGCAGGGACAAGGAAAGGCTTGACCCATGGAGGAGGAGATTTGTAGAGGTACTGACAAGTTAAGATATATGGCTGTTGATCTGCATGTCTATGTGGCCCCTGCTGAAAGACAATATCTCGGACTTTTCAAATAAGTGCGAAGTAGAAAGATCCTTCTAGGAGCCATCCGACTGCAATGGTGGGTCATTCTGAGACACAGAATCTGCCAGGTCTGGCGTTTTACTGAAAAAGAAAGATTCTGAGCCCTTAAGCAGATTTTGGTCCAGAGATCAAGGGTCAGGGACAGAGGCATTGAAATGATCTGTCCCATAATGAAATATACACAGACAGTGAAAGCAACGACACACAACACAGACAAGACAAGACAATAAAGACAGGCAATGGACTTCCAATACTGAGACCAGGACTGACTAGTCGGCAAAACCTGAAGGGCTGGCAATACCGAATCAGAAACAAAATATCACTGAGTCGAGGAGACTATTGTACCTCGATTTCCCGAGTCTATCCCCCAGGGACATGGCCTGTGGCTCTGTGACATGTGTGTCAGCCACAATGGGAGAGAGCTCACGCTCTTTACCAATAGCCGTTTTGCCATACCCTAACCTGAAGCCTGAAACCAGAATGATGGGCCTTATTTACCCCCAGAGGAGCCCGTTGGGGGTGTTTTGTCTGCAGCTGCCGGATCTTGCTACGGCCACCAGATGTAAAGGTTGGGCGAGCATCTGCGGCAGAGACCACCAAGAGACTGTCTCATGCAACAGCAAAGGGTTTATTGGGAGTCCGGCATGAAGGGCTCAGAGATCACTTGAACAGAGCAGAGAGCCCTTAGAACAGCTTAAGAAATGGTTATATATTTTCCTTGGAGAGGGCAGGGAGAGAAATTTATTGATGGGTAATGGCGAGTGGGCGGTTTGCATGCAACTGGTTGACGGAATACATTCTGCAGTTTGGCAGTTTGGGACAGCACATTCTGGGAACAAGAATAGTAAACAGTTCTCAAGATTTCAACGGTGTTTTGTTAAGCATACAGAAAAACAGGAAGTGACAAGTATCTATTTTATTAACCTTTCAATATAAGTATGAAAACAGAAATCTAGGTAAGATTTGAAGTCCAGAAGTTCATTTGGCCCTTGATTGGTATACTTAGCATTGAATTACGTTCTGTAGAGATGTCCCAGAAATATGGATATACAATGTCATAGGACCTTGTACCTTCTCGGAGGTCAGTTCCAAAACACAGTCTCTAAGGGGAATCACACCAAAGTGCAAGCCAAGTTGGACCCAGTTATCTCTTCCAACTTCCACACAAATGACCGCAGTTAAAACCAAAACACTCTCACATGACACTCATCTTCTTCCATATAGACACTCATCATAACTTCTGGCAGGAGGATTCCATGAGAGGCGCAGCACGAGACAGTGTCCCAAATAAGCTCCCTTTCCCCTCATTTACCAAAAGTCAGGGTGGCCTGGACACCCTTCCTCTGAACCAGGAGTGATCAAATATGCCTGCCGTTAACACAGCTCTGTTCTCCAATTTGAGGACTACTGACTGTCGGTTTAGATTCTTTATTTGAATTGGATTCATAAGAAAACCCAAGAACCTATGGGATAGCATCTGCAGGGCTTTGAATAACTCATTTGACCCATTGGATCCATATTCTCTCTTGAGGGAGGTTAAGAACCTTACGGAGGAATGCGAGAGACTTCATCCACAATGACTGATTTTTGGCCATTTTGATTTGGATCCACACATGGGATCTTTCTTACGATCCATCAGGTGCTGAGAATCTAAGCTCTAGGCTAACACAGGGCCAAAGGGCTGATTCAGACACATCCCTTTTCAAAGCAATTAAGCAAAGAGCCACAGGTGATGCCCATTCATTTCCGTTTGAAAACTGTTTTCTTCAGGAATCTCAAAGGCGTGGCCTGAGGCAAAGACCTTCCTGAAATTCAGGGCAACAGAACAATAGGTAATAAAAAGGCCAATTGCAGGGTTTCTCCACTGAGACTATCCTGGTCACGCTGGTATCTGAGTTTTCTGAGATTCTTGCCAATTCCTTCAGCTATCCAGTACATGTCCATGTCACAGTGCTTGGAGGTGCTACATATCGTGGACACAAAAGCATGAGTCTATTCTGGAGAGTGGCCAGAATTCAGGAAGAAAACAGAAACTTAGGAAGATAGCTGGTGTTGCCCATTGATAAGGCAAGCCCTAGAGCATTCATTAATTGGGCAGGATGAATGCTGGGAAGCTTTATAATAGACAGGAAACATCCATTGATGCATTCTCTTTTCTAATGTCTACAACCACGGACACAGTGGGATACACAGACATAGAAACACTCGCCTTGTCCAACAACTTACTAGAAACAGTTCACTCCAAACCAAACAAACCGACTTTCCTACCTATTCTCTAAACATGAGACAAAACCACAAACACACATCCACACCCACAAAGGCACCTCCTTCCCCCAAGTAGGTCTCTCACTCTCCGGAGTGTCCTCTGACTGCTGGGCCATACTGTGTTCCCCCGATATGGCCTGTCCTGTCTCAGATCTGGTCTCCTTGTCCAACTCTGTGAAGTGGTCAGGAGTCAGCTGTGAGCCACTACCTGCTTTTTCAAAAAAGGCCCCTCTTCAGAGTTTTCCTGGTATTTGGCCATCATCACATCAGTAGGTACCAAGAAAGACTGACTCTGTCCTTGCTAAATCGAAGCAAGTGAGACCACTGGGACTGGGACTGGGATTGGCTCTGTGTGCCTGGCTTCCTGGATCCCAAGTTCAGAGAGTTCCATTACCAAGGAAGTGAGGTGAGGTCACATCCTTCAGGAACTGAATGAGGTCACTGCCTTGGCAACCACTTTGTCCAAACAGTTGCTTCCAAGCGTACCATGAGAAGGAGGCTGACCCTACTTTCTGTGGCACTTTCACAAATTAGAAAGGTATATCAACCATAGGCACCAAGGAACAGCTCTCCACTCAGGCCTGGTTTGGTCCATCTTCTCTATATTAGGAAGAGAGCCTTTAGTCCCAGGAGCATTGCAGTGAACCTCCGCACTAAAACTATTAGCAAGCACCTGATGGAGGAGGCCTCCATAGGTAAGTGGCGCCTTTATAACATCTGATATCCGGTTAAGGGATATCTCTCCTGATGACAGAGATGTGGCCTGGGGAGGCTCACATATACTCCTGTCCAGGACAGTAACAAGAATCGTTCTGTCCTCTGTTCTGTTCTGTAGGAAATTCCTCTGGAAGTGTAGAGAGGTGCCGATGGG
The DNA here is from genome assembly GCF_048772815.1 of Callospermophilus lateralis. Classification (NCBI taxonomy): domain Eukaryota; kingdom Metazoa; phylum Chordata; class Mammalia; order Rodentia; family Sciuridae; genus Callospermophilus; species Callospermophilus lateralis. Next base: position 195,742 of record NW_027513145.1, read on the forward strand.
CACGCACGCGCTCCTACTCTGGAGCTTTAGCAAGATGTTGCACTCTACCACTGTTTTTCTGTTTAGGCGCCGGGTTTTTGTTTTTCTTTGTGTGTGTGTGTGTGTGTGTGTGTGTGTTTTGTTCTGCGTTCTATTTTTTTTTTGTTTGTTTGTTTGCTTTTGTTCATTTTGTTGTGTGATTTCGGTGGTAAAAACTTAAGGATATTGGACGTGAAAATGGGTAATAAAGAGAGTAAGCCTGACACCCGTTTGAACTGTGTTTTAAGGAACTGTGATGAACTTTACCCCCCTTTGTTAAGCAGGATAATAGAAGCCTCTAGCTGGCTGCCTGGAGCACACCCATTGCAGAGGGCAATGCCTGCTGGGGACCTAAGAACTGAGTATATCCCAGGTTAACAAGTGAAACTCCTTTAAAACTCTTGTACTCCAGATCAAGAGAGTCACAACATTTGGCAGAGTCCCCTGTGTTTCTCCTTTGTTAGCAAAGCAATTAACCTCCCCTTTTCTTTTACTCAGAACCCATTCCTCATTATTTAATTGGTATAAATTGGCTTCTAGGTCAGGAACCGAACTTTAAGTTACAAATTTGGTACCCCCCCTCCGCCCCAGAACTTAGTGAGAGCTGTCTACTGAAATGTTAGGACATGGAGCTTTCTTGGGGTGGAACTGAACCAGAGGAGCTAATCCTTTAAGTAAAAGGAGGGACTGAGGGACCCCAAGAAGCTGCCAAAGCCCTGTTGATTCAGGGAATACCCTCCTTCCTTCCGTGCACTGTAAGGATTATGCCACCTCTGTCTTGTTAAAAAAGAAAAAGAAAAAGGGGACACTAAATTCAGTAAAGTCACCATATAGACACTTTATTTTACATTTCAGGTTGCCCCTCTGTTAAAACATCTGGTCGCCCCCGTGGTGCCACTGCTGTAGTAGATTTTTCTCTTATCTGCTCTGGTTTAAAGGATTCTGTCTGACAACCATAGTCTCTACCTCCTTTCTGTCTGTCTTGTGTCTTTGTTTCTGGTCCTTTAAGACATGTGCAATAATGTGTTGATATTTTTTCTTGGGAATGATCTTAGCTGAATGTGTGTCTAAATGATGATGTTTTATCATAACAAACTGGTATCTGAATGGGTTTTTGAAGCATTGCACAATCTTGCAGTTAAAAGTCGGATTTATGTAATTGTTTAGTTTAAGATTTCAGGTAATGCATGCCATAGAACTTAAATACTTAGGATGGAAAACTGAAGAACTCTACTTCCAAGTTGGCAAGTAACTTCCCAATCATTCAGTCTTTTTTTTTTAACCAATTTTGAATTCGGTAGCCAGGGAAAATGTCACTGTGTGTACCAGTGCATTAATTTGGACAAGGATAGTAAACCATAGTATGGTATCTGTTGACAAAATAAGATGTAAAGACATAAAATTTTGTGAATTGTATCTTAAACTTGTATCATAATTTTCAACACCCGAACCTGAAAATTATGGTTAAAATGCCTTAGGCCTGAGGTGTCTGCTCAGAATAGCAGTTTTTTCCTGCTCCTTCCAGACCTCAGCCATGACTTATGTTGAAATGCAAATGAAAGAAGCCTGCAAGCTTAGTAGGAGACTGATTTGATGCCTAACGGGAAAAAAAAAAGTAAATTGTATGGTATTTACTAATTACTGGCCAGTCATTTTTTCTAGGACTCTTATTGTTTTCCTTAGATACTTTATTATTTTTGAGCTCATGATTCTGAGCATACAGACCTAGGTTAATGTTTTTCTGATCAGTTCTATCTTTGACCAACTGTGGACTTTTTGAAACATTGCAATAAAGATTTCACCTGTGAAAAACTACAAGGCCTTTACTATTATTATGTGTGCACAATTTCGTTATGTGTTGTCTGTCTATATATACATATGTCCGTATATCATGTATATGATACACAAATTAACATATATAAGGAGCGCTCATTAAAAAAGCTCTCATCAAAACAAATTTTAAAAAGTGAATCCAAAGATCTACAGTTCACGTGGTTTAAATGTTTCAATTTAAATTGGATAAACAGATAAAAATAAATGTTTTTAAATTTAAGCTTACAAATTTTTCTAGGTGTTCAAAAATCTAATAAAATATTAATATCTACAAAACGTCTAATGTGCCTTGGTTCTAGGACAGTTTCTTCAACATAAAAATGGTTTACACTGTTCAATACATTTCTCTAATATTTTGATAAATAAGTAAAGTAAATTTGATATGGGATTACTCATTTGTGAGTACTTTTGTTAGATATCTGATTTATTTACTAAGGTCTGTATAAGTTTTTACTAAACTCTATATAAGGTTTTAAAAATCAGTCATGTGTTAATGAGACAAAATTTGTTTGAAACATAAGTTTACCCATAACATTGTGTTTATTAAGTTTTATTTTTTCTAGAGCAAGGAACCATAAAAATTAAACAACTTATTAAATCAGAACTGTTATTTTAGAGCACTATACTGCCATTTCTTTAAAAGCTAAACTTGGTTAATGTAGAAACATCAATGTAATTGTGATGCTATTAATGTTTTCATATCTTACAGGTATGCAAGTCTGTAAGGTAGAAACTTTAAAAGAGCATTATATCAAGCTGGTGTTCTGAAGTTGTATGGTAAAAAAATATATTGGAGATTTATTTACCTGTTATCAATAAGATATGTAAAGTTTTATGTTACTTTTTACATTGTGGAACAATTTAAATGTATTTGTAAGTTAAAGAGAGCCTAATCTATGTAAAAGTTGAAAACTTTCAGGCTTTCTTTAATTCGTGTTTTAAATGTGATATCATATGGTTTTAGCTAATGTTCATGAGACCGCAAACAATTTATGTAAACTTTGTCAAATGATATTTAAAAATTAAGATCAGCTTTAGAACTAAAATACTTAAGATTTATAAAGAGCTCTGCCTTACCTGAGATAAGGCTGTGTGTCCCATCTTACTATATGTGAGAATGACTACGAAACCAGTAGGTCAGATAATATTTCATTAAAGTTATGTTAAAAACATAAAAAATGTCAAGATTCCTAGGATCTCAAACAGGGGATATAATGTAATACTCAGCCAAAAAATTTAGGGTAGCTATTACACGAACTAAGTATTTTTACTTTTATTAATTTTAGTTTGAAATTTTCTTATAAGTGATCTAAAGATTCCCTGTTAGTGTTTTACAAATATGTTGCTTTAAGAACACAACATGGGTTTATTCAAGATAATAAGTCATCACCTACAATACAGACAGAATAATACAGATCCCAATTAATAAAAAGATAATTATAAATTTATAGACATTAAAGTCCAGTACTCTTAATATAAGGCTGTTAAAATTTATTTTCTGGATGTTTAAGATTAGGATTTAAAATTAAAGTTAAATGAAAAGGGCCAAGAAAACCAATATTTGGCTCTTACCCTCTGAGTCAATCTGAATCCAGGGAACAGGGGACTTCTCTAAAGAGCTTTGCAACTCTGAGCGACGTAACCTCCTGATCAGGGAGATTAATGAGACCACTGGAGAACAGAAAGCCAATCAGTGCATTTGTTACGAAGAGGAGAGTCATCAGAGAAAGGAGATATCCCTGATGCTTCTGAGGGAAGCCAAATGGTCAAGCAAGACCTGGACTCACCTAGCGCAAATGGCACTAGCAGAATTGAAAATCTGCTCTCGTTTTTCCAGAATTGACTCCCATAAAGCTCAGCTGACTGTTAACAATAGATAGAAACAAAAGTCCGTTTGACTGCTTCATCTTAAACACTTTGGAAAGACAGTTAAGACCAAAATACAGCCATTCCTGGGCATTTTAAATAAAAAAAAATAATAATAATAATAATAATATTTTAAGGTATGCACTTTATTTTAGCCTCCCAAAATAAGTAAGACTGGAGGCTACAAAGAAGGATTCTCAGACAGGAATGCCTGATACTTATAAAAAGAGACTATCAAGAAGAGCTGCCACAGGCAGAAATTTCTAATTTAAGGCCTGCAGATATTCCTAACCAACACAGGTAGGCTTAGTGTTTGCTAGTACGATAATCCAGCCCTGAGTAACAGAATTAAAGGTTTCTCTATTAGACACAGAGGTCATACTAGAAAAAGGATTCTACAAGATCAGATGACATTAAATTGTTAAACTGTATCTAATGGGGAGGGACAACTCTAACACTAAAAGTTAAATATTAATTTGATAGTCCTGGTAACTGGGGATATTAAAGACTGGTGAGGGAACTTCTATACAGTGACATGTTCCAGCTGCTGCAACATTTATTCAGTACTCATAGTTTTTGTTTCTCTCATAGAAGAACCCATCCCTAGATGACTTTACAACCTGTTCTGCCCCAACCAGACTTCAATACGAACTGACTTCTAAAAAGCATCTCATGTCCCCCAACTGACTTATAAAAGGCAACCCATGTCCCTCACGCCATGCCCACTCACTTCACCCTGTCTCAGGTCAGAAGAAGAAATAATGATTGACGCCACTCTTCTTACAACAATGGAGAGAAAGATAAATAGACTATCAATATAAGTAATTAATTAAGTCAGGTAAAATCAGGGAGATCGGTTTTGGGTGAGTTCAAAATTTTGGAGAATCTTACCTGAGGGATTAAAATTTCCTCAGTGCTCTTCCCCTAATCTATTAAAGATTTGAAAGGGACACAGAGAAAAGGGGGAAATGATAGACCCAACCTGATCTTTTATTAAAATTGGAAGCCATCTTGCCACAAAGCCATGAAAAGATAATTTTGGCTTTACCATAAATTACTGCAAATTCTGAACCTGCTTTAAATGCCTGCCCGTGCCTTGAACTCACGCATGCCCGGCTCTCTGACCAAATAGCAGCCCTCTCTGAAACTTTAGTGACACATCATAAATATTTGCCTTCTCTGGCCAGACAACATCCCTCTCTGAGGCTCTAATGGTCCTCTGAATTCTGATGTAGGGACAGCAAAAAAAAATCTAAACTACCATTAGTGTGATGCTTGTCAGAGTTCTGTTATCTGTAACACCCCTTTTGTGTAACTTTCTGGGCTATAAAGCTGGGCTGAAAGAAAGCTGGGGTTGCTGTCTTGTTCCGGCTGTTTTGGGAGGGGAGGCAGCATGAAAGGTGGAAATAATAAGATTAATTTAATTTGATTTTAATTAGAGTTAGTGGTCTTTTCTTGTGTCCTGGTCTAACAGTTAACACTCCAAAAACATGGAGCTCTGCCGGCCTAAAGACTTCTTGAGGAACTTCCTGTGAGGTTGGGCACTTGAAATATACGTTGTTGCAAGGAGCTTTAGCTTCCTTTCTAGTGAGACCATCAAAGCTGGGTTTGAATCTATGTGACCTGGAGGACATGGTTTCTTTTATTCTAATGAACATAAGGCAGCAGTGCTGAATTTTCTCTTTGTAAGTAAACAGTGGCCACTGGGTGCTAAGTGTGTCCCTGTGTGGACTGTGAAGCCATTTGTTCATCCTCCACTTTTCGTGGTGTTTCTTGTTGCTGCACTGGGAGTTTGGTATTTGCTTCATGAAATACAATGAGTTCAACTGGGACCCAGTTTTGGAGGGAGTTCTGACACTTGTGGTGGGTCAGGGTCTGCAGGAGAATGCAACAACCAGGTTATATCTCACAGAGCTTGCCCCCTTGTCCATAGAAATCTGACTCTGAACTTTGCCCTGGAACCTCTCCATTTAACAAGATGCCTTTACATAGAAGGGTCTGCTGGATGCACAATGTGAGTCACAAGCCATTTGGAAGGCAATGGCAAATCCTCATGGCCACACCACAGATGTATTATCACACACCTGCCCACCACTGCAATAGGCCCACTACTCAGCAGGCTCCAACTTACTGGCATCTTTGTTCTACACCATTTTCATGAAACCCGGTCAATCATGGCATTCTCTTGTACACTCATGATCAGCAACAAGACATCCAAAGGTTCTCCAGTTCCACCTGATTATTGGAATTTCAAAAATTTCATTGTATTTATAAAGCCATTTTTTATGGATGAAGTTGGAGACACTGTGGGTTTCAGTTCATTCAGGAACCATTAAATGGTGAGGAAGCTCATTTCAATGAAAGCTCTGGAGAACTCTCACAGGAAAGTCTTCCCATAGAGTCTTCAAAAGGTCACATGAAGCCAGGCCCATTGAGGTCTTCAATGTGACGTCCATGGGTGTTCTGACTCTCAACTATGGCTGCCAAATCTTTCAGAATAAAATCATGTGATATCCTAGCTGAGATTCCAAGGCTCTGTGGAAAGCCACCCTGTCCTTGAGCTCAGTTTTCAAGGGCGAATCCCATGCGTGGCCTCCTAAAATCTGAACACAGTTCATGGCAATATTTCTCTGAGATCAGTTCCAGAACTCAGACTCTAAGGGGAATCACACCAGAGTTCAAGTCCAGGTAGACCCAGTCATCACTTCCAACCGCCACACAAATGACCACAATTAAAACCAAAGCACTCCCACAAGGCCCTCATCTTCTTCCATATAGACACTCATCATAACCTGTGGCTCGAGGTTTCCATGAGGGGATCAGTCCAAGACAGTGTACAAAATAACCTCCCTTGCCCCTCATTTGCCTAAAGTCAGGGTTGCCTGGACACCTTCCTGAGAACCAGGAGTGATCAAATAGGCCTGCCATAAATACTGCTCTGCTTCCCGAATTTGAGGCCTACTGACTCTCGGGTATATATTCTTTATGTGAATTGGAATCATGAGAAAACCCAAGCACCTATGGGCTATCTTCTGCAGGTTTTGAAGAACTCATTTGACACAAAGGATCCCTATTTTCAATTGATGGAGGTCAGGAACCTTACAGTGGAAGGCGAGAGACTTCGTCCACAATGACTGCTTTTTTGGCCATTTTGGTTTTGGAAGCACACATGTTATCTTTCTTTAGATCCATCAGGTTGAGAATCTATGCAACAGCCTCACACATTGCCACGAGTCTGATGCAGACACATCCCTTTCCAAAGCAATTAAGCAAAGAGCTACAGGTGATGCCCATTAATTTCCATTGAAAACCATTTTTTTCAGGCTTCACAAAGGGGTGGACTGAGACAAAGACGTTTCTGACATTCAGGGCAACAGAACAATAGGTAAGCAAATGGCCCATTGCAGGGTTTCTCGAATGATATCTGAGTTTTCTGTGATGATCCCATTCCCTTCAGCTTTCCAGTACGTGGCCATGTCACAGAGCTTGGAGGTGGTACATATTGTGGACACCAAACCATGAGCCTATTCTGGAGAGTGGCCCGAATTCAAGAAGAAAACAGGAACTTAGGAAGATAGCAGTTGTTACCCATCCATAAGGCAAGCCACAGTCCATTTATAAATTGGGAAGGATGAATGCTGTGAAGCTTTCTACAAGACAGGAAACTTCCATTGATGCATTCTATTTTCTAATGTCTACAACCACAGACACAGTGGGATAAACAGACATAGAAACACTCGCCTTATCAAAAGACTTACTAGAAACGATCCAATCCAAACCAAACAAAGCGACTTTCCTACCTATTCCCAGATCATGAGACAAAACCATAACTTACACGCACACCCAAAAAGTCACCGCCTTCCCCCAAGTAGGTCTGTAACTATCCGGAGAGTCCTCTGATTGATGGGCCATACTATGTTCCCCCGAAATGGGCTATCCTATGTCAGATCTGGTCTCCTTGCCAACAATGTGAAGTTGTCAGGTGCCAGTGATGAGCCACTACCTGCTTTCTCAGGAAAGGCCCCTCTTCAGAGGTCTCTTGGCATTTGGCCATCTTCACATCAGTAGTTGCCAAGAAAGACTGACTCTGTCCTTGGTAATTCCAATCATGTGAGACCACTGGGACTGGGACTGGGACTGCCTCTGGATGCCTGGCTTTTTGGATCCCAAATTCAGAGAGTTCCATCACCAAGAAAGTGATGTAGGTCACTTCCTTCTGGAATTGAATGAGGTCACTGCCTAGGCAATCACTTTTTCCTAACAGTTGCTTCCAAGTGTCCCAATAGATGGAGGCTGCCCCTACTTCCTGTGACACTTTCACAAGTTAGAATAGTATATCAAACATAGCACCCGGAAGCAGCTCTCCACACAGGCCTGGTTTGGTCCAGGAACCAAGAAGAGAGATTAAGAAGAGAGAGATTGCTTCAGACACACCCATTCATCCTGACCAGGTTGTTTGTTGTGGAAGATGACTTTTGCTCTCTCAGGTCCTTCATAGCTTCCTCTATCTTCCCCAGGGTTCATTTCTGCATGGACCTTTGAGGTTCTCAGCAGGTGGAAGATCTATTACGTTCCTGTATTGTAAGACCAACTCTGTCCCTGCTCTTCTGTAAAGTTAGATTGAGGGCAAAGTGTATGGTTAGGTTTAATAACATGTTTGATTTGGGTTAGAAATCATTCTGCTGGATGAATAATGGTATTGGGAACCTGCGATATTTGTAAGTATATTTAGAGGTGAAATATATGTATGAAAACAGAAATCTAGGTAAGATTTGAAACCCAGAAGGGCATTGGATCCTTGATTGGGATACTTAGCTTTGAATTATGTTCTGCACATGTGTCTCAGATAAATCTATACACAATGGTATAGGACCTTGTACCTTGGATGATTGAATGTCAAAGAGAACATCCAGTCTAAAAAGGATAGTTGGTAGGATTAGGAAGATAGTTGGTAGAATTAGAAAAAAAGAGTGAGTATAGGATTTGGACAAAAAGTTCTTTAGCAATAGGGTTTCGGGTAGAGAGAAAATGTAAATGTCAGCACATGTGAAGAGTTGGTCACAATGATGAATTGGGGAAAATATGTAGGAAAGCAGATATCAATAGAGACATAGGAAATCAGGCAAATGATAAAGTGATTGATTGGATTAGACATTTTCAGCAGGCTTGAAGTTGAATATATAATCTTAGGAAGAAACACATATGTAGTCACCAATAGGATTGACATTTGAGAGCATTAGCCAACCTGGACACGGATGATTTTTATAATCCATACTCATATTCCATTTAGGCTTTGGTACAATAGTAAGTGTGACTTTGCATTTTGTTGCCAGAATATTACTGTGATAAAATGTATATGTAGATCAGGTGACATGAGTATTTCTTGCACCATTTCTGGGAGCAATATTTTGAAGAGGTATAAATTAGTATTGGGGGCACAAATAGGTGTACCATGTGCGTATGAATACAGAGAGAATGATTGAATAGACCATACTGTGAATAAATAATATAACTTGTTCCAACTTTAAAAATTGGAATAAATTAATATCTAAAAATACATAGCAAATCTTATATTGATATACATACATTCATTCCAACCAGTTATACATCTAATGGTAATATTAGGGTTGTGGTTTATCATAAATTGTGTGTGAGTTTTGCTTCAAAATTGATTATGGAAATCGAAAATAATGTGTTTGAAAAGAAGTCTCATGAAATGAGCAGTCAAAAACAAGGAGGAATATATGTGTTCTGAAGCAGGAAGTGATTGAATGTGTTACAAATGTCTTTAAATTTGTGAACTTGTGGATGAAATGTACATTTTATGATGTACAAAAACTGAAGAAATAGAAATGTACCAGTGTTGAATAAAATTGAACGTCAAAATACACATCATGTCCCATAGGAATCTACTAGCATTGATGTTAAAGTGGGTCAGTTACTGTAGAAATATAAGGATTGTTTTGCACCATTCACTGAATTAAGTTTTCAGTACTAGAAAACAAATATGTATTTCAGGTGGATGAATGTTTCTGAAAATAATCTTATGAAAAGTTGATTATAAAACCACATACATGAACATTAGTGAATTTAGGGAGTGTATAATAAGACACATGTATTTCATATTTTGAAAAATCTAGAGTATATATATATATATATATATATATATATATATATATATATATATATATATCACACAGAGATACATTGGAAAGTAGAAAATATATGCCAATCAAAATTCATCGTGAAATATATATCATCCACAGATCCAAAAATATTAATTTTACTGAACATGGATTTATGTATAATGTTGTTCAACTAAAAAGCTCACTCATAGTTTGAATTTTCAGTTCCAAAAGCATTTAGGAGGAGTGATATCTTCTCATACTTTGTATCTGCCAAGTTAGCCACCTCACAAAAATGTACGTGTATTCCAGGTAGAATTTTATATGTGCATATAAAAATACATGTGCTGAATTGGCTACAGAAAAAGGGAGACAGGAATTCACATGTGTGTTAACTTTAAAAACACATGGAGAACTATTTCAAGAAAAAAATTGACAAGATTTATAACTCCTACCCTATATCATGCAAAAGGCAAGACCAACTATTCACCATGCCTCCTCTGAACTGCTTGTATTTCTATTCTGTTTGGGTTATTTTTTTCCATCATATTAGGATTAGTAGTCAGAGTCTAGTAGGGTATGGGTTAGTGTCAGGGTTTCAGTATTTCGAATGAAAAATTGGAAAATGTATTCAATGTGTATGTAAATATGTGCTACACAAAAATCTTCCCACTCTCATCCAGAACAATGCCTTGACAATACCTTCGCCCAAAGTAAGACACAATTAGAGTAGAAGAGTTAGAAATTCCGTGAATACATATCTGGAATGGAAAACGATCAGGAATTCACAATCTTGGAAGTGGTAGAGGAGCTTTCAAAAGTAAGGGACAGGGTAAACACTCCACAAACATGGAATTCTGCTGTCCTAGAGACTTCTTGGGAAACTGTCTGTGAGGTTGGGCACTTGAAATATATGTTGTTGTCAGGAGGTTTAGCTTCCTTTCTAGTGAGACCATAAAAGCTGGGTCTGCATCTATGTGACCTGGAGGACATTGTTTCTTTTTTCCCAATGAACATGAGGCAGCATTGCTGAATTCTCCCTTTCTAGGTAAACTGTGGCCCCTGGGGGCTAAATGTCTCCCCGTGTGGACTGTGAAGCCATATGGTCATCCTCTATTTTCGTGGTGTTTCTTGCTCCTGCACTGGAAGTTTGGTATTTGTTTCACGAAATACAAGGAGTTCAAATGGAACACAGTACGGGAGGGAGTTCTGTCACGTGTGGTGAGTCAGTGTCTGCAGGAGAATACAAGAACCAGGCTTCTATCCCACATAGCTTGCCCCCTTGACTATAGCAACCTGATTTTGAACAGTGTCCTGAAACCTCTCCATATAAAAAGATGCCTTTACATATAAGGGTCTGATGGCTTCACCATTTCAGTCACAAGCCATTTGGAAGCCAATGGCAGATCCACATGGCCCCACCACAGATGTTTTATCACACACCTGCCCACCATTGCTCTAGGCCCACTGCTGAGGCAGGATCCAACTTTCTGGCATCGCTGTTAAACACAATTTTCATGAAAACCAGTCAATCAAGGCACTGTCTGGTATACTCATTGTTGGGAAAAGTATAAACGGCAGCTATACCCCAGAGAAAACCCCCAACATGGTGCCTAAGGACTTCTTCTTCCTACCTTCTTTTTTCTGCAGTGGTGCGAAATGTTCCCACCCGTGTGAACTCTCCCGCTGGCTCCAATTTGAAATCTCGCTGGTGGGGAACCTTAGCCCGAATAAGAACTAATTCCTGGGCTCCAGAGCTGATATCTGAAAGAACTTACCAATAAACGGTTTGCCTGCCATTTATCTAAGCCCTTCCATCTTCCCCTTAGTTCTATATAAGCAGGCTTTTTGCAATAAAATTGGAATTCTCCCAGCGAAGTGCCTTTGCGTGGGAAGTTCTTTCATTCTGGTGCCCCGTGTGAGGATACCGGTGAGCTCTTTCTAACAAGAGCCCCGTCCTCTGCTCCACCGAGACACTCCGCCCTGGTCCACTCTTTTCAGACGCCGGCTTCCTGCACTCACCACTGATCTGACGTATGTAATCCTCCCCTGACCCCAGCTTGCCAACTCCCTTTGGGCTACCGCTTGTTTTGTGACCATGATCGTCCCGCACACTGTAGACGCCCGGTAGGGGAGAGGGAATTCCTCCCACCAAGACCTTTACTGGTCACAGTGGACCCTCTGGTGATCCGTTTCCCTTTGGGGATTGAGGGTTCTGAGTTTACAGGAGAGGCTCTGTGGTTTTTCCTCCTCTGCTGCCACTGCTGCTGCCGGCTAGATTTGCTGTTTCCTGCGGGGCTGCTGTATCTGGCTGAAGCTGCCTCTCTGCTCAGGGAAAACTGAAATCCCGTCCTAGAACTGCATTCTGCTGGAGCTGGAGTTCTGTTTTCATTACTGACTTCTTCAGCTGCGTTCGAAAACTTTCCTGACATCAGGTTGCCCATGGCTCCAAACCCATTGGGTCTTCCAGATCGCACTTCACTGTTGACGACCAGGTAGTACCCTCTGTATTTCCTCACGACAGCTGGTCATTTTGGGGACACCCACCTGACTGCCGTTCGCCCTGAGCTTCTTGGAAGCTGTTCCACCTCGGATTTTCTCTTTGTCTCTCTCGCTTACTCTTATTCTCTCTCTCTGTCTCTGTCTGTCTGTCTCTCTCTCTCTCTCTCTCTCTCTCTCTCTCTCTCTCTCTCTCTCTCTCTCTTCCATCTCTTCCTGTGACAATGGGCACCTCTTCATCTGTACCTGAAGCCTCACCTCTCAAATGTTTAATAAAAAATCTGGCCACACTCTTCCTCACACCAGACATCAAGCCCAAACTTTTAATCAAATTCTGTACCCAAGATTGGCCTACATATCCACTGGATAATGGCAATCATTGGCCTCCAGAAGGCTCCTTAGATCCAAACCTCCCCCGGGACCTTTTTAACTACTGCCAGCGTCTGAAAAAGTGGAAGGAGATTCCCTGCATTGAAGGTTTTAGCCTTCCCACACAGCACCTTGTCTCTGCTCCTCCTGCCCTCCCCCTCAGGTCCTCCTTGCTTGCAATCCCCTCTCTTCCCCTACTTCTACTTCTGACTTCACAGATTCTTCCTCATTCGACCCAGCAGATGAACCCCCACCTTATCCCCAGCCACATCTGCCCCTTCTCTTCCACTATACCCTCCTCATCCTCTGCCTGATTCCATGGATCCTCAGCCTTCCATTTTATCCCCCTTCCTTCCATCCTCTTCTGCCTGCTCCACCTCCTCCTCTTCCAAAGAGACACTCGCTTCCCCTCCCTCTCCTTCCTGTCCTTCGCCTGCCTCTTTCAGTCGCCCTGTTACCAGGTCTAAAGGACTCCTTCCCACCCCTAAGACAATCGCACCCCTTCGTGAGGTAGCTGGCCCCGAGGGTGTCATCAGAGTCCACGTGCCCTTCTCCATGTCAGACATTACTCAGCTAGAGAGGAAGTTAGGCTCAATCACCAATAAACCCACCACTTACACTCGGGAGTTTCAATGGGTCCTGCAAGCATATAGCCTCACTCATCATGACATATACATGCTCTTCGCCAATACACTTCTCCCCGAGGAAAGGCAATGGGTCTGGGAGCTAGCCCAAGCCCATGCTGATGAAAATTATAGGACCAATCCTAACCACCCCATGGGCCCTCATGCTGTCCCAGAGCAAGATCCCCTATGGGATTACAACACCCCTGAAGGCTTACAGACTCATGACCTTTTTACATCCTGCCTCTTGGCTGGCCTGAAAAAGGCCAACCGCAAGGCTGTTAACTTTAAAAAGGTGCAGGAGGTCATTCAAAGGAAGGTGGAAACACCTTAAGAATTCCTGGAGAGACTAACCAAGGCCATTCAACAGTGCACATAACTCGACCCAGAAACCCCGGATGGCCGTCATGTCTTAATGACATATGTTCTCGTCCAAAAATACTCTGACATTAAAGCCAAGCTTAAAAAGCTTGAACAGGGCCCTGCTACTCCTCAGACCGAAATCCTCGCTGTCGCTTTAAAGGTTTTTCATGGTAGAGAGGATGAAAGTGAATGCCGTAGGCAGAGAGCTGAAAATGCCAAATTCCAAATGTTGGCCCAGGTCATTCAGAGAAGGCCATCACCACACCGTCCCAATGTGACACCCCCTGGAACTTGCTTCAAATGTGGTAAGGATTGTCCTTTGCCAAGAACACCCTACAACCCCTGCCCAACATGCCATCAAAGGAGACACTGGGGGGCAGACTGCCCAACAACCCGGAAGGGAGGTTGGTCAGCCACCCGGCAACCCCAGCCTCTCCTGGGCTTGGCAGAGGAGGAATGATGGAGCCCTGGGCCTTCCCTCCAGACTATTACCATCAAGAATCAAGAGCCTAGGGTCACCTTCCTGGTGGATGGACGCTTCATTACCTTCCTCTTGGATACTGGTACCACTTTTTCGGTCTTGAGGGAGTATTGGGGTCCTACCACAGCCTCAAAAACTCCTATTGTCGTGGTAGGATGTAAACATATTTTCCCTCAAAATCCCTTTTGTCCTTCACTCACTCCTTTCTCGTTATGAGCCATTGCCCCATTCCCCTTCTGGAAAGGGACATACTCTCACTATTAAAAGTCACCATTCACATATCACCCCACACCTCTCCTACCTCTCATTTCCTCATGATGTTCCTAGGGGCAGATACACCTCCTTCATGCACTCTCCCACGACTATCTAAACCAGTTAACCCTGAGTTTTGGGACACAACTACACCCTTTATGGCTAAATGCAGTCATATTCATATTGTCTTATGGGACCCTTCAAGATATATTAGTCAACCATGATATCCACTCACAACCACAGCCTTCTTTGGATTAGAAGCCATCATCCAGGATTTATTATGAAAGGGGTATCTTAGGCCTACACACTCTCCTTTCAACACCCCCATTCTGGCACTTAAGAAACCTAACGTGTCCTACAGGCTGGTTCTAGACCTTCCCCTTGTCAACTCCTCTGTGGTCCCCATCCACCCGCTAGTGTCCAACCCTTACACCCTCCTCTCTCAGATCCCTGCCACTACTACCCACTTCTTGGTTCTAAATTTAAAACATGCGTTCTTTTCTATTCCCTTGTTCTCAGAATCTCAGGATATCTTTGCTTTTACTTGCACTGACTCTCACACCCGCCATTTTCATCAGCTTACCTGGACTGTCCTCCCACACGGATTCAGGGATAGCCCCCATCTCTTTGGCCAAGTTCTTGCCCAGGACCTCACATCCTTTCACCCGACCTGTCCTGACTCTACTCTCCTTCAATATGTCAATGACCTTCTTCTATGTAGTCCCTCTGGGAACACTCTCAATCCCACACCGCTCAGCTTCTTAATTTCCTAGCAGACAAGGGAAATAGGGAGTCTCCCCACAAAGCCCAGGTTTCCCAGTCTTCTGTCACCTATCTTGGTTTTTGCCTTACACCCAGAAAAAAGGAAATAACACTGGATAGGAGGCAACTCCTCTCTGATCTTCCAGTGCCCCATACAAAAGCGAAAATACTATCATTCCTAGGACTAGCAGGTTATTTTAGGGCCTGGATCCCAAATTATTCTCTTCTATACAAATCCTGTATGACCTAGCAAAGGGACTCCCTAGTGAATCTCTTGCCTCCTCCCCAAACTACCGCTTGTGCAAGCTTCAGCAACTCCTCTTAAAAGCACCTGCCCTTAACCTTCCTCATCTTTCAAGACCATTTCATGTATATGTCCATGAAAAAGGGAGGCAAGAACTTGGGGTCTTAGGTCAAAACTATGGGCCTACATTTGCACCTGTGGCATATTTGTCCAAGCAACCTGACCCTACCATCCGTGAGTGGGCCCCTTGCTTAAGAGCTCTGGATGCTGGACAAATTTTACACAAAGAAGCCTCTAAGCTTAGTTTTGGGGCCCCTTTAACTATCCACTCCCCACATCACTTGAAGGATCTTTTAGCTTATAAGGGCTTTCAAAACCTTCCTCCATCCAGAGTTCTGTCGCTCCTCACTTCCTTTCTGGAAAACCCTAATATTACTTTCCTCCCCTGCTCTGCACAGAGCCCTGCCTCACTGCTCCCAATGACTCCCACGTCTAACACACCAACTCATAATTGGTTGGAAACCTTAGATGATTTCCTCCCCTGTCATTCTTCCATTTCTGAGAGACTACTAACCTAGCCTGACCTTATCTGGTTTACTGATGGCAGTTCCTTTAGGCAGAATGGCACTCATTACTTTGGATACACTGTAGTTTCAGCCACTGAGATTATAGAGGCCAAAGCTCTGCCTTCAGGAACTACCAACCAGCAGTCTGAACTTATAGTAGCCACTCGTGCCTGCCTTCTTGCACAAGGCAATTCCCTCACCCTTTATACTGATTCAAAATATGTCTTCCATATCTTATCCCATGGTGCAATATGAAAGGAGCGAGGCCTACTTACCACCAAAGGTAATGTGATCACTAATTCGGCTCTTATAACCAATCTGATAGAGGCCTCCCACTTACCCACCCAGGTGGGAGTTGTCCATTGTAGGTCTAATCAGAAGGACGTCTCTCTTATCACTGAGGGCAATGCCAAAGCTGACCAGGCGGCACAAATGGCTGCTACAACTTCCAATGATGGACCCCCTGGGGGACATATACTGGCCACTTTAGACAGCTCATCTGAAGCCCCTACTTCTTCCAGTAAGAACAAGGATCTCTTCAAGTTCCTTCATACTCTATTCCTTTCCAATTCTCAGACTTTGACCCTCTTTTTACAGAGTTTCTTCTCGCTCACACTCTCTGACAAAGCCATGCTACAGAATATAGCCTCTAATTGTCAGATCTGTCAGTGGACCAACACTTATACTCCTTTACGGCCCAAACCTTTTCCTTCCCACCAAGCCCGGGGACACACTCCCACTGCTGACTGGCAGGTAGACTTCACCAACATGCTCACAGTATGGCGCACTAAATACCTCCTTGTCTTTGTGGACACTTTCTCTGGTTGGATTGAGGCATTTCCCACTTCCAATAAAACGGCTTCCACTGTAGCTTTAATCTTACTGACAGACATCATCCCCAGGTTTGGTATGCCCACTTCTCTACAATATGACAATGGCCCTGAGTTTATTTCTAGGATCACACAAAAGGTATCTCAAGCCCTCTTCTTCAAGTGGCATTTCCACTGTCCATATTATCCCCAAGCTTCAGGGAAAGTGGAAAGGGTAAATCGTACTCTAAAGGAAGTCCTTACCAAATTGACAATGGAATTAAACTTAGACTTGGTCAAACTCCTTCCCTTGGATTTGCTTCGAATCAGAGCTCTCCCTAAAAACCATCTTTACTGTCTCCCTTTGAGATAATGTATGGAAGAACTCTTATACCCCCTGGGTTGGTCATTTCATAAGGACCTGTCACCCGAGATTTGTCTTTGCCTCTTTTGTATCATCTCTGCTCGGAACTCTGGAAATATCAGGACTGACTTCATCCGGACACAGTGTCCTCTCCAAACACTCCTCCCTTAACACATGAGAGTCTACTATATTATAATACCCCAGAGGAGAAAGGGACTCTTGCCCCATAATGGGAAGGCCCCTATCCTGTCTTTCTCTGTATCTCCACTGCCGCCAAACTCTCCTTACCAGACAACCGTCTAACTCCCTGGATTCACATTTCTAGGTTGAAGCCATATCACCAGGAGTCCCCACCTGCTGACGACAGGACCAACCCAGAGGAACTCCAAGAATCACCTCCTGAACCTCCCCTTTACTCCTGCTCTCCACACTCATCTCACTCATTTAAGTTGCGGCTCACACGGTATTCCATGCAGCCCAATTCCTCTTAAAAAAGTCACAATGAGCTCTCCCAACACCCTAATCTTCTGTAACTGCTTGTTTTTTGTGCTCTGCTTATTTTCTGTGATCTATCGGGACTGGTCTTTACCCTCCTCTCCTACCACGTATTTATTCACTCTTCAGGAACGATACACAGAACATGGCATGAAGAAGGTCCGCACAGTGGATGCAACTACTTGCTTCATCCACAACTGCACCTCTATTTCCCTAAAATTGTCACCTTCAAGGACCTTCGTCCCTGGTAGCTGGAACTGGCCTTTCATTTGCTTCCTTTTTGATCAAACAAAAGGCTATTGTCATTGGTGGCCTGAGATATATAATGGGTGCCCCTATTGCTCATGCAGGTTCCATGATGAACATGGTAGCTATTCTTACCACTCACTTGGTTACCCTAAAGGGTGGACTTCTAGTTACCTAAAGTGGCATAAAGGCTCATCATCTGATAACAATGGATGGTATACTTTAGATATACCTGACCCCAAGGCCAAACGTTGGGACTATGTTGAGTTTGCTGTCTATGCTTGGACAACCTCAGCCAGACCCACAGGGTGGATGACAGTTGGCCGCACCCTGATTATGCCACCTAAGGCAACCATCCAGATAGTCGAACACATTAAGGACTCAGAATCAAAACTTCGAGATCTTATCCATTGCTCATCCAAAAAGGATTCAAACCCTTCAACCCCCTCAGGTCCCCCTGACACATGGCTCAATTTAATACACCAAACTCTTTGATTATTAAACTCCACCCCTCTTTCTGTACCTCCTTCTCAGTGCTTTCTCTGTGCTTCACTTAGTCGTCCACTTCTAGCAGCGGTCCCATTAGCAACAGAAAATATTTCAGCAAAAACCTACAATTTCTCTAAGAAAGGACAACCCCTACATGTGACACGTATCCCACTGTGGGAAAGTTATTCCACCAATACTTTATTTGCTTTCATCTGTTTCCACCTGCCAATAATGAATCCTTTACCCATTTGTTCCTTGAGCTTAAGCACCCAATCGAGCCCTGCGTTTATGCAACCTGCACATTTCCTCTGGTGTAATGGGTCTTTATGTACCTCAACGATCAATGTCTCTGGCACCTGTTTCTTGGTTACTGTAGTTCCTCAGCTGTCTTTGTATGCTCCCACCGAATTCCGACAGTTGGCCCGACCTTCCCGAACCCATAGGGCAGTCTTTCTGCCAGTTCTGGTAGGCCTCACTTTAACAACCTCAGTGGCGGGTCTCGGACTCTCTGTTGGAGCTATAGATCATGCTCTATGGGCATCCAATGACCTGCAACAAAAACTGCAGGAAGCACTCGATACCACTGCTGAGTCTCTGGGCTCCTTGCAGCACCAGGTTACTTCATTGGCACACGTGGCTTTACAGAACCAAAGGGCAATTGATCTTCTCACTGCAGAAAAAGGGGGTACATGCCTATTCCTCAGAGAGGAATGTTGCTATTATGTCAATGAATCTGGGCTGATAGAAAAAAATGTTGTTAAACTGCAGGAATTTTCGACCAAATTGCTCAAACCTAGCTCCTCCAATCCCATAACAGGGTTCTTCCAATCCTATCTTGCAATGTACGTGCTACCTATCTTGGGGCCCCTTATTGGGATGCTCCCTTTTTGTGCTCTCTTGCCATGCATAATGAAGTTCCTTCAAACCCAACTGCAAAAAATTTCTAATCAAAATTTCAACCAGCTTTTGCTTAGGCACTACCATCCTCTGATGACCGATGAACCCCTAACATCTCCAAGAGAACAGTTCACTCAGTGATGAAGCTCACTACCAGGCACGATGGAATGCAATGTACATCAGACAGTGGGAGGCAACGAGCTTGGAGAACCTCTTAAACTGCCATCCTGGATTCAGGAGTCTTTATGACCTTCTAAGCTTCCTCATGGCCCTTGGCCTCTTCTATGTAAGTCCCCCAACATGGAACTTTTGCCAAAAATTGACCTTTGCTTTAATATTTATTTTCATTCTGTTTTTATTCACTCTGATCTTTCAGGTGCTGGTGACGCCATGTCCAGGCAACGCTTCCAGTATTTCTTAGAGTCTCTGTTACAGGACCAGTGGCTGATACCAACAATCTCCTCCATCCAGTACTGGTTTCATGCCATCGACAACTTGTGGCATCAGGGAACTTTCATAGACTTTACGCCTACTGAAGTAGCTATCTATACCACTGGGTTTTATTTCTGGCTGCCATGATATCCCCAGACCTGCCCCCCGAGCATTCGTCCACTTCCCTTTCTAGGCCCCACAGCACCCCCACACAGCAGGAAGCAGCCAGAAATGACAAAAAACGCCCCACTTTCTAAGAAAACAAAAAGGGAGTAATGTTAGGAAAAGTATAAATGGCAGCCATACCCCAGAGAAAAACCCCAACATGGCACCTAAGGACTTCTTCTTCCTTCCTTCTTCTTTTCTGCAGTGGCGTGAAAAGTCCCCACCCTTGTTAACTCTGCAGCCAGCGCCAATTTCAAATCTCGCTGGTGGGGAACCTTAGCCCCAATGAGAACTAATTCCTGGGCTCCGGAGCTGATATCTGAAAAAACTTATTCTCAGAACATGAGACCAAACCACAAACCCACAACCACACCCACAAAGGCACCTCTTTCCCCCAAGTAGGTCTGTGACTATTCGGAGTGTTCTCTGACTGCTGGGCCATACTATGTTCCTCCGAAATGGCCTGTCTTGTCTCAGATCTGGTCTCCTTGGCCAACTCTGTGAAGTTGACAGGAACCAGCGGTGAGCCACTACCTTCTTTCTCAGGAAAGGCCCCTCTTCAGAGCTCTTCTGGCATTTGGACATCTTCAAATCAGTAGGTACCAAGAAAGACTGACCCTGTCCTTGGTAAATCCAAACAAGTGAGACAACTGGGACTGGGACTGGGACTGGCTCGGGGTGCCTGGCCTCCTGGATCCCAAGTTCAGAGAGTTCCAACACCAAGGAAGTGAGGTGAGGTCACTTCCTTCAGGAACTGAATGAGGTCACTGCCTTGGCAACCACTTTGTTTTAACAGTTGCTTCTAATGGTCCCTTTAGATGGAGGCTGCCCCTACTTCCTGTGACCCTTTCATAAGTTAGAATGGGATATATAATCCATAGGCTCTCAGGAACAGCTCTCCATAAGGCCTGGTTTGGTCCGTCTTCTCTACATTAAGAAGACAGAGGCTGATTCAGACACCAAACTTCATCCTACCAGGTTGTTTTCCATGGAAGATGACTTTTGCTCTCTCAGGTCCTTCATAGCTGCCTACATCTTCTCCAGGGATCATTTCTGCACATACCTTTGAGGTTCTCATCAGGTAGAAGATTCCATACATTCCTGTATTGTAAGACCAACACTGTCACTGCTTTTCTGTAAAGTTAGATTGAGGGAACAGTTTATGGTTAGTGTTAATAACATTTTCAATTTTGATTAGGAACCATTCTGCTCGATGAACAATGGTATTGGGAACCTGCGATATTTATAAGAATATAGAGGTAAAATATATGAACGAAAAGAGAAATCGAAGTAAGATTTGAAGCCCAGAAGGTCACTGGGTCCTTGATTGAGATACTTAGCATTGAATTACGTTCTGCACAGATGTCTCAGATAAATCGATATACAATGGCATAGGACCTTGTACCTTGGATGATTGAATGTAGAAGAGAACATCCAGTCAAAAAGGGATAGTCGGTAGGATTAGGAAGACAGTAGGTAGGTTTAGGAAGAAGAGTGGAATATAGGATTTGGACCAAAGTTTTTTAGCAATAGGGTTTCAGTTAGAGAGTGAATGTTAGTGATAGCACATGTGAAGATTCAGTCACAATGATGAACTGGGGAAAATATGTAGGAAATCAGATATCAATAGACACATTACAAAATCATTCAAAGTGTAAAGTGAGTGACAGCTTTAGACATATTCAACAGGGTTGAGTTTGAATATATAATCTTTGGAAGAAACAAATATGTAGTCACCAATAGGATTTTCATTTGAGATCATTAGGCAACCTGGACATGGATGATTTTAGTAATCCATGTTCACTTTCCATTTAGGTATGGTACAATCATAAGTGTGAACTTTGCTTTTTCTGTTCAGAATATTACTGTGATAAAATGTATATGTACATCAGGTTACATGTATTTGTTCCACCATTTCTGGGAGCAATATTTTGAAGATGTATAAATTAGTATTGGGGGTACAAAGAGGTGTACCCTGTGTCTATGAATATAGAGATAATACATGAATAGACCATACTGTGAATAAATAATATAACTGGTTCCACTTTAAATAATGGATTGAATTGATATCTGTAAATAAGTAAGAAATCTTATATTGATATACAATCATTCTTTCCAACCACTTATACATTTAATGGTAATATTGATGTTATGGTTTATCATGACGGGTGTTTTGCTTCAAACATGATAATGGAAATCGAAAATAATGTGTTTGGAAAGAAGTCTCATGAAAAGAGCAGTCAAGAAACATGGAGGAATACATGGGTTCTGAAGCAGGAAGTGATTTGAAGTTAAACAAATGCGTATAAATTTGCTAAATTGTGGATGAAATATGTATCCTATGATGTGCATAAACTGAAGAAATAGTAATGTTCCAGTGTTGAATAAAAATGAACGTCAAAATGCACATCATGTCCCATAGGAATCTACTTGCATTGATGTTAAACTCGGGTCAGTTACTGTAGAAATATTATGATTTGGCTTTTTTTTTTGGTGTTTAATACAATTTATTTTAGTACTAGCATGCCACAGAATGTAGAGGAAGGAACAATGGATTTTTAGTTATAGCACTAATGATCTAACATTTAATGACTATTTTGGGGAGTCTAGTAATTACATAAGGCTATGTAACATATTGTTTTTTAATTAACATTCAAAAAAGCTTGGATTTTTGGTAATATTTCTACTTTTTTATTTTTTATATTTCAGTTGTTGATGGACCTTCATTTTGTTTATTTTTATGTGGTGCTTAGAATAGAACCCAGTGCCTCACACATGCTAGACAATCATGTTACCACTGAGCCAAAAACCCAGGCCCTCCACTTTTTTCTTAACATCGAATATGCCTCTCCCTCTTCTTTACTCACTTTCGTCCTCATTTTTCCCCTTCTCTCTCTTCCTTTTTCATTTTCCATCCATATCAATTTTTCTCTCATGTCATTACAAACAGTATCTTGCTATGAAATTTAAATTTAAGACTGTTTTTTATAGTCATTCTTTTTTCTTGAGAAAATTTTAAAATTATAATCACCTGATAGATATATCACTATACGTTTATTATATATATGTATCTATATTCATGCATATGCATTACATATATTATATATGTATATATACAGTTATGTTTAAAAGTACTTTGATTAGCCTGTTAGATATAATATAGACCATATCTTTCTTAATTCTCAAGTCTTCCAGAATTAACATCTTACAGTGAAATTCAATTAAACATATTTAAGTAAACACGTATCTTTCTTATTTATCTATACTGATAATTTATGGTTTTATATCACATTAAGCTATAATATGGCATAATATATCTTATGAATTAGAGAAAAATTTTTTAAAAAACCTACTATTTAAGGACCATATGCACTGACATTTTAAATGGCTTTCTCGTGATTTCAATTTCTATCAATTGTGTATTAATTGCCAAATATTTATTTTAGTACTTTTCATATTCATAATTGATATAAGGTCAATTGTTTAATTCTTCTTGTAAGTAGTTACTTATTACAGCAGGGACATTATTAATAATTCTAAATCTTTATAAGAAAAATGGTACAAAGATATTTTCATGCAAAATTAAGAATAATTGCATGCTCTGAATGTTTGATTGTTAATAGATATAACAAAGAGCTTTTGATGAGTCTCTTCCCCAGAAAAACATAAAATGCAAAGATATAGTTGGGTATGTATGTCCAAATAAAGATAAGGAGAAATACACATTATTAGCTAGAAACAATTAAATAAAAGATGTAAAGAAAAATCTAACACATTGTACGAACTTGTCAGATGAGGTAGTATTCTGGAAGAATAGCCTAAGGCTAGACCTGGTCCATGACAAAATATTAACTAAAAAAATGAAATATGAAAAATATAGGAAATGCTATAAATTTTTCATAAAGGTAGGTGAATTATCCTTTAATCTCAATTTATGTGCATTTTCAGAAGCCAAATTTCTGGTAAAATAAATTTGTGATAGTTACAACTACACAAAACAAAGTTTCTGCTTAGCAAAATGAATGCATCTCAACCCTTTTTTAGCTGATTTCTTCCCACTCAATTTTAAACCTTTATTTATTTATTTATTTTTATTGGTTGTTCAAAACATTACAAAGCTCATGATATATCATCTTTGATACATTTTTCTCATTTGGTTTATGAACTCCCATTTTTTCCCCAAATAAGAATTGCAGAAACACATTGGTTACACATTCACATTTTTACATAATGGCATATTAGTGACTGTTGTATTCTTCTACCTTTCCTATCCCCTACTATCCCCCCTCCCCTCCCCTCCCATCTTCCCTCTCTACCTCATGTGCTGTTGTTTAATTCTCTCCATTATTTCCCCCCCCCATTTCCCCTCACAACCTATTATGTGTAATTTTGTGTATCATTGAGGGTATCCTACCATTTCCATATGCTTTCTGTTCTCTCTCCCTTTCTCTCCCCCCACTCGTCTTTGTATAATGTTAATCTTTTCCTCATGCTCTTCCTCCCTTTCTGTTCTTAGTTGCTCTCTTTATATCAAAGAAGACATTTGGCATTTGTTTTTTGAGGATTGGCTAGCTTCGCTTAGCATATTCTGCTCTAATGCCATACATTTCCCTGCAAATTCTATGATTTTGTAATTTTTTAGTGCTGCGTAATACTCCATTGTGTGTAGATTCCACATTTTTTTTTTATCCATTCATCTATTGAAGGGAATCTAAGTTGGTTCCACAGTCTAGCTATTGTGAATTGTGCCGCTATGATCATTGATGTGGCAGTATCCCAATAGTATGCTGCTTTAAGATCCTCAGGGAATAGTCCAAGAAGGGTGATAGCTTGGTCAAACGGTGGATCCATTCCCAGCTTTCCCAGGAATCTCCATACTGCTTTCCAAATTGGCTGCACCAATTTGCAGTCCCACCAGCAGTGTACAAGTGTCCCCTTTTCCCCACATCCTCGCCAACACTTACTGTTGTTTGACTTCCTAATGGCTCCCAATCTTACTGGAGTGAGATGGTATCCTAGGGTGGTTTTGATTTGCATTTCTCTGACTGCTAGAGATGGTGACCATTTTTTCATGTACTTGTTGATTGATTGTATGTTCTCCTCTGTGAAGTGTCTGTTCAGGTCCTTGGCCCATTTGTTGATTGGGTTATTTGTTATCTTATTTTTTTAATTTTTTGAGTTCTTTGTATATTTTGGATATTAGGGCTTTATCTGAAGTGTGAGGGTTAAAAATTTGTTCCCAGGACGTAGGTTCTCTATTTACCTCTCTTATTGTTTCTCTTGCTGAGAAAAAAAAATTTAGTTTAAGTAAGTCCCATTGATTTATTCTTGTTATTAACTCTTGGGCTATGGGTGTCATATTAAGGAATTTGGAGCCCGACCTCACAGTATGTAGATCGTAGGCAACTTTTTCTTCTATCAGATGCAGTGTCTCTGATTTGATATCAAGCTCCTTGATCTATTTTGAGTTAACTTCCTTGCTTGGCGAGAGAAAGGGATTCAGTGTCATTTTGTTGCATATCGATTTCCAATTTTTCTAGCACCATTTGTCCTTCGTATATTGCAGGTTTTTAGCCCCTTTTATCAAATATAAGAAAGTTGTAATTTTGTGGATTGGTTTCTGTGTCCTCTATTCTGTACCATTGGTCCACCTGCCTGTTTTGGTACCAGTACCATGCTGTTTTTGTTACTATTGCTTTGTAGTACAGTTTGAACTCTGGTATTGCTATACCTCCAGATTCAAACTTCCTGCTTATAATTGCTGTTGCTATTCTGGGTCTTTTGTTTTTCTATATGAATTTCATGATTGCTTTATCATTTATACAAGAAATGTCGTTGGGATTTTGATTGGCATCAATTTAAACCTGTAGAGAATTTGGGTAAAATCGCCATTTTGATGATGTTAGTTCTGCCTATCCATGAATTGGGTATATTTTTCCATATTCTAAGATCTTCTTCTATCTCTTTAGGGTTCTGTAGTTTTCATTTATAAATCTTTCACCTCTTTTGTTAGGTTGATTCCCAACTATTTAATTGTTTTTCCAATTATCTTATTTTCTTTGAGAATATTTTGAATGGAGTGGTTTTCCTCATTTCCATTTCAGAAATTTTGCTGCTGATATACAGGAATGCCTTTGATTTATGAGTGTTGATTGTATATCCTGCCACTTTGCTGAATTCATTTATTAACTCTAGCAGTTCCTCTGTAGACCCTTTTGGGTCTGTTAAATGTATTATCATGTCATCTGCAAATAGCAATAATTTAAGTTCTTCTTTTCCTAGTTTTATGCCTTTAATTTCTTTTGTCTGTCTAATTGCTATGCCTATTATTTCAAGAACTGAATTAAATAGAAGTGGTGATAGAGGGCATCACTCTTGTTCCAGATTTTAGAGGGAATGCCTTCAGCTTTTCTCAATTTAGGATGATGCCAGCCTGAGTTTTAGCATATATAGCTTTTACAATCTTGAGGTAAGTTCCTGTTATCCCTAGTTTTTCTAGTGTTTTCAACATAAATGGATGCTGAACTTTGTCGAATGTTTTTTCTGAATCTATCGAGATGATCATATGGTTGTTGTCTTTAAGTCTATTGATGTGGTGAATAGCATTTATTGATTTCCGTATAATGAACCAGCCTTGCATCCCAGGGATTCATCCTACATGATCATGGTGCATAATTTTTTTGATATGCTTTTGTATTCGATTCACCAAGATTTTATTGAGAATTTTTGCATCCAAGTTTATTAGAGATATTGGCCTGCAGTTTTCTTTCTTTGAAGTGTCTTTGTCTGGTTATGGGATCAGGGTGATATTGGCCTCATAGAATGAATTTGAAGAGTTCCTTCTTTTTCTATTTCTTGAAATAGCTTGAAATGTATTGGTATTAATTCCTTTTTGAAGGTTTTGTAGATCTCTGCTGTATACCCATCTGGTCCATGGCTTTTTTTGGTTGGTAGTATTTTGATGGCTTCTTCTATTTCTTCCTTTGTTATTGGTCTGTTTAAATTGTGTGTGTCTTCCTGACTCAATCTGGGCAGATCGCATGACTTAAGAAGTTTATTGATATCTTCACTATCATCTATTTTATTGGAACATAGGGTTTCCATATACTTTCTAATTATCTTCTTATTTCTGTAGTGTCTGTTGTGATATTGCCTTTTTCATCCCGTATGTTAGTAATTTGAGTTCTCTCTTTTCTTCTCTTTCTTAGCATGGCTAAGGGCCTGTAAATCTTATTTATTTTTTCAAAGAACCAACTTTTAGTTTTATCAATATTTTCAATGGTTTTTTTTTTTGTTTCAATTTCGTTGATTTCTGCTCTAATTTTAATTATTTTTCGTCTTCTACTACATTTGCTGTTGTTTTGCTCTTCCATTTCTAGGTTTTTGAGGTGTAGTGTGAGTTCATTTATTTGCTGTTTTTTTCTTTTTTTTTTGAGGAAAGAACTCCAAAAAATGAATTTCCCTCTTAAAACTGCTTTCATTGTGTCCCATAGATTCCAGTATGTTGTGTCTGTATTGTCATTTGTCTCTACGAATTTTTTTATCTCCTCCTTTATGTCTTCTGTATACCATTGATCATTCAGTAGCATGTTGTTCATTTTCCATGTGATGTAGAATTTTTCCTTCCTTCTTTTATCATTGATTTCCAGATTCATTCCATTATGATCAGATATGGTGCATGGTATTATCTCCATGACTTTATATTTACTAAGAATTGCCCTATGGCATAATATATGGTCTATCTTTGATTAGGATCCATGTGCTGCTGAGAAGAACGTGTATCCACTTTTTGATGGTTGATATATTCTATATATGTCAGTGAAGTCTGGGTTACTGATTTTGCTGTTGAATTCTTTAGTTTCTTTATGCAGTTTTTGTCTAGAGGATCTGTCTAATGGCTAGAGCGGTGTGTTGAAGTCACCCATAATTATTGTGTTGTAGTTTATTTGACTCTTGAACTTGAGGCAAGTTTGTTTTATGAGTGTTGCAGCTCAATTGTTTGGTGCATACAAATTGATAATGGTTATGCATTGTTGGTGCAAGGTTCCTTTTAACAGTATATAGTGTCCCTCTTTACCCCTTTTGATTAACGTAGGTTTGAAGTTTATTTTATTCGATATGAGTATGGCCACTCCTGCTTGCTTCCGAGGGTCATGTGAGTGGTATGATTTTTCCCAAACTTTTAATTTCAGCCTCTGTATGTCTTTACCTATCATATGAGTCTCCTGAAGGCAGCATATTGTTGGATTTTTTTTGATCAAGGTTACTAGCTTATGTCTCTTGATTGGTGAGTTTAGGCCATTAACATTTCAGGTTACAATTGAAATATGATTTGTACTTCCAGTCATGTTTATTTATTTATTTATTTATTTATTTTGGTTAGTTTTTACTTTTTGGTTATTTTCCTCTCCCTTTACTGAGATACCTCCCGCTGCTAGTTTCAGGCATTACTTTTCAAATCCTCTTCTTGTAGTATTTTGCTCAAAATGCTTTGCACTGCTGGTGTTCTGGCTGTGAATTCTTTTAGCTTTTGTTTATCGTGAAAGACTTAAATTTCATTGTCAAATCTGAAGCTTAATTTTGCTGGATACAGTATTCTTGGTTGGAATCCATTATTTTTGAGCGTTTGAAATACTTTGTTCCAGGATGTTCTTGCTTTCAAAGTTTGTGATGAAAAATCAGTCGTGAACTTAATTGGTTTACCCCTTAATGTAATCTGCCTACTTTCTCTCATAGCTTTTAATATTCTCTATTTGTTCTGTATGTCCTTGTTCTGGCTATCTTTATAATTATTTGTCTTGGAGTTGGTCTATTATGGTTTTGAATGCTTGGGGTCCTGTAGGCTTCCAGGACTTGGCAATCCATTCCATCTTTCATCTCTGGGAAATTTTCTAGAATTATTTCATTTAATATGTTGTCCATTCCTTTGGTTTGAATCTCTATGCCTTCTTCTATCCTGATGACTCTCCAATTTGTTTTTTTTTTATGACATCCCATATCTCTTGAATAGATTGCTCATGGGATTTAAGCATCTTTTCTGTGTTTACTATATTCTTTTCAAGTTGATTAACTTTGTCTTCATTATCTGATGTTCTAACTTCTACTTGATCTAGTCTATTTGTAATATTCTTCGTTTGAGTTTTTAATTTGGTTTATAGTTTCCTGCATTTCTAGGATTACTGTTTGATATTTCTTTTTAAGGTCTCTATCTCCTGGTAAAGCTCATTCTTTGCCATTTGAATTTGTTTGTTCATTTGATTTTCAAAATATACTTTTATTGCTTGGACTTGCTGCCTCATGTCTTCTCTAATATTCCTTTCCATCTGAGTTAGGTATGCCTTGAGTTATTTCCCTATCCCTATTTCTGATGCTTCTAGTTCCTCCTGTAGAATTTAGTTGTCCTGCATTTTTTGCACACCTTTTTTTCCCTTGTTTTTTCATGGTGTTCACGTTACTTTTCAGCTCTATTTGACTGCTGTGTTTCTGCTCTCTTCAATAGATTTATTTTGGTTTTATATATCTCTGTTGTCTCTCTTTTGTATTTGTAGACTATGCCTGCAAAAGTGGATTCTACTTGGAAGGAATTCCGACAGCTGAGCTCCAGTGATGTAACCTGTCTTCTATGGCGGGCCCCAGGCTCCTTGCCGGGGTGTTTGAATGGGGGGGTGGGACTGGAGTGTCTCTGGTTGGTTTCACCTCCAGGTCGATGGCGGGCGGGCGGTCTCCAGTGATCCAGTCGTGCAATCAGCGAATGGGTTGTCACCGGCGGGCGGGTGATCTCTAGCTGCCCAATTGCGCAGGCAGGTGATTGGTTGCTGGTGGCAGGCGTTCTCCAGCCGCCTAGTCACGCGGGTCTGTCCTCTGGTCCCTGGTTTCCTCTGCGAGTCCTGATTTCCCCTGCTACACCAGATTTCCCCTGAGCGATGCCTCTTGGCAGCTCAAACTGTACTCTTTGCCTGCCGTTTCTTGGGTGTGGAGGGTGTCTACTGGGAACTCTGGCACTCTATTGTTTTGATTTTTTCCGCTTGCCCCACCCATTGCACTGGCTAGACAAGTTTCATTTTCACCGGTGATGGGAGGGGAAGTTGAAGGTCAGGTGCCACTAGTTTCCTCCCCGTTTTATGAAGGCTTTCTCTGGTAATCCCTCCCCTGGAAAGCCTAAGAGAGAATTTTTGCGAATTACCTGCTGTATGGGAGATAAGCTGAGTAACACACACCTGTTTTATTGTTGCAATCTGTCGGAGAGTGGCGGTGGATACTTCAGCTCTCCAAGATGGTGGCCATTGGTTTCCTCGGTGGAGTTTCGGTTGTGGGGGATAGGATAGAAATGTAGCGCTTTCTTCTCCATCTGAAATCCCGAACTCAGCCCCGGGCTCAGTGGCTGGTGAGCCAGCCGGATTCCACAGAATCCGCAGCAACGTTTCTCCCTGCATGCTGGTCGCTTCACGGTGGAGGCCCGCCGTCTGTAGCCACGGCATGGGCCGCGCGGATCAGTCACCCCAGATCTTCGGTCGCATAGTTGGCTCTTGTTTGAGACTCAATTACCGGACCTCGGTGGTGGAAATCATTCTTCTAGGTTCCAGGCACACCCATTTTTCTGTAAGATCCTAACAAGATACTTTTTCGTCATTCTAACTCCTTATTCACATGTGAAGTTGCGCAGTACAAAGGGTGTGATGCACTCTATTCATGGCCATCTTGCAATGTCAAAATATTGGGATTTCTATGCACCATTTCCTGAAGATAGTTTTCAGTACTTGTAAACCAAAATGTATTTCAGGTGAATGAATATTTCTGAGAATAATCTTTTGAAAAGTAGATTATAAATCCACATACATGAATATGAATGAAATTTGGGAGTGCATAATAAGACACATATATTTCATATTTTGAAAAATCTGGAGGGTATATATATATATATACAGACACACACAGAGAGACATTAAAAAGTAGCATTATATATGCCAATCGAAATTCATCATGAAATACATATCATCCACAGATTCAAAAATATTCATTTTACTGAACATGGATTTATGTATAATGCTATTCAAATAGGAGGATCACCCATAGATTGAATTCTCAGTTCCAAGAGCTTTTAGAAGGAGTGATATCTTCTCACAATTTCTATATGCCAAGTCAGCCACCTGACCAAAATATACGTGTGATACCAGGTATGATTCTATATGTGCATATAAAACTACATGTGCTAAATAGGCTACAGAGAAAGGGAGACAGGAATTCACATATTTGTTAACTTTAAAAAAACATGGAGAATTATTTCAACTAAATTATTGACGAGATTCATAACTCCTACCCTATATAATGCAAAAGTCAAGTCCAACTATACACGATGCCTCCTCTGAACTGCTTGTATTTCAATTCTGTTTGGGTTATTATTCTCCATCATATTATGATTAGTAGTCAGAGTTTAGTAGCATATGGGTTAGTGTGAGGGATTCACTAATTTGACTGGAAAATTGTAAAATGAATCCAATGTGTATGCAAATATGTGCTACAAAAAATTGTTCCCACTGTCATCCAGAACAATGGCTTGACATTACCTACTCCCCAAGTAAGACAAAATTAGAGGAGAAGAGTTAGAAAATCTGTGAATACATATCTGGAATGGAATATGCTAAGGAGTTTCCAAAAGTAAGGGACAGGGTAAACACTCCACAAACTGGAGCTCTTCTGGCCTAAAGACTTCTTGTGGAACTGCCTCTGAGGTTGGGCACTTGAAACATATGTTGTTGTCAAGTGCTTTAGCTTCGTTTCTAGTGAGACCAATAAAGGTGGGTCTGCATCTATGTGATCTGGAGAACATGGTTTCTTATTTTCCACTGAACATGAACAGCAGTGCTGAATTTGCTATTTGTAGCTAAACTGTGGCCACTGGGGTCTAAGTGTCTCCCCGTGTGGACTGTGAAGCCATTTTGCGATCCTAAAATTTTCATGGTGTTTCTTGCGGCTTCACAGGGAGTTTGGTATTTGCTTCACAAAATACAAAGAGGTCAACTGGGACACAGTGCTGGAGGGAGTTCTGTCACGTGTGGTGGGTCAGTTTCTGCAGGACAATGCACCAACCATGCTTCTATCCCACATAGCTTGCCCCATTGACCATAGCAACTTGATTCTGAAACTTGCCCTGAAACTTCTCAATTTTACAAGATGCCTTTACATAGAAGGGACTGCTTGCTGCACCATGTCAGTCACAAGACATTTGGAAGCTAATGGCAGATCCACATGGCCCCACCACAAATGTTTTATCACACACCTGCCCACTACTGCTCTAGGCCCAGTACTCAGAAGGCTCAAATTTATTAGCATCTCTGTTCTACACCAATTTCATGAAACCCAGTCAATCAAGGCACTGTCTGGTATACTCATGATCAGCAACAGGACATCAAAAGGTTCTCCAGTGCCACCTGGTCATGGGAATTTCAAAAATTTTTTGGTATTTATCTAGCCATTTTTGAAAGATGAAGTTGGAGGCACTGTGCGTTTCAAATCAATCCAGAACCATTAAATTTTGAGGAAGCTCATGTCAATGAAAGCTATGGAGAATTCTCACAGGCAAGGCTTCCCAAAGAGTGGCTAAATGGTCACGTGAATCCAGGCCCATTGAGGTCTACAGTGTGAGGTTCATGTGTGTTTTGACTCTCAACTATGGCTGCCAAGTCTTTCAGAATAAAATCATGTGATATCTTGGCTGTGATTCCCAGTCCTTTGTGGAAATACAACCTGGGCATACATCTCAGTTTCCAAGGGCGATTCTCATGTGTGGACTCTTAACATCCCAACACAATTCATGGCAATACTTCTCTGAGGTCAGTTCCAGAACTCAGCCTCTTAGGGGAATCACACCAGAGTTCATGTCAAGGTGGACCCAGTCATCTCTTCCAACCACCACACAAATGACCACAATTAAAACCAACACACTCCCACATGGCCCTCATGATCTTTCATATAAACACTCTTCATAACCTCTGGTTGGATGTTTCTATGAGGGATGCAGACCAAGACAGTCTCCAAAATAATCTCCCTTGCCCCTAATTTGCCTAAAATCAGGGTGGCTTGGACACCCTTCCTGTGAACCTGGTGTGATCACATAGGCCTGCTGTTAATACTTCTCTGCTTCTCCAATTTGAGGACTACTGACAGTGGGGTTTAGATTCTTTGTCTGAATTGGAGACATGAGGAAACCCAAGCTCCTACGGGCTAGCCTCTGCAGCTCTTTGAAGAAATTATTTGACCGAAAGCATTCCTATTCTAACTTGATGTAGGTCTGGAACCTCACAAAGGAAGGTGAGAGACTTCATCAAGAATGACTGCTCTTTTGGCTATTTTGGTTTTGGATGCACACATGGGATCTTTCTTTAGATCCATCAGGTGCTGAGAATCTAAGCCTAAGCCTCACACAGGGCCAAAAGGCTGATTCAGACATATCCTTTCCAAAGGAATTAAGCAAAAAGCCTCAGGTGATGCCCATTCATTTCCATGTGAAAACAGTTTTTTTTCAGGCTTCAAAAAGGGGTGGCCTGAGGCAAAGACCTTTCAGACATTCAGGGCAGCAGAACAATTGGTAATTAAAAGGCCCAAAGCAGGGTTTCTCCACTGAGACTATCCTGATCACACTGATATCTGAGTTTTCTGAGATGCTCGCCATTCCCTTCAGCTATCCAGTACATGGCGATGTCACAGGACTTGGAAGTGGTACATATATTGGACACAAAACCATGAGCCTATTCTGGAGACTAGCCAGAATTCAGGAAGAAAGCAGAAACTTTGAAAGATAGCAAGTGTTGCCCATCGATAAGGCAAGCTGAAATCCATTCATAAATTGGGCAGGATGAATACTGGGAAGCTTTCAACTAGACAGGACATATCAATTGATGCATTCTCTTTTCTAATGTCTACAACCATGGACACCGTGGGATACACAGACATAGAAACACTCGCCTTGTCAAACGACTTACTCGAAACAGTCTACACCAAACCAAACATACCGACTTTCCTACCTATTCTGAGAACATGAGACAAATCCACAAACTCACACCCACACCCACAAAGGCACCTCCTTTTCCGAAGTAGGTCTGTGACTATCCAGAGTTTCTCTAATTGTGGGCCATATTTTCTTCCCCCAAAATGGCCTGTCCTGTCTCAGATCTGGTCTCTTTGGTCAACATTTTGAAGTACTGAGGAGCCAGTGGTGATCCAATACCTGCTTTCTCAGTAAAGGCGACTTTTCAGAGCTTTCTGGCATTTGGCCATCCTCACATCAGTAGGTACCAAGAAAGACTAAATCTGTCCTTGGTAAATCCAAGCAAGTGAGACCCCTGGTAGTGGGACTGGGACTGGATTTGGGTGACTGGCTTCCTGGATCCCAAGTTCAGAGAGTTCTGTCACCAAGGTTGTGAGGTGAGGTCACTTCCTTCAGGAAGTGAATAAGGTCACTGCTCTGGCAACCACGTTGTCCTAACAGTTGCTTCAAAAGGTCCCATGAAATGGAGGCTGCCCCTACTTCCTGTGACACTTTCACAACTTAGAATGGTATATCAACCATAGGCACCCGGGAACAGCTCTCAACACAGGCCTGGTTTGGTCCTTCTTCTCTAAATTAAGAAGACAGAGGCTGATTCAGACACATTCCTTCATCCTGACCAGGTTTTTTACAATGGAAGATGACTTTTGCTCTCTCAGTTCCTACATAGCTGCCTACAACTTCTGCAGGGATCATTTTTGCATGGACCTTTGAGTTTCTCAGTAGTTGAAAGGAATCCTACATTTTTGTATTGTAAGACCATCTCTGTCCCAGCTCTTCTGTAAAGTTAGATTGAGGCAACAGTGTATGGTTAGGGTTAATAACAGGTTTGATTTGGGTTAGGAATCATTCAGCTGGATGAATAATGGTATTGATGACCTGCGATAATTACAAGAATATATAGGTAAAATATAAGTATGAAAACAGAAATCTAGGTAAGATTTTAAACCCGGAAGTGTATTAGGACCTTGATTGTGATACTTAGCTTTGATTTATTTTCTGCACAGATGTCTCAGGTACATCGATATACAATTGCATTGGACCTTGTGCCTTGGATGATTGATTGTCAAAGATAACTTCCAGTCAAAAAGTGATAGTCGGTAAGATTAAGAAGATAGTTGGTAGTTTAGAAAGGAGAGTGAGTATAGAATTTGCACCAAAAGTTCTTTAGCTATAGCTTTTTGGGTATAGAGTAAATGTAATTGTCAGCACATGTGAAGAGTCAGTCACAATGATGAACTGGGAAAAATATGTAGGAAAATAGATATCAATAGAGACATTAGGAAATCTGGCAAAGTATAGTCGTTAGTGAAAAGTTAGTAAAATAGGTAGTTGTCTCTTCATGTTTTTCTGTATACTTAACTTCCCTCCCTGCCCTCCCCAAGGAAAGTATATAAGCCCTGTTTAAGCTGTTCTCGGGACTCTCTGCTCTATTGAAGTGAGCTCTGAGCCCCAGCATGCTGGACCCCCAATAAACTTTTTGCTTTTGCATGAGACAGTCTCTTGGAGGTCTCTTCGCCTGACACTCGTCCGACCTTTACATATGGAGGTTCCACCGAGTTCTGGCAGCAGCGGACGAGAGACCCCAACAGGCTCCTCTCGGGATTTGTAAGGCGCCTCTTTCTGGTGTCAGGCTTCAGGTTAGGGCTTGGCAAAATGGCTGTCAATGAAGAGTGTGAGCTCTCTCTCACGGTGGCTGACAGATGTGTCACAGAGCCACAGGCCACCACCCTGAGGGACACCCCAGAGGACTCTGAAAATCGAGGAACAATAGTCTCCTCAACTCAGTGATATTTTGTTTCAGATTCGGTATTGCCAGCCCATCAGGTATTGCCGGCTACTCAGTCCTCGTCTCAGTGTTGGACGTCCATTGCCTGTCTTTATTGTCTTGTCTTGTCTGTGTCATGTGTCGTTGCTTTTACTGTTTGTGCATTTTTCATTATGGGAAAGAGCACTTCAATGCCTCTGTCCCTGACCCTTGATCACTGGACCAAATAACACTTAAGGGCTCAGAATCTTTCTTTTTTAGTAAACCGCTGGACCTGGCAGACTCTCTGTGCCTCAGAATGGCCCACTTTTGGATTCAGATGGCCCTTAGAAGGATTTTTCTACTTCTCACTAATTTAAAAAGTCAGAGATATTGTCTTTCAGGAAGGGCCACTTAGCCATCCAGATCAAAAGCCATATATCTTAACCCGGCATTACCTCTGCAAATCTCCTCCATGGGAGAAGCCTTTCTTTGGCCCTGCCCCCGCTCCTAATCCTTCCCCCACGATCTCTCAAACCCTCTGCTCCTCCTCCTCCACCACCCTCTTTTCTGCCTAAGTCACAAGATTTAACTCTACTGGACTCTCATCCCTCTCCTTATCCCTTGCCCTGGTCTCCCAACCCCCAACACCCTCTAAGTGATTCCCCTGCTGCTGACTCAGCCTCTCCGCCATTGGAAGAAGCTGAGCCAGCCCCGCACCCTCCAGAAAACTCCCCCGCAGCACACACAGCCCCTCCTCCCCTGGAGGAACCTGGCCTGGCTAAAGGAACTCACCGGCAATGAAAGATTGAAAACCCTGGAACTCCCGTGATGCTCCCCCTCCGTCCCTATGTGCCAATGATTGATGATGGCCATGGGGAAAAAATGCAAGCCTACCAGTATTGGCCTTTCTCCTCTTCAGACCTATATAACTGGAAAAATAACAATCCCCCTTTTACCGAGGACCCCACTCGTCTCTCAGGTGTGGTTGATTCATAGATGTTTTCACACCAGCCTACTTGGAATGACTGCCAACAACACCTAGGGACTCTCTTCATGACAGAGGAACAAAAGAGAATTCTCCTGGAAGCTAGAAAATAATATCCTCGGACCAGATGGGTGACTGACACAACTTCCCAACATATTCAACCCGGCTTTCCCTAGAATCAACGAAACTGGGACCCCAACACCTTTGAAGGTAGGGAGCATCTGTCCACTTATCTCCGGGCTCTAATAGCGGGTATCTTAGTGGCTGCTAGGCGACCAACTAATTTGGCCAAGGTATTAGAGTTTATTCAAGGGCCTGATGTATCTCCCTCTATGTTTCTATAGAGAATTATGGAGGCATATTGGAGATATACTCCTTTTGATACTCAGGCAGAGGCTCAAAAGGCATCTGTCATGATGGCCTTTATTGGGCAAGCTGCCCTGGATATTTAAAGAAAGTTACAAGACTTAGATGGATTACAAGATATGACTTTGAGAGATTTAGTCAGAGAAGCCAAAAAGGTATACTATACGAGAGAAACTGAGGAAGATAAGGAAGCAAAGGGAGGATATAAGACAGAAAAGACAGACTAAGGAATTGACTAAGGTCCTGGTCACAACAACAAATAGGCCAGAAATAAGAAATATGGAGAAAGGAAGGGATACCTGGGGCCAAACTAGAGGCCACCCCTGGCCTCAGATCAATGTGCCTACTGTAAAGAAAAAGGACACTGGGCCAAAGAGAGCCCTAGAAAGAGACAGCCACGCCAGCCAGCCATTCTGACTCTGGAGGATGACTAAGAAAGTTGGGGATCAGATCCCCTCCCCGAGCTCAGGTTAACTTTTGAAGTGGAGGGCACCCCAGTAAACATTGAAGTGGATACAGGGGCAATATACTCAGCCATTAAGGCTCCATTTTGCCCTCTATCAAATAAAAGGTCTCTAATTCAAGGGGCTAATTGCAGTAAATATCGGGCTTGGACAACTAAGAGGACCTGGGACCAGGGGAAAGGAAAAATCCATCACTCCTTTCAAGTAATCCCAGAATGCCCGGCCCCATTGATGGGCAGAGTTCTGCTCACCAAGCTCCGGGCCAAAATAACTTTTAACCCTGAAGGCCCCCAAGTGGAATTTCTAAATCTTTCAGTGAAAACTCCTATATTCACAGCTCTAACTATGTCAGTAGATAATGTACACAAAATCACTCACCTTAGTTTAAAGAAACTACATTCATTTATGAAGGATCAAGAACAGAGTTTTCCACTAACCGACTCACAGTTAAAGGAAATAACTGAATGGTTAACAAAAGCCTGTCAGGCCCATCAATTGGTTAATTCTTATCCTTCCAAGCTTCCTGCAGGAAAGCACCTATGAGGAACCAGACAAGGACAATTCTGGGAAGTGTACTTTACTGAAATAAAGCCAGCAAGTTATGGACTTAAATATCTCCTAGACTTTGTAGATACATTTTCAGGATGGATTGAAGCCTTTCCCACCAAAAAAAAAAGAAAAGGAAAAAAAGGAAAAAAAGAAACAGTGCAAATTGTGGTGAAGAAGTTCCTGGGAGATATTTTTCTAAGATACGGCCTGCCTAAAGTAATAGGGTGTGATAATGGACCGGCGTTCATAACCCACATAAGTCAGGGGTTAGCCAGGACCTTGGGGATTTATTGAAAGTTACATTGTGCTTATAG
The DNA here is from genome assembly GCF_048772815.1 of Callospermophilus lateralis. Lineage (NCBI taxonomy): Eukaryota > Metazoa > Chordata > Mammalia > Rodentia > Sciuridae > Callospermophilus > Callospermophilus lateralis. The sequence goes on from NW_027513145.1 coordinate 234,112, forward strand.
ACCCCCGAGTTCAGGACAGGCAGAATGAATGAATAGAACCATTAAAGAGACCATAACGAAATTAAGTTTAGAGACCGGCATAAAATATTGGACTATGCTCCTGCCTTATGAACTTTTTCATGCAAGAAATACTCCCTCTGTTTCTTTGTGTAACCTCACCCCCTATGAAATTTTTTATGGTGCCCCTCCTCCAGTAAGGGACCTAACCCCAACTCTAAGACCTAACGATCCCTTTCACACCCCTTTGCTTGACAGACTTAAAGCTCTTGAAAGAACTCAGGATACATGTGAAAACAGATGGCCACTGCCTAACAACCTGGGGACGAGAGGACTCCAAATCAACATCAAGTAAGATACTTCTTCTATGTAAGAAGACATCAGGTGTCATCCCTGGAACCCCGCTTGAAAGGACCATACCAGGTGCTACTTATAACACCTACAGCGGTAAAGGTAGACAGAATCATTTCCTGGATCCATACCTCTCATCTCAAGCCTGTGGCCTGTTGAGACTCTGGCTGGAAACTGGAAAAGACTGGTAAACCTTTCAAATTGTGTATTTGCCGTGTGGATAAAGCTATAGACTCTCCCCTTGACCGCCAGTAGTCCTAACCATCATCAGCCTGTTCAGCAGCGATGGCTGATCACAAATCCTACTGGAAAAGAAGTATGGTCTATCTCGTATACAGCCCACTTAGGTAACTAGTGACCATCTCTCCACCCAGACATTTATCAGCTGGCTATACGTCTTTCCTATTGGGATATCCCTGATGAAGAGGATGCCACTAAAATTCCATTAAATCCCTTCCGAACCATAGACAATGGAAACAAACATAATGGATGTAGGGACAAGCGAGCCAGATGCAGGTTGGCTAGCCTAGATTACTATGATTGCCTGGTGGACTATCAAAGCCACATGAAATCATGGCTGTGTGGGGGGAAAGCCGACTTCTTCTGTAAGTAATGGGGATGTGAGCATACAGGGACTGCCTGATGGATCTCAAGCTTCTCATCAAATTCTGTAGAGAAAAGGGAAAGAAAAGAGAAATTGGATGGAAATGGAAGGAGACCCTCATTGTTATACAAAATTACATATAAGAGGTTGTGAGGGGAATGGGAAAAAAATAAGGAGAGAAATGAATTACAGTAGATGGGGTAGAGAGAGAAGATGGAAGGGGAGGGGAGGGGGGATAGTAGAGGATAGGAAAGGTAGCAGAATACAACAGTTACTATTATGGAATTATGTAAAAATGTGGATGTGTAACCAATGTGATTCTGCAATCTTTGTAATGTTTTGAATAACCAATAAAAAAAATTCTGTACACAGCATTGGCCATATTACCAATTAGATAACCAAAACCGATGGCCCAGAGTGGGGTCTCTAGATCCTCAAATTCTGCGTGATATTTTTAACTTCTGCAAATGCTCAAAAGGGTTAAAGGAGATTCCCCTATGTGGAGGCCTTTTCCCTCCTTTGCTCATATCCTGACCTATGTTTCTCCAATAGATCCTCACCCTTAGCCTTCTGCTCCAGACTCTCTGCTGTCACTATCACCTCAGCAACATGATTTCTCCCCTCCAATTACTAGATCAAAAATCCAAACCTCTGCCAGTTCTCAGACCATTGCCCAATTGCTGAGGTAGCAGGTAATGGATTACCCCTCCACCAACTCCCTCCTCTCTTCTCCTATCAGTGTCCGCACCGGATTCCACCAGGTCCTCTTACCAGCTAACCCAAATCTCAAACCAGCTGAGGAGAAACCTCAGACCCTTATACAAAATTTAATGAAAATGGACTTAAAAGTTTCTTTGTCATCACTGAAAAAAGGTTACTCAGAATTTAAAGTCCCTTACAGGCTTTTAGTGATACTAACTCCAGTCTTCTCCTCTGCTCTACCTGTTCTACTGCTCAAGTTTTTGTTGCTAGGAAAATCCCAAACCCCTTTCCCATTATTCCTTTAAATTTCTCCTTCCTCATTCTCAGATCTTCAGAACTGCTCTCAGCCCCACCTACCCCATCTGCCCCCTCTGTACCAGGCCCACCGAAAAGTCTTATCTGACCTTCTTCAGAAGTCTTCATCATGGCTGACTTTAGGACTTTCAGCAAAAGAGTCCCTATAATAGACTTCAGAGTAGATAAAATTCCTCTTTTTGTGTTGCCCTGTTCTACTTGGCCACTGGCTAAAAAAATCTGCACTCCTAAGGTAGACACCACCTTACTAGTTTTTCACAAAATATGTGTACATGGCCTCTGGCCATGAGCTAGGGATTCACAGAGATGGCTACATTTCTAAGATACAGAAGTTACAAACTGGGCTCCATGGTAACAGCTGGCAGGGTGAAAATTAAAGGGAAGAAAGAGCTCTCCCTAACCCAGGTGTCCTTGAAAAGTTAACTTGCCAAGAACAGAGGAAAAAAACAGAAAAATAAACTGCTTTTTGTGAACTTCTGCAGACTGTGAACTTCTGCAGTCTGTGAACTTCTGAGCCCCTTCCTTTACATGTTGGGTACAAAATTCTGAAACTACCTAAACTTGGGTTTCAGGGGATTTATTGATTACAACAGAAGTAATGCCCTCTGAATCTGGTTGCAAACAAATAGGACTGTTTCCCTGTCTTCGGTACTATCTTAGGGGCCTTGCCTTGTCTGTCCCTACACCAGTATAATTCTATATACTTAAACATTTTTTATGTTTTCATGAAATTGTCAACAGATATGATTAATTGTGTAATGGTGCAGATGTTTCCCAGAGTGCTTTATCCTGATGCAGGTTCATTTGAAATTCAAATAGGGGGAAATAAGACCCTGTTCCACTGGGAACATATATTCCTCACTTTAGCCATCCTATTAGAAATAGGAGTTGCTGCAGAGGTGGGCACAAGAACCACTTCCTTGGTCCATGGGACACAACAAATGACACAATTAGAAGCAGCAATCGACCAAAACTTAAAGATATTAGAAACCTCCATCAAAGCTTTGAAGAAATCTTTAACCTCTCTCTCTGAAGTTGTTTTATAGAACAGTCGAGGGTTGAACCTCCTCTTCATGAGAGAAGGGGGCCTTTGTTCTGCATTGATGGAAGGATGTTGTGTTTATGCTGACCATTCTGGAGTTGTAAAAAAGTCTATGAGTAAATTAAAAGGACAACTTGAAGAGTGTCAACGAGAGAGAGAGCCCAAAAAAGGGTGGTTTGAGTCTTGGTTCACATAGTCCCCCTGGTTAACTACGTATTTATCAACCCTGGCTGGTCCAATAATAATCCTCATATTATTGCTAACTATAAACTGTGTTTTCTCAACCATTTAATTTCTTTTCTCCAATCTCAAATTGGACAACTTAAACTTATGTTAATACCCCACTAGAAGACATAAAATGTGACACCCCCCAATGATCACTTTTATGACTAAAAGTAGCCAGAATAAGAAGTGGGGAATGAAAGGTTAATAAAATAGGCACTTGTCACTTCCTGTTTTTCTGTACTCTTAACAAAACACTGTTGAAATCTTGAGAAATGTTTGCTAATCTTGTTCCCAGAATGTGCTGTCCCCAACTGCCAAACTACAGAATGCACTCCCTCACCCTGTTGCGCGCAAACTGCCCACTCGCCCTGACGCATTAATAAAATTCCCTCCCTGCCCTCTCCAAGGAAAGTATATAAGCTCTTCTTAAGCTGTTCTCAGGGCTCTCTGCTCTATTCAAGTGAGCTATGAGCACCAGCACGCTGGACCCCCAATAAACTTTTTGCTGTTGCATGAGATAGATTCTGGGTGGTCTCTTCCTCCGACGCTCACCTGACATTTACTTGGATGATTGAATGTAGAAAAGAACATCCATTCAAAACGGGATAGTCAGTAAGATTAGGAATATAGTTGGTAGGTTTAGGAAGAAGAGTGAATATAGGATTTGGAAAAAAAGTTCTTTAGCAATAGGGTTTCATATAGAGAGTGAATGTAAATGTCAGCACATGTGAATACTCAGTCACAATGATGAACAGGAGAAAACATGTAGGAAAGCAGATATCAATAGAGACATTATGAAATCAGGCAAAGCATAAAGTTAGTGATAGGATTACACATTCAACAGGGTTGACTTTAATTATATAATCTTAGGAAAAAAGAAATATGTAGTCATCAATAGGATTGACATTTGAGAGCATTAGGCAAGTGGACATGGATGATTTTAGTAATGCAGGTTCACTTTCCATTTAGGTTTTGGTACAATCATAAGTGTGACCTTTGCATTTTGTGTTCAGAATATTACTGTGATACAATGTATATGTAGATCAGGTGGCATGAGTATTTCTTGTACCATTTCTGGGAGCAATATTTTGAAGACGTATAAATTAGTATTGGGGGTACAAAGATTTGTACCCTGTGTCTATGAATATAGAGGTTTCCTGGCCTAAAGACATTTTGAGAAACTGCCTCTGCGGCTGGGCACTTGAAATATATGTTGTTGTCAGGAGCTTTAGCTTCCTTTGTAGTGAGACCATCAAAGCTAGATATGCATCTATGTGACCTGAAGGACATGTGTTCTTATTTTCCAATGAACATGGTGCAGCAGTGATGAATTCTCTTTTTGTAGGTAAACAATGGCCATTGGGGCTAAGCGTCTCCCCGTGTGGACTGTGAAGCCCTTTGGTCATACTCCACTTTTAATGGTCTTTCTTGCTGCTACAATGGGAGTTTGGTATTTGCTTCACAAAATACAAGGAGTTCAAATGGGTCGCAGTGCTGCACGGCATTCTGTCACATGTGGTTGGTCAGTGTCTGCTGGAGAACGCACCAACCAGGCTTCTATCCCACATAGCTTGCACCCTTGTCCATAGCAACCTGATTCTGAACATTGCCCAGAAACGTCTCCATATACCAAGATGCCTTTTCATATAATTGTCTGCTGGCTGCACCATGTCAGTCACAGGACATTTGGAAGCCAATGGCAGATCTACATGGCTACAGCACAGATGTATTATCACACACTTGCTAACCACTACTCTAGGCTCACTACTCATAAGGCTCCAAATTACGGGCATCTCTGTTCTACAGCATTTTCATGAAACCCAGTCAATCAAGGCACTGTCTGGTATACTCCTGATCAGCAATAGGACATGGAAATGTTTTCCAGTGCCACCTGGTCAAGGGAATGTCCAAAATTTCATGGTATTTATCTCGCCATTTTTCAAGGATGAATTTGGAGCCACTGTGGGTTTCCCATTCATCCAGGAACCATAAAATTTTGAGGAAGCTCATTTGAATGAAACCTCTGGAGAACTCTCACAGGCAAGGTTTCCCAAAGAGGGGGCAAAAGGTCACATGAAGCCAGGCCCATTGAGGTCTAGAATGTGAGATCCAAGTGTGTTTTGTCTCTTAATTATGGCTGCCAACTCTTTAAAAATAAAATCATGTAATATCCTGGATGAGATTCCCATGGCGATGTGGAAAGCCATCCTGGGCCTAGAACTCAGTTTCCAAGGGCGACTCTCATGCGTGGCCTCCTAAAATCCCAACACGACTTCATGGCAGTACTTCTCTTAGTTCAGTTCCAGAACTCAGTCTTATGGGGAATCACACCAGTGTTCAAGCCCAGGTGGACCCAGTCATCTCTTCCAACCACCAACAAATGACCACAATTAAAACCAAAACACTCTCAAATGGCCTTCAGCTTCTTCCATATAGACACTCAACATAAATTATATAACTGGTACCAACTTTAAATAATGGATTGAATTGTTATCTGAAAATATACAGGAAATCTTATATTGATATACAATCATTCATTCCAACTAGTTATACATCTAATGGTAATATTAGGGTTATGGTTTATCATGAAGAGTGTGGGAGTTTTGTTTCAAATTTTTATGGAAATCGAAAATAATGTGTTTGGAAAGAAGTCTCATGAGAGGAACAGTCAAGAAACCTGGAGGAATACATGTGTTCTGAAGCAGGAAATGATTGAAAGTGAAACAAATGCCTATTAATTTGTGAACCTGTGGATGAAATATATATCCTATGGTGTGCATAAACTGAAGAAATAGTAATGTACCAGTGTTAAATAAAATGAACTTCAAAATGCACATCATGTACCATAGGAATCTATTTGCATTGATGTTAAACTGGGTCAGTTACTGTAGAAATATTAGGATTGTATGCACCATTCACTGAAGTTATTTTTCACTACTAGGAAACAAATATGTATTTCAGGTGGATGTATAATTCTGAGAATAATCTTGTGAAAAGTTGATTATGAATCCACATACATGAACATGAATGAATTTAGGTAGTGTATATAGGACACATATATTTTATATTTTGAAAAATTTGGAGAGTATATATATATATACACACACACAAAACACAAATACAGACAATAAAAAGTAGCAATATATATGCCAATAGAAATTCTTCATGAAATATATATCATCCACTGATGCAAAAATATTTATTTTACTTAACATGGATTTATGTATAATGTTTTTCTACTAGGAGGCTCACACATAGGTCGAATTTTCAGTTCCAACAGCGTTTAGGAGAAGTGATCTCTTCTCACAATTTGAATCTGCTAAGTCAGCCACCTCACAAGAATATACGTGTGATACCACGTAGGATTCTATATGTGCATATAAAATACATGTGGTGAACAGGCTACAGAGAAAGGGAGACAGGTATTCACATATTTTTTAACTTTAAAAACACATGGAGAACTATTTCAATTAAAAATTAGCTAGATTTATAACACCTACCCTAGATCATGCAAAAGGCAACTCCAACTATACACCATGCCTCCTCTGAACTGCTTGTATTTCTATTCTATTTGGGTTATTTTTCTCCATCATATTAGGATTAGTAGTCATAGTCTAGTAGGGTATGGGTTAGTGCCAGGTGTCCCTGCCGGCAGGACACATCAACGTGGGCATCGAACACAGTTGGGAAGGAATGAGGGGACAAGAGACAGGACAGATGACAGCCAGACAGGAGTTCTGATCAAGCTGCAAACTTTTATTGTTCTCACAGGGTGTTTATATGCTGCTGATGGGAAAGCTCTCTTATCGGCAGTTGCTGGATGTCTTCACAGGGTTAGATAACCTCAGGATAATTCAGGAAGACAGATGGCGACAGGATGTCTCAGGGAGATAGATGGTTGTGGGATATCTCCCAGGCAGGATGTCTCCCAGGGGGCTGTTTCTTGTAAGTGTCAGGCTATTATTTGAAGGAGAACTTCCTTCGAGCCCCTGACATCTTCCCCTTTCTTATATAAAATATTTGACCTATCTTACCGGCCATGTTTCTAGGGGGGGTTAGAGGCTCTGTTTCTCTAGGAGGCCTTAGAATATCTCCTGATCTGATCGCGCATGTTTACTAGGAGATTTCGTGGTGGCCTTGGCATGTTTTTTGAGGAGACGGCTTTGAGGGGGAAGCATGCCAACTGCCATGCACCAGAGTGTGTCACTCAGAAGACTTGGGTTTTGGGAACCATGGATCCATCCTCCTGCAGTCCTACCTGCACCCTCTGTTATTATGGCCTAACGTCCTCACTCCATGGGTGCGTCCTCCCCCAAGCAGAGGGGCCCATGGAGGAAGAACCCTTATGGCAAGGGCAGAAGATGGTTGGTCAGAGCTGTTACTTAGAGTTTTATGTAAGAAAGCGAGATCTGTGGGCATGTAAACTTAAGAAATAAGCTTGTGAGGAGAGTAGAACATCCTTTTAAATGTTGGCAGCATGGTCTTCCATATCCAGGCGATGATAGTGGACCTGTATGGGCTTAGAGGCCAAAATATTAATCTGTTCTTTAATAAATTGTACCAGCCTGTTTATAATGCAGGGTCCTAGGGACACCATTAAACGTAAACCCAACAAAGGGCCTAATAGGGGAAGAAGGTGGGTAGAAATCCATTAAGCTTAGTCCAGAGGGTATTTTCAAATAGTTCCCTTCATCTCTTTTCTAGATCTTCTTGAAGCTGCTTAAATTTAGTGCATACGGTGACTGATTTATTGGCATAAAAGCAGCATCGTTCCCCTAAGGCAAATCAAATATCTCCCTGGTTAGCACTCAGCAAATCTAAGCCTCGTCTGTTTTGAAGGAACACTTTTGCCAGGAAGTCTATTTGGTCCTACAAATCTTTAATGGTTTCTGATAGAGTTTGTACATCATTTTAAGTTGTTGAGACAGGCGATGGTAAGGGTGTATTGCCGTGCCTAAGCCAGTGTACCTGTGCCCACAGCAGCTGTTATTCCAAGGCTGGCAATAAGTGGTAAGGCCTGTATCGCCCGCCTCTGTCTTTTGACTAAGGTGTCTAGGCTAGAGGTTCGTCTCCTGGGACAATAGTCATATCAGGGAGTAAAAAGGCAAGAACACAACCAATGGTCCAATTCGCTGGAAGCCTGGGGAAGGCCACATTTCCTCCACACATAACAACTGTGCCATTGGGGGGACAAAGAGATGGGATGGGTGAGGAATAATTTTTTACTGTTGAGCAATTTCCAAAGGAAGTAATTCCAAAATCCATATCATAGGTATTATTCTGCATCGCGCCTAAAAGACATAATGTAAAAGTGCCTATAGGCTGTACTTTAAAGGGAAATCCGGGTTGGCATGTATTATCATTGTCTATAGTAGAATTAATAGGAACTGCCATAGGCATGCTTGCCCCTGTTGTCATGCAGAGCCAGCAATTACCAGCAAGGGTGGGGTTGGAATTATTAAGGAAGGAGAAGGTAGTTTGCAAAATATCTAATGTATTGGTATCTAAACCTGGGAACTGGGATTTCGGCTACATTAAGGGATGATATGTGAGCTCAGGGATTTGGGGTTTCAAAAGTTTGATTATCTGAGGATACTTGACAGCATCAGTGGGTCCTCTACCATCAGAGACCCCTGTAGGGGCCTTAATGGGCCAGTAGGAAGGTTTTCTGACAGTGCCTTGGCACCCAGCTGACTGTAGCTTGGTGTATTTTCCTTCTCCTCCCTGGTCAAAGAGAACATGGGCATAATGAATAGTGGTCCCCCCTGCTTCATGAGTTTTAGTTAGGGAGGCTTCAAAAAATCATTCTCCCTGCTTGTTAACACAAATTGAGGCCGACACATAACAAGAGACATGCATCGCCTGGGTATGCGTACGGGTTGCAGAACAATTTTGGAGAGCTTTACTTGTACTAGGGGGAATAATCTTTGGCTTGTTAACACATACCCATTTAGGCTGATGAACTCCTCTGAATTTATGGTCAACCTCGGCACGGAGGTAAGCCACCTTAGTCATGCAGTCAGCAGTCTGGGTCCAAGTAGTGGGAGCCTGAGTCCAAGATCCTCCCTTGCATTCATGGGGGGGGGGGAGGTACTCCATAATGTTTGAAGGTGGAGGGCCAAGGCCTCCGTGCACAAACAGAAGTGCCTTAAGCAGGATCCTCGCACAGATTGTTGGATGGATCCGAAAAAGAGGAAAATTTGTACTCAGGGGGAGGGCCTTCGTCCCCGGCTTGAGGTAAGTCATTAACCTGTTTAACCAGGCGTTCTGGTAACCATCTTGGGGCTGCTAGCTCTTGGTCCAAAACACAAGCTGAGCCTCGTTCCCAGATGAGGACAGGATCTGGGCGTTTCCATTTATTTGTAAGGGGATTTCGCCACATAACAGGTGGGTGATCAGAATTGGAAAAGGGATGCCAGTGTCTGTCTGCAGCCGAAAGGCCTTCACTGTCTAGGGTAAGAAAAAAAAGGGCAAATAATGCATGGTTAAGTCAATGCCTGTGAGTGGTAAATACAAGGGTGGAAGCCTTAAGGCGAGATAGACAAGTCTTTAAGGTAAGGTGGAACGTTCCACAATGCCTTGGCCCTGAGGTTTGTATTGAATTCCAGTAGTATGACAAAATTGCAAGGTAGCTCAAAACTGTTTAAACTTGGCACTGGTATATGGAGGACAATTATCTGTTTTAATATGTATTGGTTTACCCATTATGGAAAAGGCTGAAACAAGATGAGAAAGGACATCTTTAGTAGCCTCTCCAGAATGTGGTGATGCAAAAATAAAGCTGCTGAAGGTATCGATAGAAACGTATATATTTGGTTTTTCCAAATTCAGGAAAATGAGTAACATCCATTTGCCAAACCTGATTTGGCAGTAATCCTCGGGGGTTAACTCCCAAGTGTTGAATGGGGAGGGAAAGAGCGCAAGCAGGGCATTCTTTTACTATTTCTCGTGCCTGTTGCCTGGTAATTTTACAAAGTAATCGAAGGCTCTGGGAATTTAGTTGGTGAAGATTGTTTAGCTCCATGGCCTTTTAAATGGAGCCACCAAAAATTGGAAAGATGGTAGGAGTTGCTGCATCAGCTTGAGCATTACCTGTGTTAGAGGGCAGGAAAGATCAGAGTGTGCCCTGATGTGTCCTAAGAAAAATGGGTGTTGTCTGGCCTGAATTAGCTGCTGAAGCTGGTGAAACAGAAAGGCCACATTGGAAGAAGCTTTAATGGCGGGTGAAATCTCCAGCAGGGGCACAGAATGAGCAATGTAGGCACTGTCTGTATGAATATTAACAGGATTATCACAAAATGATATAAAACTTGTATTATGGCAAACAATTCCACAAACTGTGCTGAATGATAGACAGTATCAAAGGTGGTAGGCTGGTTATTGACAACAAAGACTGCACAGCCATTACTAGAACCGCCTGTAAAGACAGTAAGGGCTTGAGAACTGGGAGCCTTTTGAGTAATTTTGGGAAAAATAAATGGATGTATCTGGACAAAATGTAAAAGGGTGTCATTGGGGATGTGGTTATCAATTGTTCCCAAATGGCCTGATTGGGCAATACCCCATTCATCCCCTCTCTGTAGTAAAAATTGGGTTTGGTCATTAGTATATGGAATTAAAATATTATCAGGGTCTTTGCCAAAATGTTGTCAAGAAAGCAAACGACCTTTAATAATAATAGAAGCTACCTGAGCAAGATAAACGGTAATAAACTTGGAGGATGTGGTGGATAAATGGACCCAAAGCAAGGGGAAGCCTTTATTTTTAAAATATGGATATCACTGCCAAAATTTTCCTGAGGGTATATGAGGAGTGTGTAAAAGAACCAGAACCAGAGGAAGGTTATAAGAAATTTGTGTAACAAACTGTTTGGCAATGGCTTCTGTGACTGGGTTTAATGCCTGTCATGCCTCGGGAGTAAGCTTTTGAGGGGAGGAGGGGTAGGAATCACCTCTCAAAATATCATTAAGGGGCAAAAGTACACAAGTGGATAATTTTAAATATGTTCTTAGCCATTGAATATCTCCCAGTAATTTTTGAGAATCATTAAGGGTGTGAAGATGGTCCACACGTAGTTGTATTTTAGGAATTTGGATCTGATTATCTTGAAGTTTAAGGCCCAAATAGGTATAAGGGTCCTGTGTTTAAACCTTATCAGGAGCTATCTGTAGTCTCAAGGTAGTGAGGGTTTTCTAAAGGTCCAAGTAACAACTATTAAGGTCATGGTAATTAGGTGCAGCAATTAAAAAATCATCCATATTATGTAAAACATAAAATTGTGGTCATCACTCTCGCACAGGGTCTACTGCTTGAACAACTTATTTTTAGCCTAGACTAGCGATGTTGGCCATACCTTGGGGAAGAACCTTCCATTGAAATCTCTGCATAGGGCCGTGGAAATTAATGCAAGGGAGACTAAAGGCAAAATAGGGTCTATCCTCAGGAAGTAAAGGAATGGTAAAAAAGCAAACTTTTAAGTCAATAACCATTTTACAATAGTTTTTGGGAATAGCCACTGGTGTGGGAATTCCAGGCAGTAGTGCTCCCATCAGGCACATAACTTTATTAATGGCACACAAATATTGTAAAAGATGCCACTTGCCTGATTTTTTCTTGATAACAAAAATAGGTGTAATCCATGGTGAGGTTGAGGGCTCTACATGGCCGGCTGCCAGCTGTTCCTGCACTAACATGGAGGCAGCCTCCAATTTTTTTGGGGGGTAAGGGGCCACTGATCCACCCACACAAGAGTCTGAGTCTCCCAAATAATTTTATCTGCATGGGGTACAGGAGGGTCAGGAACCGACTCTAAAAATCAGAATACCCAAGTCCATATGTATTTGTTTTTTTATGGGTTTTATAGTCCCCACCAGTCCTTGTCTCAGTCTCACAAGGCCTGTACCAGGGACAAAATTCATACGAAGCATTTGATGAGTCACCATGGAATTGGGACTGGCAAGAATAACTTCCATTTGACTCAAAGTATCTCGGCCCCATAGGTTAACAGGGAGGTCAGGAACAATGAAAGGAGTGACAGGCACCTTATTACCCTCTTTATCAGTCCAGCTAAGAACCCTAGAACTGACATGGGGATTTTTTGACTCTTAACCCTTTTAGGTCATTCAAGGATGGGGTGATGGGCCAACCTGATGGCCAGTATTTGTGAGAAATAATTGTGGCATCAGCTCCAGTATCTAGAATTCCTTGGAATTTCTTTCCTTCAATAAGTAAGGTAAGGGTGGGTCTATTGTGAGAAATGGGCTGAACCCAATATACATCAGAGGAGCTGAGGGAGGCTGTCCCCCATTGTAGGTTTGGGCAGTGGAAGTGCCTCCTGAATCCAAGGGAAGGAATATTAATTGTGCAAGTCTTGTTCCTGCTGGGATGGCCGCAACTCCATTAATAGCTGTTGCCAGTATTTTTATTTCTCCAGTGAAATCATTATCATTAATGCCAGGGATGACCTGAACACCATTTAAGGTAGCAGAGGCTCTTCCAAGAATAAGGGCACTCATATGAGATAAAGGGGGACCCATAATTCTAGTGGGTATTATCTGGTGCCCTTGCATTGAGTCTAATATTGTATCGGTGGTAGCACAGATGTCCAATCCTGCGCTGCCTGGGGTGGCTAGTTGAAGGGAGGCAATTGTGGGGAAGAATTTTGTGGTAGGTTTGGAGTTTGGGAGGGAATAAACATTATTGCCCCTGGTTTTGTCCTGGGGGAGGTCGTGGCCAGGGGCTGGCCCCGCAGGGAGTTTCCTGAGAAGCAGGAAGAAATAGGCTGTCTGAGACCATTTGTCTTAGATCTACACTTGCTGGCCCAGTGATGACATTTACCACATCTAGAACAAAGGGTAGCTGGGGGCGGTTTAGCCCCAGTTTGAAAAGATGATATTCCTAGGCTTTGTTTGCCTTTCGGACACTTGCGTGCAAAATGGCCAGGTTGTTTACAAGTAAAGCAAGTACATGAGCCAGGATTGTGAAAGGCCTTGGTAAAGTGGGCACGTAGGGCGAGACCCATGGCATGGGCTGCGCCCACCCCTGCACAGAGTCTAATATAGTCAGAAATTTTCCCTTTTTCCTTATGTGGTCGAAGAACATCCTGACATGCCAGGTTGGCGTTTTCAAAGGCAAGATGTTTTACAAAAGTTCTTTCGCTTTCGCTTGGTCCAAGCAAGCATTCTGCAGCTAGGGTAAGCCGGGGAACAAGGTTTCTATTAGGGTCGTTGGGTCTTTGTCAAATTTTTGCCAAAGGAGTGGTAGCCGAGCCCGTTTGAGGGAGGCATCTCCAAGACAGCCATCTGATTCTGCGCCAAAAGTCCAGCAGGGAAACGTGCCTATTTAGTTTTAGAGTCAAATGGCGCATAGCCCACTATCTTAACATAAGTTCAGGATTTAGAGGAGGCCTTAGTTAATTTTTTTTGAGCAGTTTCCTGACAGTGCTCCTTGAAATCTGCATTCCATAACAGGAAATCTCTGGCACTGAGGGTAGCTCGGTCTAAAAATTTCCAATCATTGGGAGTAAGCCATTGTGCGCTGTGGCTTTCTAATAAAGTGCACTTTTAGGGCACAGTGGGGCCATTGTGAGCACAAGTCTTTTTATGTTTTTCAAGAAAACGCAGGCTTAATTTTTTGTAGACACTCTGGGTTCCTTCCTTCCTAGGGGTGAACTCCTCATCCTCTGAGTCCTGATCTCCTTGATCCATTTCCCCCACTTCCTCCTCTTGATCCTCGTCTAAGTCTTTGACCTCAGCCTGGGCAGGCTTATCTATCTGACTGCGGGTGACTGGGAAGGCGAGAACAGGCTGATGGAGCGGCTTAGCCTTTGTATTAGACCGCCGTGGGCCAGCTTGCATTGACTCCGTGCCTAAGGCTAATGAACAGAGCTCAGAGTCAAGGGATCTTAATTCTTTTAAAAGTTTGATCTGTTCCCGTCTATGTTGGAGAGACTCTCACAAGGGAGCCAGGCTAGGCAAGAAAAGTGGGGAAAAATATCTAGGTGGCATTTTGCTCCTGAAGGGCTGGAGCAAAAAAGGCAGGAGGGATATAGGAGATAGGTAGATGTGTAAGTCCTATAGGCTGTGGCAGGGTCCTGAGAGGTGGTGCATCTTCTGAATGGTAGCTTGCTGCTTTCTTCTCCAAGGTAGCCTCCGTCCCAGGGGTCAATGTGTCTCTGGGATTTAAAACTCGATAAAGGCGTTTGGTAACCATTGGAGCCTTATTCATTAGGGTGGTATTTTGAGGGGGACCAGGAAGGTTCCCAGGGTCCTGGGGAGACTGAGAAGGGTCAATGTCTACACTAACTGATGGGAATGCCGTGGGGAGACGAGAGGTGTTTTGCATAGTCTCTTCTCCAATCCTGACAAGTTGGAAGGTACCATTGTCAAAGGGTGAACTTTTAAGAATTTCATTAATTAAGTTCCAGTAAGAAAAGGTGGGAACTGGCACTTTTTCTGGGCCAAAGGTTTCATAATAATCTTTTAAACAGTCTCTTACTCTAAGCCATCTTTTGCCATCAATGGTCACTTCAAGGTGAAACCATGGACACAATTCTCCTATGTATTAGAAGAAAAATTTTAAGTCCTTTTTCTTAACATGCACCCCCCATGTCTTGAAGGACTCCTTGAGGCCTGACAAAAACAAATCATGTGACGAAACTGCTTGTTCCATGGTGGGTCACTCACCGTGCATCATCCCCACTCTCCTCCTGGATCTGTCTCTTGGTGGTGTCTGCTGAGGCAATCGCGAGCTCCACTTGATGAAGTCTTCCAGGAGGGCGGGGTTCCCAATCAGTCAAAGGCTCGAGCCCCAGTCAGTGGGTGCCAGTAGTCCCAGCTGGAAAGACACATCAACAGGGGCAGCGAACCTAGATGCGGAGGAATGAACGGACAAGAGACACGAGAGATGACAGCAAGACAGGAGTTCTGATCAAGCTGCAATCTTTTATTTTTCACACAGGGGCATTTATATGCTGGAGATGGGAAAGCTCTCTTATCCGAAGTTCCTGGATGTCTTCACAAGGTGAGATAAACTCAGGATGTTTCAGGAAGACAGATGGCAACAGGTTGTCTCAGGGACACAGTTGGCTACAGGATGTCTCCCAGACAGGATGTCTCCATTGGGGCTGTTTCTTGTAAGTGTCAGGCTATTCTTTGAAGGTGAATTCCTTCTACCCCTGACAGTCAGCGATTCAGTATTTTGAATGGAAAATTGGAAAAAGAAACCAATGTGTATTCAGAACAATGCCTTGACATTACCTTCATCCCAAGTAAGACACAATTAGAGGAGAAGAGTTAGAAAATCTGTGAATACACATCTGGAATGGAAAATGCTCAGGAGTTCACAACCTTGGAGGTGGTATAGGAGTTTCCAAAAGGAAGGGACAGGGTAAAAACTCCACAAACATGGAGTTCTGCCGGCCTAAAGATTTCTTGAGAAACTTCATCTGAGGTTGTTTTTAGGAGCTTTAGCTTCCTTTATAGTGAGACGATCAAAGCTGGGTCGGCATCTATGTGACCTAGAGGACATTGTTTCTTATTTTCCAATGAACATGAGGCAGCAGTGCTGAATTCTCTCTTTGTAGGTAAACTGTGGCCACTGGTGCCTAAGTGTCTCCCAGTGTGGAATGTGAAGCCATTGGCCATCCTCCAATTTTTGTGGTGTTTCTTGCAGCTGCACTGGGAGTTTGATATTTGCTTCACAAAATACAAGAAGTTCAACTGGGACACAGTGATGGAGGGAGTTCTGTCACGTGTGGTGGGTAAGGGTCTGCCGGAGAATGCACCAACAAGGCTTCTATCCCACATAGCTTGCCCTCTTGACCATAGCAATCTGATTGTAAACATTGCCCTGAATCCTCTCCATATAACAAGATGCCTTTACATACAAGGGTCTGGGGCTTGTACCATGTTAGTCACAAACCATTTGGAAGCGAAGGGCAGATGCAGATGACCCGACCACAGATGTTTTAACACACACCTGCACACCACTGCTCTAGGCCGATTACTCAGCAGGCTCCAAATTACTGGCATCTCTGTTCTACACCATTTTCATGAAACCCAGTCAATCAAGGCACTGTCTGGTACACTGATGGTCATCAATAGGACATACAAAGGTTCTCCAGGGCCACCTGGTCATGGGAATGTCAAAAATTTAAAGGTATTTATCTAGCCATTTTTCAAGGGTGAAGTTGGAGGCACTGTGGGTTTCAATTCATTCAGGAATGATTAAATGGAGAGGAAGCTCATTTCAATGAAAGCTCTGGAGAACTATCACATGCAAGGCTTCCCAAAGACAGGCCAAAATGTCCGATGAAGCCAGACCTATTGAGGTCTACAATTTGAGGTCCATGTGTGTTTTGACTTGCAACTATGGCTGCCAAGTCTTTAAGAATAAAATCATATGATATCCTTCCCGAGATTCCCAGTGCTCTGTGGAAAGCCAACCTGGGCCTAGATCTCAGTTTCCAAGGGCGACTCTCATGCGTGGCCTCCTAAAATCCCAACACAATACAAGGCAATACTTCTTTGAGGTAAGTTCCAGAACTCAGACTCTAAGGAGAATCACACCAGTGTTCAAGCCCAGGTGGACCCAGTCATCTATTCCAACCGCCACACAAATGACCGCAATTAAAATCAAGACACTCCCATATGGCCCTCATTTCCTTCCAAATAGACACTCATCATAACCTCTGGCTGGAGGTTTCCATGAGGGGCACAGCCCAAGACAGTGTCCAAAATAAGCTCCCGTGCATCCATTTGCCTAAAGTCAGTGTGGCCGGGACATCCTTCCTGTGAACCAGGAGTGTTCAAAGAGGCCTGCCGTTAATATTGCTTTTATTCTCGATTTTGAGGCCTACTGACTGTGGGGTTTAGATTCTTTATGTTAATTGGAGTCATGAGAAAACCCAAGAACCTATGGTCTAGTGTCTGCAGGGCTTTGCAGAACTCATTTGACCCAAAGGATCCATATTCTCAATGATGGAAGTCAGAAAACTTACAGAGGAAGGCGAGAGACTTCATACAAAATGACTGCTCTTTTGGCTTTTTGATTTGGATGCACACATGGGATTTTTCTTTAGATACATCAGGTGCTGAGAATCTAAGCCACAGCCTCACACAGGGCCAAGTGGCTGATTCAGACACATTCCTTTCCAAAGCAATTAAGAAAGAGCCACAGGTAATGTCCATACATTTCCATTTGAAAACTGTTTTCTTCAGGCTTCAAAAAGGCGTAGCCTGAGGCAAAGACCTTCCTGACATTCAGGGCAACAGAAGGATATGTAAGCAAAAGGCCCAAAGCGGGGTTTCTCCACTGAGACTTTCCTTATCACACTGATATCTGAGTTTTCTGAGTTGCTCATCATTTCCTTCAGCTCTCTAGTACATGGCCATATCACAGAGCATGGAGGTGGTTCATATCTTGGACACAATACCATGAGCGTATTCTGGAGATTGCCCATAATTCAGGTAGAGAACAGGAACTTAAGAAGATATTAGGTGTTGCCCATCCATTAGGCAAGCCGCAGACCATTCATAAATTGGGCAGAAAAAATGCTGGGAAGATTTCTACTAGAAAGGACACATGTATTTATGCATTCTCTTTTCTATTGTCTACAACCATGGACACAGTGGGATACACAGACATAGAAAGACTAGCCTTGTCAAACGACTTACTAGAATCAGTTCACACCAAACCAAACAAACCGACTTTCTTACCTATTCTCAGAACATGAGACAAAAACCACAAACCAATACCCACACGAACACCCACACAGACCCCCAAGTACGTCTGTGACAATACGGAGTGTCGTTTGATGGTGGGCCATAATAAATTCCCTCATAATGGGCTGTCCTGTCTCAGATCTAGTCTCTGTGGCCAACTTTGTGAATCTGTAAGGAGCCAGTGGTGAGCCACTATCTGCTTTCTCAGGAAAGGCTCCTCTTCAGACCTTCCTGGCATTTGGACATCCTCACATAAGTAGGTACCAAGAAAGACTGACTCTGTCTTTGGTAAATCCGAAAAAGTTTGACCACTGGGACTGGGACTGGGACTGGCTCTGGATGCCTGGCTTTCTGGATCCCAAGTTCAGAGAATTCCATCACCAAGGAAGTGAGGTGAGGTCACTTCCTTCAGGAACTGAATGAGGTCCCTACCTTGGCAACCACTTTGTCCTAACAGTTGCTTCCAAGGGTCCCATGAGATGGAGGCTGCACCTACTTACTCTGACATTTTCACAAGTTAGAATGGTATAAAACCATAGGCACCCAGGAACAGCTCTCCACACAGGCCTGGTTTGCTGCATCTTTTTTACATTAAGAAGAGAGAGGCTGATTCCGACACAACCCTTCATCCTGACCAGGTTGTTTGCCATGGAAGATGACTTTTGCTCTCTGAGGTCCTTAATAGCTGCCTACATCTTCTCCAGGGATCATCTTTAATGACCTTTGAGGTTCTCAGCAGGTGAAAGATCCCTTAATTTCTGTCTTGTAAGACCAACTCTGTCCCTGTTCTTCTGTAAAGTTAGATTGAGGGAAGACTGTATGGTTAGGGTTAATAACATGTTCAATCTGTGTTAGGAACTATTCTGCTGAATGAATAATGTTATTGGGAACCTACGATATTTATAAGAATATGTAGGTGTAATATATGTATGAAAACAGAAATCTAAGATTTGAAGTCCGGAAGGGCATTAGGCCCTTCGTTGGCATACTTAGTGTTGACTTACTTTCTGCACAGATGTCTCAGATAAATCCATATACAATGGCATAGGACCTTGTACATTGGATGATTGAATGTGGAAGAGAACATCCAGTCAAAAAGGGATTGTAGGTAAGATTAGGAAGATAGTTGGTAGGTTTTGGAAGGAGAGTGAGTATAGGATTTGGAAAAAAAAAAACTTCTTTAGCAATAGGGTTTCTGTTAGAGGGTGAAGGTAAATGTCAGCACATATGAAGATTCAGTCACAATGATGAACTTTGGAAAATATGTAGGAAATCAGATAATAATAGAGACATTACAAAATCAGGGAAAGTATAAAGTGAGTGATAGGATTAGACATTTTGAAGAGGGTTGAGTTTGAATATATAATCGTAGGAAGAAACAAATATGTAGTCACCAATAGGATTGACATTTGAGAGCATTAGGCAATGTGGACATGGATGTTTTTAGTAATCCCTGTTCACTTTCCTTTTAGGCTTTGGTACAATAATAAGTGTAACCTTTGCATTTTGTGTCCAGAATATTACTGTGATAAAATGTATATGTAGATCGCGTGACATGAGTATTTCTTCCAGCATTTCTGGGAGCAATGTTTTGAAGTCCTATAAATTAGTATTGGTGGTACAAAGAGGTGTACACTGTGTCTATGAATATAGAGATAGTGCATGAATAGACCACATTGTGAATAAATAATATAACTGGTCCCACTTTAAATAATAGATTGAATTGATATCTGAAAATATATAAGAAATCTTATATCGATATACCATCATTCATTCCAACCAGCAATACATCTAATGGTAATATTAGGGTTATGGTTTATCACGAAGTGTCTTTGAGTTTTGATTCAAAAGTGATCATGGAAATCGAAAATATTGTGTTTGGAAAGAAGTCTCATGAAAAGACCCATCAAAAACATGGAGGAATACATGTGTTCTGTAGAATAAAGTGATTGAAAGTGAACAAAATGCCTATAAATTTGCAAACTTTTGGATGAAATATATTTGCTATGATGAGCATAAACTGAAGAAATAGTAATGTACCAGTGTTGAATAAAATAAATGTCAAAATGCACAACATATCCCATAGGAATCTACTTGCATTGATGTTAAACTGGTTCAGTTACTGTGGAAATGTTAGGATTTGTATGCACCATTCACTGAAGATAGATTTCAGTACTAGGAAACAAATATGTATTTCAGGTGAATGAATAATTTTGAGAATACTCTTGTGAAAATTTGATTATAAATACACATACTTGAATGTGAATGAGTTTAGGGAGTGTATAACAAGACATATATTTCATATTTTGAAAAATCTGGAGAGTGTGTGTATATATATATATATATATATATATATATATATATATATATACATACACAAACACACAGACATTAAAAATAGCATAATGTATTCCAACTGAAATTCACCATGAAATATATGTCATCTACAGATCCAAATATATTTAATTTATTGAATATGGATTTATGTATAATGTGGTTCAACAAGGAAGCTCACTCATAGATTGAATTTTCAGTTCCAACAGCGTTTAGGAGGAGTGATCTCTTACAATTTGTATCTGCCAAGTCAGTCACCTCACAAGAATGTACATGTGGTATCAGGTAAGATTCTATAATTACATGTAAAAATACATGTGCTGAATAGGCTACAGAGAAAGGGATGCCTTGACATTACAATCACCGAGACTAAGGCACAATTAGAGGAGAAGAGTTAGAAAATCTGTGAATAAATATCTGGAATGGAATATGCTCAGGAGTTCACAACCTTGAAGACGGTAGAGGAGATTTCAAAAGTAAGGGACAGGGAAAACAGTCCACAAACATGGAGCTCTGGTTCCCTAAATCCTTCTTGAGAAACTGACTCTGAGTTTGGGCACTTGAAATATATGTTGTTGTCGGGAGATTTAGCTTCCATTGTAGTGAGACAATCAAAGCTGTGTCTGCATCTATGTTACCTGGAGGACATGGTTTCTTATTTTCCACTGAATATGTGGCAGCAGTGCTGAATTCTCTTTTGTAGGTAAACTGTGGCAACTGGGGGATAAGTGTATCCACATGTGGACTGTGAGGCCATTTGGTCATCCTCCACTTTTCGTGGTGTTTCTTGCTGCTGCACTGGGATTTTGGTATTTGCTTCATGATATACAAAGAATTCAACTGTTACCCGGTGCGTGAGTGAGTTCTGTCACTTTTGGTAGGTCAGGGTCTGCAGGAGAATGCACCAACCAGGCTTATATCCCACATGACTTGCCCCCTTGACCATAGCAACCTGATTCTAAACATTGCCCTGAATCCTGTCCATATAACAAGATGCCTTTACATACAAGGGTCTGCTGGCTGCACCATGTCAGTCACAAGCCATTTGGAAGCCAATGGAAGATCCACATGGCCCCACCACAGTTGCTTTATTACACACCTGCCCACCACTGCTGTAGGCCCACTCCTCAGCAGGCTCCAACTTCCTGGTATCTCTGTTCTGAACCATTTTCATGAAAACCAGTCAATCAAAGCACTGTCTTGTAATCTCATGATCAGCCACAGGATATCCAAAGATTCTCCAGTGCCACCTCGTCATGGGAAGTTTAAAAATTTCTTGGTATTTATCTTTATCTAGCCATTTTTCAAGGTTGAAGTTGGAGGCACTGTGTGTTTCATTTCATTCTGGAACTATTAAATGGTTAGGAAGCTCATTTCAATGAAATCTCTGGAGAAGTCTCACAGGCAAGGCTTCCCAAACAGTGGACAAATGATCACATGAATCCAGGCCCATTAGGATCTACATTGTGACATCCATGTGTGTTTTGACTCTCATATATGGCTGCCAAGTCTTTCAGAATAAAATCATGTGGTAACCTGGCTGAGATTCCCAGTGCTCTGTGAACAGCCACCCTGGGCCTAGATCTCATTTTACAAGGGTGACTCTCATGTGAATCCTCCTAAAATCCCAACACAATTCATGGCAATACTTCTCTGAGGTGAGGTCCACAACTCAGTCTCTAAGGGGAATCACAACAGAGTTCAAGCCAAGGTGGACCCAGTCATCCCTTCCAACGGCCACACATGACCACAATTAAAACCAAAACACTCCCACATGGCCCTCATCTTCTTCCATATGGACACTCATCATTACCTCTGGATTGAGGTTTCCATGAGGGGCACAGCCCAAGACAGTGTCCAAAATAACCTCCATTGTCCCTCATTTGCCTAAAGTCAGGGTGGCCTGGGCACTCGTCCGGGGAACCAGGAGTGATCAAATAGGCCTGCTGTTAATATTGCTTTGCTCCTCCAATTTGAGGCCTACTGACGGTCAGGTATAGATTCTTTATGTGATTTGGATTCTGGAGAAAACCCAAGCACCTATGGGATAGCCTCTAAAGGGCTTTGAAGAACTCATTTGATCCAAAGGTTCCTATTCTCACTTGATGGAGGTCAGGAACCTTACAGGGGAAGGCGAGAGACTTCTTCCATATTGACTGCTCTTTTGGCCAATTTAGTTTTGGATGCAAACATGGGATTTTCTTTACATCCATCATGTGCTGAGAATCTAAGCCAAAGCCTAACACAGGACCTAGAGCCTGATTCAGACATATCCCTTTCCAATGCAATTAAGCAAAGAGTCACAGGTGATGCCCATTGATTTCCATTTGAAAACTGTTTTCTTTAGGCTCCCCAAAGGGGTGGCCAGAGGCAAAGACCTTCCTGACATTCAGGGCAACAGAACAATAGGTAACCAAAGCAGTATTTCTCCACTGAGACTTTCCTGATCACACTGATACCTGAGTTTTCTGAGATGCTCGCCATTCCCTTCAGCTATCCAGTACATGGCCATGTCACAGAGCTTGGTGGTGGTACACATCTTGGACACAAAACCATGAGCCTATTCTGGAAAGTGGCCAGAATTCAGAAAGAAAACAGGAACTTAGGAAGATATCAGGGGTTGCCCATCGATAATGCAAGCCACAGTCCATTCATAAATGGGAAGTATGAATCCGGGGAAGCTTTCTACTAGACAGGACACATCCATTGAAGCATTCTCTTTTCTAATGTCTACAACCACGGACACAGTGGGATACACAGACCTGGAAACACTCGCCTTTTCAAACGACTTACTAGAATCAATTAACACCAAACCAAGCAAACTGCCTTTCTTACCTATTCTCAGAACATGAGACAAAACCACAAACCCACACCCACACCCACAAATGCACCTCCTTCCCCCAAGTAGGTTTGTGACTATCCGGAGTGTCTTCTGACTGGTGGCCCATACTATGTTTCCATGAAATTGCCTGTTCTGTCTCAGATCTGTTCTCCTTGTCCAACTCTGTGAAGTTGACAGGAGCCAGCGGTGAGCCACAACCTGGTTTCTCAGGAAAGGGCCCTCTTCAGAGCTTTACTGGCATTTGGCCATCCTCACATCAGTAGGTACCAAGAAAGACTGACTCTCTCCTTGGTAAATCCAAACAAGTGAGATCACTGGGACTGGGACTGGGACTGGCTCTGGGTGCCTGGCTTCCTGGTCCACATGTTCAGAGATTTCGAACACCAAGGAAGTGACGTGTGGTCACTTCCTTCAGGAACTGAATGAGGTCACTGCCTTGGCAAACGCATTGTCCTAATAGTTGCTTCCAAAGGCCCCATGAGATGGAGGCTGCCCCTACTTCCTGTGACACTTTCACAAGTATATCATCCATAGGCACTCCAGAACAGCTCTCCACACTGGCCTGTTTTGGTCCATCTTCTCTACATTAAGAAGAGAGAGGCAGATTCAGACACAACTCTTCATCCTGACCAGGTTGTTGGCCATGGAAGGTGACTCTTACTCTCTCAGGTCCTTCATAGCTGCCTACATCTTCTACAGGGATCATTTCTGCATGGACGTTTGAGGTTCTCAGCAGGTGGAAGATCCCCTAAATTCCTGTATTGTAAGACCTACTCTTTCCCTGCTCTTCTGTAAAGTTAGATTGAGGGAACAGTGTATGGTTAGGGTTAATAACATGTTCGATTTGGGTTAGGAATCGTTCTGCTGTATGAATAATATTATTGGGAACCTGCGATATTTATAAGACTATAGAGGTGAAATATAAGAATGAAAACAGAAATGTTCTAAGGTTGTGGGCTTAAAATAACACATGTTGGAGATTTATGTGTATCATTTGTGTTGTATAATTGGACTTGTTATCAAAAAGATATGTACAGTTACATGTTACTTTTTACACTTAGATACAATTTAAAAGTATTTTTAAGTTAATGAGAGCCTAATCTCTGTGAACATTTTATTGTAAAACACAAAGGTAATGCCCATTCATTTCCATGTGAAAACTGTTTTCTTCAGGCTTCAGGAAGGAGTAGCCTGAGGAAAAGACGTTCCTGATATTCAGGGCAACATAACAATAGGTAATCAAAAGGCCCAAACAGGGTTTCTCCACTGAGACTTTACTGGTCACACTGATATCAGAGTTTCCTGAGATGCTTGCCATTCCCTTCAGCTATCCAGTACATGGCCATGTCACAGAGCTTGGAAGTGGTACATATCTTGTACCCAAAACCATGAGCCTATTTTGGAGAGTGGCCAGAATTCAGAAAGGATACAGGAACGTAAGAAAATAGTAGGTGTTGCCCAATGATAAGGCAAGCCACAGTCCATTTATAAAATGGGCAGGATGAATGCTTTGAAGTTTTCTCTTTGACAGGACACACCCATTGAGGCATTCTCTTTTCTAATGTCTACAACCATGGACACAGTGGGATACACAGACATAGAAACACTCGCCTTGTCAAAGCACTAACTAGAAACAGTTCACTCCAAACCAAACAAACCTCCTTTCCTAACTATTCTCAGAACATGAGAAAAAACCACAAACCCACTCAAACACCCACAAAGTCACCTCCTTCCCCAAGTAGGTCTGAAACTATCCAGAGTGTCCTCTGACTGGAGGGCCATACTATGTTCCCCAGAAATGGCCTGTCCTGTCTCAGATCTGGTCTCCTGGGTCAACTCTGTGAAGTTGTCAAGAGACAGCAGTGAGCTTCTACCTTCTTTCTCCAGAAGGGCCCCTCTTCAGAACTTTCCTGGCATTTGGCCATCCTCACATCACTAGGTACCACAAAAGACTGACTCTGTCTTTGGTAAATCCAAACAAGTGAGACCACTGTGACTGGAGCTTGGACTGGGTCTGGATGCCTGGCTTCCTGGAACCCAAATTCGGAGAGTTCCATCAACAAGGATGTGAGATGAGGTCACTTCCTTCAGGAACTGAATGTGGTCACTGCCTTTGCAACCACTTTGTCTTAACATTTGCTTCCTAGGGTCTCATAATATGGAGGATGCCCCTACTTCCTGTGACACTTTCACAAGTTCGAATGGTATAGAAACCATAGGCACCTGGGAAAAGCTCTCCACACAGGCCTAGTTTGGTCAATCTTCCCTACATTAAGAAGAGAGAGGATGATTCAGACACATGCTTTTAACCTGGCCGGGTTGTTTGCCATGGAAGATGACTTTTGCTCTCTCAGGCCTTTCATAGCTGCCTGCAACTTCTCCAGGGATCATATCTGCATGGACCTTTGAGGTTGTCAACAGGTGGAAGATCCCCTACACCCTTGTATTGTAAGACCAACTCTGTCCCTGCTCTTCTGTAAAGTTGGATTGAGGGAATAGTGTATAGTTAGGATTAATAACATGTTCGATTTGTGTTAGGAGTCATTCTGCTGGATGAATAATGGTATTGGGAACCTGCAATATTTATAAGAATATACAGGTGAAATATAATTATGAAAACTGAAATCTAGGTAAGATTTGAAGACCAGAAAGGCATTTGGCCCATAATTGGGATACTTAGCTTTGAATTATGTTCTGCACAGATGTCTCAGATAAATCAATATACAATGGCATAGGACCTTGTACCTTGGATGATCGATTGTTGAAGAGATCATCCAGTCAAAAAGGGATAGTCGGTAGGATTAGGTAGATAGTCAATAGGTTTAGAAAAAAGAGTGAGTATAGTATTTGGACAAAAAGTTCTTTAGCAATAGGGTTTCGGATAAAGAGTGAATGTAAATGTCAGCACATGTGAAGAATCAGTCACTATGATGAACTGGGGAAAATATGTAGGAAAAGAGATATCAATAGAGACATTAGGAAATCAGACAAAATATAAAGTGAGTGATAGGATTAGACATTTTCAACATGGTTGAGGTTGAATATATAATCTTGGGAAGAAACAAATATGTACTCACCAATAGGATTGACATTTGAGAGAATTAGGCATCCAAGACATGGATGTTTTTAGTAATCCATGTTCACTTTCCATTTAGGCTTTGGGACAATCCTAAGTGTGACCTTTGCATTTTGTGTCCAGAATATTACTGTGATAAAATGTATATGTAGATCAGTTGACATGAGTATTTCTTCCACCATTTCTGGGAGCAAAATTTTGAAGATATACAAATTATTATTGGGGGTACACAGAGGTGTACCCTGTGTCTATCAATATAGAGATAATGCATGAATAGACCATACTGTGAATAAATAATATAACTGGTTCCACTTTAAATAATGGATTGAATTGATATTTGAAAGTATACAAGAAATCTTATATTGATATACAATCATTCATTCCCACCAGTTTTACATCTAATGGTAATATTAGGGTTACGGTTTATCATGACGGGTGTGTGAGTTTTGCTTCAAAAATGATAATGGAAATCAAAAATAATGTCTTTGGAAAAAAGTCTCATGAAAGGAGCAGTCAAGAAACGTGGAGGAATACATGTGTTCTTAAGCAGGAAGTGATTGAAAGTAAAACAAATGCGTATAAATTTGCTACATTGTGAATGAAATATACATACTATGATGTGCATAAACTGGAGAAATAGTAATGTACCAGTGTTGAATAAAAATGTACGTCAAAATACAATTATATCCCATAGGAATCTTCTTGCATTTATGTTAAACTGGGTCAGTTACTGTAGAAATATTAGAATTTTTTTGGTGTTATAATACAATTTATTTTAGCACTAGCATGCCACAGAATGTCGAGGAAAGAGCAATGGATTTTTAGTTATCACACTAGAATTCAATCATTAAATGACTATTTTGGGGAGTCTAGAAATTACATAAGGCTATGTAACAATTTTTTTTTATTTAGCATTCATAAAAACTCGGAATTTTGGTAATATTTCTACTTTGTTATTTTTTTTTATTTTTTCATTTGTTGATCGACCTCATTTTATTTATTTATATGTGGTGCTGAGAATATAACCCAGTGCCTCACACATGCTAGCCAAGCATGTTACCACTGAGCCAGACACCCAGACCCTCAACATTTATCTTATAATCAAACACTCCTCTCCCTCTTCTTTACTCACTTTCTTCCTCATTTTCCCCCTTCTCTCTCTTCCTTTTTCATTTTCCCTACATAGGAGTTTTTCTCTCATGTCATTACAAACAGTAATATGCTCTGAAATTTACATTTAAGAATGTTTTTTATAGTCATTCTTTTTTCTTGAGAAAATTTAATAATTATAATAACCTATAGATATATTACAATACATTTATTATACATATGTATCTATATTCATGCATATGTATTACATATGTTATATATATACATATATATTTAAAAGTACTTTGATTAGACTGTTAGAAATAATATAGACCAAGTCTTTCTTAATTTTCAAGTCTTCTAGAATTAACAACTTACAGTGAAAATCAAATAAACCTATTTAAGTAAACTGGTATCATTCTTATTTATCAATACTTATCATTTAAGTTTTTATATTACATTAAGCTGTAATATGGCATATTAACTCTTATGAATTAGTGAAATTTCATTTGAACAACCTATTATTTAAGGACCATATGCACTGACATTTTAAATGGCTTTCTCGTGATTTTAATTTCTATCAATTGCATATTTATTGCCAAATACTTATTTTATTAAGTTTCATATTCATGATTGATATAAAGTCAATTGTTTAATTCTTCTTGTAAGTAGTTACTTATTACAGTAGGGACAGTATTAATAATTCTACATCTTTATAAGAAAAATGGTACAAAGATATTTTCATGCAAAATTAAGAATAATTGCATGCTCTAAATGTTTGATTGTTGATACATATAATAAAGAGCTTTTGATGAGTCTCTTCCCCACTAAAACATAAAATGCAAAGATATAGTTGGGTATGTATGTCCAAATAAAGATAAGGAAAAATACACATTATCAGCTAGAAACTATCAAATAAAAGATGAAAAGAACAATCCAACACATTGTACGAACTTGTCAGATGAGGTAGCCTAAGACTAGACCTGGTCCATGACAAAATATTCACGAAAAAAATGAAATATGAAAAATATAGGAAATGATATGAATTTTTCATGAAGGTAGGTGGATTATCCTTTAATCTCAATATATATTCATTTTCAAAAGCCAGTTTTCTGGTAAAATAAATTTGTGATATTTACAACTACACAAAACAAACTTTCTGCTTATCAAAATGAATGCATCTCAACTCCTTTTTAGCTGATTTCTTCCCACTCAATTTTAAACCTTTGTTTATTTATTTTTATTGGGTTTTCAAAACATTACAAAGCTCATGATATATCATCTTTCATACATTTGACTCAAATGGGTTATGAGCTCCCAATTTTCCCAAAATACGAATTGCAGAATCACATCAGTTACACATTCACATTTTTACATAATGTCATATTAGTGACTGTTGTCCTCTGCTACCTTTATTATCCCCTACTATCCCCCCTCCCCTCCCATCCTATCTCCCCTCTCTTCCTCATCTTCTATTTTTCACTTCTCTCTCTTGTTCCCGCCTTTCCCCTCACAACGTCTTTTTATGTAATTTTGTGTAACAATGAGGGTCTCCTACCATTTCCATATGCTTTCCCTTCTCTCTCCCTTTCTCTCTCCCACTCGTCTTTGTTTAATATTAATCTTTTCCTCATGCTCTTTCTCCCTGTTCTATTCTTAGTTACTCTCTTTTTATCAAAGAAGACATTTGGCATTTGTTTTTTTAAGGATTGGCTAGCTTCTCTTAGCATAATCTGCTCTAATGCCATCCATTTCCCTGCAAATTCTATGATTTTGTCATTTTTTAGTGCTGCATCCATCGTGTATAGATGCCACATTTTTTTATCCATTCATCTATTGAATTGCATCTAGGTTGGTTCCACATTCTAGCTATTGTGAATTGTGCCACTATCATCATTGATGTGGCAGTATCCCTTTAGTACACTCTTTTAAGATCCTCAGGGAATAGTCCGAGAAGGGCGATAGCTGGTTCAAATTGTGGATCCATTCCTAGCTTTCCCAGGAATCCCCATACTGCTTTCCATGTTGGCCTCACCAATTTGCAGTCCCACCAGCAGTGTACAAGTGTCCCCTTTTCCCCACATCCTCGTAAACACTTGTTGTTGTTTGACTTCATAAGGGCTGCCAATCATACTGGAGTGAGATGGTATCTTAGGGTGGGTTTGATTTGCATTTCTCTGAGTGCTAGATATGGTGAGCATTTTTTCATGTACTTGTTGATTGATTGTATGTCCTCCTCAGTGAAGTGTCTTTTCAGGTCCTTGGCCCATTGGTTGATTAGGTTATTTGTTATCTTATTGATAATTATTTTTGAATTCTTTGTATATTCTGGATATTAGGGCTCTATCTGAAGTGTGAGGGGTAAAAATTTGTTCCCAGGATGTAGGCTCTCTATTTACCTCTCTTATTGTTTCTCTTGCAGAGAAAAAAAAAACTTTTTAGTTTAAGTAAGTCTCATTTTTTTATTCTTGTTAATAACTCTTGGGCTATGGGCATCCTATTAAGAAATTTGGAGCCCGACCCCACAGTATGTAGATCGTAGCCAACTTTTTCTTCTATGAAACGCAGTGTCTCTGATTTTATATCTAGATCCTTGATCCATTTTGAGTTAAATTTTGTGCATGGCGAGAGAACGGGATTCAGTTTCATTTTGTTGCATATGGATTTCCAATTTTCCCAGCACCATTTGTTGAAGATGCTATTCTTCCTCCATTGCATGCTTTTAGCCCCTTTATCAAATATAAGAAAGTTGTAATTTTGTGGATTGGTTTCTGTGTCCTCTCTTCTGTACCACTGGTCCACCTGCGTTTTTTGGTACCAGTTTTATGCTGTTTTTGTTAATATTGCTTTGTAGTACAGTTTGAACTATGGTATCGCTATACCTCCAGATTCACACTTCCTGCTTAGATTTGCTTTTGCTATTCTGGGTCTTTTGTTTTTCCATATGAATTTCAAGATTGATTTATCTATTTCTACAAGAAATGCTGTTGGAATTTTGATTGGCATTGCATTAAACCTGTAGAGAACTTTGCGTAATATTGCCATTTTTATGATGTTAGTTCTGCCTATTCATGAACAGGGCACATGTTTCCATCTTCTGAGATCTTCTTCTATCTCTCTCTTTAGAGTTCTGTAGGTTTCATTATACAAATCTTTCACCTCTTTTGTTAGGTTGATTCCCAAGTATCTTATTTTATTTGAGGATATTGTGAATAGAGTGGTTTTCCTCATTTCCATCTCAGAAGTTTTGTTGCTGTTATGCAGGAATGCCTTTGATTTATGCGTGTTAATTATATATCCTGCCACTTTTCTGAATTCATTTATTAACTCTAGCCATTTCTTTGTAGACCTTTTTGTGTCTGTTAAATATATTATCATGTCATCTGCAAATAGTGATACTTTACATTCTTCTTTTCCTATTTTTATGCCTTTAATTTCTTTTGTCTGTTTAATTGCTCTGGCTAGTATTTCAAGAACTAAATTGAATAGAAGTCTTGATAGAGGGCATCCCTGTCTTGTTCCAGATTTTAGAAGGAATGCCTTCAGTTTTTCTCCATTTAGGATGATGCTAGCCTGAGGTTTAGCATATATAGCTTTTACAATGTTGAGGTAAGTTCCTGTTATCCCTAGTTTTTATAGTGTTTTGAACATAAAGGGATGCAGAACTTTGTCAAATGCTTTTTCTGCATCTATCGAGATGATCATATGGTTTTTCTCTTTAAGTCTAATGATGTGGTGAATGGCATTTATTGATTTTCGTATATTGAACCATCCTTGCATCACAGGGATGAATCCTCCTTGATGATGGTGCACAATTATTTTGATATGCTTTTGTATTCGATTCATCAGGATTTTATTGAGAATTTTTGCATCCAAGTTCATTAGAGATATTGGTCTGTAGTATTCTTTCTTTGAAGTGTCTTTGTCTGGTTTCGGGATCAGGGTGATGTTGGCCTCATAGAATGAATTTGGAAGAGCTCCTTCTTTTTCTATTTTTTGAAAAAGCTTGAAAAATATTGGTTTTAATTCTTCTTTGAAGGTTTTGTAGAAATTCGCTGTATTCCCATCCGGTCCAGGGCTTTTTTTTTTGGTTGGTAGTCTTTTGATTGCTTCTTCTATTTCTTCCTTTGTTATTGGCCTGTTTAAATTGTTTGTGTCTTCCTGACTCAATCTGGGCAGATCGTATAACTTAAGAAATTTATCAATATCTTCACAATCTTCTATTTTATTGGAATATAGTGTTTCAAAATACTTTCTAATTATCTTCTGTATTTCTGTAGTGTCTGTTGTGATATTGCCTTTTTCATGCCATATGTTAGTAATTTGAATTCTCTTTCTTCTTCTCTTCCTTAGCATGGCTAAGGGCCTGTCAATCTTATTTATATTTTCAAAGAACCAACTTTTTGTTTTATCAATTTTTTCAACTTTTTTTGTTTCAATTTCATTGATTTCTGCTCTAAATTTAATTATTTCTTGTCTTTTACTACATTTGCTGTTGTTTTGCTCTTCCTTTTCTAGGTTTTTGTGGTGTAGTTTAAGTTCATTTATTTGTTGTATTTTTCTATTTTTTGAGGAAAGAACTCCAAGAAATGAATTTCCCTCTTAAATCTGTTTTCATTGTGTCCCATAGATTCCGGTATGTTGTGTCTGTATTGTCATTTGTCTCTAAGAATTTTTTTATCTCCTTCTTTATGTCTTCTGTAACCCATTGATCATTCAGTAGCATGTTGTTCATTTTCTATGTGATGTAGAATTTTTCCTTCCTTCTTTTCTCATTGATTTCCAGTTTCATTCCATTATGATCAGATATGGTGCACGGTATAATCTCCATGCTTTTATATTTACTAAGAATTGCCATATGGCATAATATATGGTGTATCTTTGAGTAGGATCCATGTGCTGCTGAGAAGAACATGTATCCACTTGATGATGGTTGATATATTCTATTTATGTCGGTTAAGTCTAGGTTATTGATTGTGCTGTTGAGTTCTATAGTTTCTTTATTCAGTTTTTGTCTAGAGAATCTCTCTAATGCCGAGAGTGGTGTGTTGAAGTCACCCATAATTATTGTGTTGTAGCCTATTTGACTCTTGAACTTGAGGAGTGTTTGTTTTATGAACGTTGCACCTCCATTGCTTGGTGCATACAAATTGATAATTCTTTTTTTCTTGTTGGTGGATGATTCCTTTTAACAGAATATAGTGTCATTCTTTATCCCTTTTGATTAACTTATTTTTGAAGTTGATTTTATTCCATATGAGTATGGCAAATCCTTCTTGCTTCCGAGGGCCATGTGAGTGTTATGATTTTTCCCAACTTTTTACCTTCAGCCTGTGTATGTCTTTTCCTATCATATGAGTCTCCTGAAGGCAGAATATTGTTGGATTTGTTTTTTTGATCCAGGTTACTAGCACATGTCTCTTGATTGGTGAATTTAGGCCATTAACATTTAAGGTTACAATTGAAATATGATTTGTACTTCCAGTCATGTTTTGTTTATTTATTATATTTTAGTTTGGATAGTTTTTACTTCTTTGGTTACTTTCCTCCCGCTTTACTGAGATACTTCCCACTGTTAGTTTTGGGCACTATTTTTTAACTCTTCTTCTTGTAGTATTTTGCACAAAATTCTTTGCAGTGCTGTTTTTCTGGCTGAGAATTGTTTTAGCTTTTTTTTTATCGTGAAAGACTTTAATTTCATTGTCAAATCTGAAGCTTAATTTTGCTTTATATGGTATTCTCGGTTGGGATTCTTTATTTTTTCAGCATTTGAATTACATTGTTCCAGGATCTTCTCACTTTCAAAGTATGTGATGAAAAATCGGTTGTTAACCTAATTGGTTTACCCATCAATGTAATCTGCCTCCTTTCTCTTATAGCTTTTAATATTCTCTCCTTGTTCTGTATGTTGGCTATCTTCATAATTATATGTCTTGGAGTTGGTCTATTTTGGTTTTGAATGTTTGGGGTCCTGTAGGCTTCCAGGAATTGCCAATCCAATCCATCGTTCATCTCCGGTAAGTTTTATAGAATTATTTCATTTAATATGTTGTCCATTCCTTTGGTTTGAATCTCTCTGCCTTCTTCTATCCTGATGACTCTTAAATTTGTTGTTTTTTTTTTTTTAAGACATCCCATATCTTTTGAATAGATTCCTGGTGGGATTTAAGCATCATTTCTGTGTTGACTATATTCTTTTCAAGTTGATAAACTTTGTCTTCATTATCTGATGTTCTGACTTCTACTTGATCTAGTAAATTTGTAATATTCTCGTTTGAGTTTTTAATTTGGTTTATATTTTCCTGCATTTCTAGGATTACTGTTTAATATTTCTTTTTAAGATATCTATCTCCTGGTAAAGCTCATTCTTTGCCATTTGAATTTGTTTGTTTAATTCATTTTCAAAATATACTTTTATTGCTTGGACTTGCTGCCTCATGTCTTCTCTAATATTCCTTTCCATATGAGTACGGTATGCATTGAGTTCTTTCCCTATCCCTGTTTCTGATGCTTCAAGGTCCTCCTGTAGAATTATGTTGTCCTGCATTGTTTGTACTCCTTTTTTGCCCTTGTTTTTTCATGATGTTCACGTTACTTTCCAGCTCTATTTGATTGCTGTGTTTCTGCTTTATTCTTTAGATTTGTTTTGGTGTTGTATATCTCTGTTGTCTCTCCTTTGTGTTCGTAAACTATGCCTGCTAAAGTGGATTCCGCTTGGAAGTAATTCCGAAGGCCGAGCTCCAGTGAAGTCACCTCTCTGCTTTGGCGGGCCCCAGGCTCCTTGCCGAGGTGTCCGAATTGGGGGGTGGTACTTGACTGTCTCTGGTTTATTTCAGCTCCGGGTCACTGGCAGGCATGCGTTCTCCAGCCGCCCAATTGCATGGTTGGTCGCCAGCGGGCAGGCGGTCTCCAGCCGCCCAGTCACGCGGGCAGCAGGTTGGCTGTCGCCGGTGGGTTGGCAATCTCTAGCCACCCAGTCTCACGCTCGGTTGCCGGCGGGCGGGCATTCCTCAGCCGCCCAGTCACTCAGGCAGTGGGTGGAACGTCACCTGCGGGCCTGCGATCTCCAGCCGCCTAGTCACAAGGGCCTGGCCTCTAGTCCTTTGGTTTCTCCTGCTTGTCCTGGTTTCTTTTTCTAGACCAGATTTCCCCTGAGTGATGCCTCTCGGCAGTTCAAACTGTACTCTGGGCCTGCCGTTTGCTGCGTGTGGAGGGTGTCTATTGGGAACCCAGACACTCTATTGTTTTGATTTTTTCTCCTTGCCCCTCCCCCAGCACTGGCTATACACGTTTTGTTATCGCCACTGATGGTAGGGGAAGTCGAATGTCAAGTGTCTCTAGTTTTTCTGGAGTCTTTATGCAGGCTTGCTCTGATAATCCCTCCCCCGGAAAGCCTAGGAGACATTTTATGTGAATTCCCCACTGTATGAGAGATGAGCTGAGTAACACACACCTGTTTTATTGTTGCAATCTATTGGAGAGGGGCGGTGGTTACTTCAGATCTCAAAGATGGTGGCCGCTGGTTTTCTTGGTGGAGTTTCTTTTGTGGGGAATAGAACAATACCACTTTCTTCCCTGTCTGAATTCCCGAACTCAGCCCAGGGATCAGTGGGAGCTCAGCCGGCAGGATTCCACAGAATCCGCAGCAACATTTCTCCCTGTTTGCAGGTCACTTCTCGGTGGTGCCCTGCCATCTGTAACAGCAGGCCTGGCTGCATGATTCAATCAGCCCGGATCTCTGATTGCACATTTGGCTATTAGGAACCCCGGCACTCTATTGTTTTGATTTTTTTTTTTGCTTGCCCCTCCCTCAGCGCTGGCTAGACAGATTTTTTTCACCACTGATGGGAGGGGGAGTTGAAAGTCAGGTGCCTCTAGTTTTCCCCTTTCTTTATGCAGGCTAGCTCTGATAATCTCTCCCCCAGAAAGCCTAGGAGAGATTTGATGCAAATTCCCCGAAGTATGGGAAATGAGCTGAGTAACAGCACCTGTTTTATTGTTGCAATCTGTAGAAGAGTGGCTGTCGTTACTTCAGCTCACCAAGATGGTGGCCGTTGGTTTCCTTCGTGGAGTTTCCATTGTGGGGGTAAGAACTGTACCACTTCCTTCCCCATCTGAAACCCTGAA
Source organism: Callospermophilus lateralis (assembly GCF_048772815.1). Taxonomy (NCBI): domain Eukaryota; kingdom Metazoa; phylum Chordata; class Mammalia; order Rodentia; family Sciuridae; genus Callospermophilus; species Callospermophilus lateralis. The sequence goes on from NW_027513145.1 coordinate 269,539, forward strand.
CTCAGCCCAGGGCTCAGTGGGAACTCTACTGGCAGAATTCCACAGAATCTGCATCAACGTTTCTCCGTGCTTATTGATCGCATCTTGGTTGTGCCCTGCCGTCTGTAGCCACTGGACGGGTCGCGCTGATCAGTCAGATAGGATCTCCGGTCGCAGAGTTGGCTCGTGTTTGAGACTCATTTACCGGACCTCAGTGCTAGAAATCCTTCTTCTAGGTTTCAGTGCACCCCCATTTTGCTGTAAGTTCCTAACAAGATAGTTTTTTGTCGTTCTTAGTCGTTAGTCACCTGCGCAGTGGCGCGGTACACTGGGTATGATGCTCTCTATTTGTGGCCATCTTGCAATGTCAAAATATTATGATTTGTATGCACCATTCAATGAAGTTAGTTTTCAGTATTAGGAAACAAATATGTATTTCAGGTGGATGAATATTTCTGAGAATAATCTTGTGAAAAGTTTATTATAAATCCTCATACATGAATATGAATGATTTTAGGAAGTGTATAATAAGACACATATATTTCATATTTTGAAAAATCTGGAGAGTATATATATATATATATATATATATATATATATATACACACACACACACACACAAACACACACACACAGAGACATTAAAAAGTAGCAATATATATGCCAATCGAAATTCATCATTAAATATATAACATCCAATTATCCAAAAATATACATTTTACTGAAAATGGATCTATGCATAATGTTGGTCAACTAGGAAGCTCACCCATAGGTTGAATTTTCTGTTCCAAGAGAGGTTAGGAGGAGTGATCTCTTCTCACAATTTTTATCTGCCATGTCAGCCACCTCAGAAGAATGTACATGTGATACCAGGTAGGATTCTATTTGTGCATATAAAAATACATGTGCTTAATAGGCTACAGAAAAAGGGAGAGAGGAATTCACATATTTGTTAATTTTAAAAACACATGGAGAACTATGTCAATAAACATTAACTATATTTATAACTCTTACACAATATAATGCAAAAGGGATGTTCAACTACATACCATGCCTTCTCTGAATTGCTGGTATTTGTATTCTGTTTGGGTTACTATTCTCCATCATATAAGGATTAGTAGTCAGAGTCTAGTAGGGTATGGGTTAGTGTCAGAGATTCAGTATTTCGAATGGAAAATAGGAAAGTAAACCCACACAAAAATCTTCCCACTCACATTAAGAACAATCCCTTGATATTACCCTCGCTGGAAGAAATACACAATTAGAGGATAAGAGTTAGAAAATCTGTGAATACATACCCGGAATGGAATATGCTCAGGAGTTAACAACCTTGGAGGTGGTAGATGAGTTTCCAAAAGTAAAAGACAAGGTAAACACTCCACAACATGGAGCTCTGCAGGCCTAAAGACTTCTTGAGATACTGCCTCTGAGTTGGGACACTTGAAATGTATGTTGTTGTCGGTAGCTTTAGCATCCTATGTAGTGAGAGCATCAAAACTGGGTCAACATCTATGTGACCTGGAGGACATGGTATCTTATTTTCCAATGAAAATGAGGCAGCAGTGCTGAATTCTCAGTTTGTGGGTAAACTGTGGCAACTGGGGGATAAGTGTCTCTCCGTGTGGACTGTGAAGCCATTTGGTCATACTCTACTTTTCGTGGTGATTCTTGCTGCTGCACTGGGAGTTTGGTATTTGCTTCATGAAATACAAGGAGTTCAACTGGGACACAGTGCTGGAGGGAGTTCTGTCACGTGTGGTGGGACAGGGTCTGCATGAGAATGCACCAAACAGGCTTATGTCCAACATAGCTTTCCCCCTTGACCATATCAACCTTATTCTGAACATTGCCCAGAAACCTATCCATATAACAAGATGCCTTTACATATAAGGGTCTGCTGGCTGCATCATGTCAATCACAAGCCATTTGAAAGCCAATGGCCGATCCACATGAAACCACCAGAGATGTTTTATCTCACATGTACCCACCTTTGCTGTAGGCCCACTACTCAGCAGGTTCCAACTTACTGGCATTTCTGTTGTACACCATTTCTGTGAAACCCAGTCAATCAAGGCACTTTCTGGCGCACTCATGATCAGCAACAGGATCTCCAATGGTTTTCCAGTCCCACCTGGTCATGGGAATTTCAAAAATTTCATGGTATTTATCGAGCCCATTTTTCAAGGATGAAGTTGGAGGCACTGAGCGTTTCATTTAATTCAGTAACCATTAAATGGTGAGGAAGCCCATTTCAATGAAAGCTCTGGAGGACTCTCACAGGCAAGGCTTCCCAAAGAGTTGCCAAATGGTCACATGAAGCCAGGCCCATTGAGGTCTACAATGTAAAATCCTTGCGTGTTTTGACTCTCAACTATGGCTGCTAATTCTTTCAGAAAAAAATTATGTGATAACATGGCTGAGATTCCCTGTGCTCTGTGGAAAGCCTTCCTGGCCACAGATCTCAGTTTCCAAGGGTGACTCTCATGCATGGCCTCCTAAAATCCCAACAAAACTCATGGCAATACTTCTCTGAGATCAGTTCCAGAACTCAGTCTCTAAGGGGAATCACACCAGAGTTCAAGACCAGGTGGATCCAGTCATATTTTCCAACAACCACACTAATAACCACAATTAAAACCAGAACACTTCCACATGGCCGTCATCTTCTTCCATATAGACACTCATTTTAACCTCTGGCTGGAGGTTTCCATGAGGGGCACAGCCCAAGACAGTTTCCAAAATAAGCTCCCTTGCCCCTCATTTGCTTAACATTGGGGTGGCCTGAACACCTTCCTGTGAACCATGACTGATCAAATAGGCTTGCCGTTAATACTGCTCTGCTTCTCCAATTTGAGGACTACTGACTGAGGGGTTTAGATTCTTCATGTGAATTGGAATCATTGGAATTACCTAGGGGTAGCCTCTGAAGGGCTTTGAAGAACTCATTTGACCCAAAGACACCCTATTCTCACTTGATAGAGGTCAGGAACCTTACAGAGATAGGGAGAGACTTCATCCACAAGGAATGCTCTTTTGGCCATTTTGGTTTTGGATGAACACGTGGGATGTATAAGGTGCTGAGTATCTAACCACAGCCTCACACAGGGCCAAGAGGCTGTTTCAGAAACATCCATTTCCAAAGCAATTAAGCAAAGAGCCACAGGTGATGCCCATTCATTTCCACTTGAAAACTGTTTTCTTCAGGCTTCACAAATTAGTGTCCTGAGGTAAAGACCTTCCTGAAATTCAGGGCAACAGAACAATAGGTAACCAAAAGGCCCAAAGAAGGGTTTCTCCACTGAAACTTTCCTGGTCCTACTGATATCTGAGTTTTCTTAGATGCTCGCCATTCCCTTCAGCTATCCAGTAAATCACCATATCACAGAGCTTGGAGGTGGTACAAATCTTGGACACAAAACCATGAGGCTATTCTGGAGAGTTTCCAGAATTCAGGAAGAAAACAGAAACTTAGTAAGAGAGCAGATGTTGCCCTTCAATAAGACAAGCTGCAGTCCATTTGTAAATTGGGCAGGATGAATGCTTGGAAGCTTTCTACTAGACAGGACACATCCATTGATGCATTCTCTTTTCTAATGTCTACAACCACGGACAGAGTGGGATACACAGACATAGAACCACTCGCCTTGTCAAACGACTTACTGGAAACAGTTCACACCAATCCAAACAAAGAGCCTTTCCTACCTATTCTCAGAACATGAGACAAAACCACAAACCCACACACACACACACTCAAAGGCACCTCCTTTGCTTAAGTAAGTCTGTGACTATCCAGAGTGTCCTCGGAATGGTGGGCCATTGTATGTTCCCCCAAAATGGCCTGTCCTGTATCAGATCTGGTCTCCTTGGCCAAAAATTTGAAGTTGTTAGGAGCCATGGGTGAGACACTACCTGCTTTCCCAGTTAAAGCTCCTCTTTAGAGCTTTCCTGTCATTTGGCCATCGTCACATCAGTAGGTACTAAGAAAGACTGACTCTGTTCTTGGTAAATCAAAACAAGTGAGACCACTGGGACTGGGACTGTGACTGGCTCTTGGTGCCTGTCTTCCAGGATCAAACGTCCAGAGAGTTCCATCACCAAGGTCATTTCCTTCAGGAACTGAAGTTCCTTCAGGATCTGAATGAGGTCACTGACTTGGCAACCACTTTGTCCTAACAGTTACTTCTAAGGGTCCCATGAGATGGAGGCTGTCCCTACTTCCTGTCACACATTCACAGTTAGAATGGTATACCAACCATAGGTACCTGGGAACAGCTCTCCACACAGGCCTGGTTTGGTCCATCTTCTCTACATTAAGAAGGTAGAGGCTGATTCAGACACATCCCTTCATCCTGACCAGATAGTTTGCCATGGAAGATGTCTTTTGCTCTCTCAGGTCCTTCACAGCTTCCTTCATCATCTCAGGGGATCATTTCTGCATATACCTTTGATGTTCTCAGCAGGTGGAAGATCCCCTACATTCCTGTATTGTAAGACCAACTCTGTCCCTCCTCTTCTGTAAAGTTAGATTGAGGAAAAAGTGTATGTTTAGGGTTAATAATATGTTTGATTTGCGTTAGGAATCTTTCTGCCCGATGAATAATGGTATTGGGAGTCTGTGATATTTACAAGAATATATAGGTAAAATATAAGTATAAAAACAGAAATCTAGGTAAGATTTGAAGCCAGAAGGAAACTGGGCCCTTGATTGGGATACTTAGGTTTGAATTATGTTCTGCACATGTGTCTCAGATAAATTGATATACAATGGCATAGGACCGTATACCTTGGATGATTGATTGTCGAAGAGAACATTGAGTCAAAAAACTATAGTCAGTAGCATTAGGAAGATAGTCAATAGGTTTAAAAAGAAGAGTGAGTATAGGATTTGGACCAAAAGTTCTTTAGCAATAGGGTTTCGGGTAGAGAGTGAATGTAAAGGTAAGCATATGTGAAGTGTCAGTCACAATGATGAACTGGGGGAAATATGTATGAAAGCAGGTATCAATGAAGATATTACGAAATCAGGCAAAGTATGAAGTGAGTGATAGGATTAGACATTTTCAACATGGTTGAGGTTGAATATATAATCTTAGGAAGAAACAAATATGTAGTCACCAATTGGATTTACATTTGAGAGCATTAGGCAACCTGGACATGGTTATTTTTAGTAATCCACGCTCCCTTGGCATTTAGGCTTTGATACAATCATGAGTGTGACCTTCGCTTTTTGTGTCCAGAATATTCCTGTGATAAAATCTATATATAGATAAGGTGACATGAGTATTTCTTCCACCATTTCTGGGAGCAATATTTTGAAGACGTATAAATTAGTATTGAAGGGACAAAGAGGAGTACGCTGTATCTATGAATATAGAGATAATGCATTAATAGACAATACTGTGAATAAAAAACATAACTGGTTCCAACTTTAAATAATGGATTGAATTGAATCGTGAACATATAGAGGAAATTTTATATTGATATACAATTATTCATTCCAACCGGTTATACATCTAATGTTAATATTAATGTAATGGTTCATCATGAAGAGTGTGTGAGTTTAGCTTCAAAATGGATTATGGAAATTGAAAATAATGTATTTGGAAAGAAGTCTCATGAAAAGATCAGTCAAGTAACATGGAGGAATACATGTGTTCTGAAGCAAGAAGTGTTTGAAAGTGAAACAAATTCCTATATATTTGTGAACTTGTGGATGAAATACATATCCTATGATGTGCAAAAACTGAAGAAATAGTAATGTACCAGTGTTGGATTAAAATGAAGGTCAATATAGACATCATGTCCCATAGGAATCTCCTGGCATTGATGTTAAACTGGGTCAATTACTGTAGAAATATTAGGATTTGTAAACACCATTGATTGGAGTTAGTTTTCAGTACTGGGAAACAAATATGTATTTCAGGTGGATGAATATTTCTGAGAATTATCTTCTGAAAAGTTGATTATAAATCCATATACATGAAGATGAATGAATTTACAGAGTGTGTATAAGACACATATATTTCATATTTTGAGAAATCTGGAGTATATATATATATATATATATATATATATATATATATATTAAATAAACACAAATATACATTAAAAAGTATCAATATATATGCTAATCGTAATTTATCATGTAATATATATCATCCACAGATGGAAAAATATTTATTATACTGAACATGGATTTATGTATAATATTGTTCTACTGGGAAGCTCACACATAGTTTGAATTTTCAGTTCCCACATTGTTTAGGAGGACTGATCTCTTCTCACAATTTGTATCTGCCAATTCAGCCAACTCATGAAAATGTACGTGTGATACCAGGTAGGATTCTGTATGTGCATATAAAAATACATGTGCTGAGTAGGCTACAGAGAAAGGGAGACAGGAATTTACATATTTGTAAATTTTAAAAACACATGGAGGACTATTTCAAATAAAAATTGAGTAGATTTATAACACCTACCCTTAATCATGCAAAAGAGAAGTCCAACTGTACACCATGCCTCCTCTGAACTGCTTGTATTTTCATTCTGTTTGGGTATTATTCTCCATCATATTAGGATTAGTAGTCAGAGTATAGTAGGGTATGAGTTACTGTCAGGGATTCAGTATTTCGAATGGAAAATTGGAAAATGGATCAATGTGTATGCAAGTTAGTGTTACACAAAAAATTTTCCCACTCTCATGTAGAACAATTACTTGACATTACCTTCACCCCAAGTAAGACACAATTGGAGAAAAAGAGTTAGAAAATCTTTGAATTCATACCTGAAATGAAAACTGCTCCGGATTTCACAACCTTGGAGATGGTAGAGGAGTTTCCAAAAGTAAGGGACTATGTAAAGACTCCACAAACGTGAAGATTTGCCAGCCTAAAAACGTCTGGAGAAACTGCCTCTAAGATGGACAGTTGAAATATATGTTGTTTTCAGGAGCTTTAGCTTTTTTTCTAGTAAGACCATCAAAGCTCTTTATGCATCTCTGTGACCTGGAGGACATGGTTTATAATTTTCCAATGAACATGAAGCAGCAGTGCTGAATTCTCTCTTTGTGGGTAAACTATGGCCACTGGGGGCTATGTGTCTCCCCATGTGGACTGTGAAGCCATTTCATCATCCTCCACATTTTATAATGTCTCCTGCTGCACTCAGAGTTTTGTATTTGCTTCATGAAATACAAGGAGTTAAACTTGACCACAGTGCTGGAGGGAGTTCTGTCACATGTGGTGGGTCAGGGTCTGCAGGAGAATGCACCAACAGGGCTTGTATACCACATAGGTTGCCTCCATGACCATAGCAACCTGATTCTGAACATTGCCCTTAAACCTCTCCATATAACATGATGCGTTTACATACAATGTTCTCCTGGCTGCACCATGTAAGTCACAAGCCATTTGGAAGACAATGGCAGATCCACATGACCCCACCACAGATGTTTTATCACACACTTAATCACCTCTGCTCTAGGCCCACTATTCTGCAGGCTCCAAATTACTGGCATCTCTGTTCTACATCATATTCATGAAAACCAGTTAATCAACGCACTGTCTGGTACACTCATGATCAGCAACAGGACATCCAAAGGTTCTTTAGTGCCACCTGGTCATTGGAATTTTAAAAATTTCATGGTATTTATCTAACCAATTTTCAAGGATGAAGTTGGAGGCACTGTTTATTTCAATTCATTCAAGAATCATTCAATATTGAGGAAGATCATTTCAATGAAAGCTCTGGAGAACTCTCACAGGCAAGGCTTCCCAAAGAGTGGCCAAAAGGTCACATGAAGCCACGCCCATTGAGGTCTACAATTGAGGTCCATGTGTGTTTTGACTATCAAATATGGCTGCCAAGTCTTTCAGAATTAAATCATGTGATATCCTGTCTGAGATTCCCAGTGCTCTGTGGAATGCCACCGTGGGCATAGATCTCAGTTTCCAAGGGCGACTCTCATGCGTGGCCTCTTAAAATCCCCACACAATTTATGGCAATTTTTCTTTGATGTGTGTTCCAGAACTCAGTCTCTAAGGGGAATGACACCAGAGTTCAAGCCCAGTTGGATCCAGTCATCTCTTACAACTGCCGGAGGAATGACCACAATTAAAACCAAAATACACCCACATGGCCCTCATCTTCTTAAATATAGACATTCATTATAACCTCTGGCTGGAGGTTACCATGCGGGATGCATCCCAAGAGAGTGTCCAAAATAATGTCGCTTGCCCCTCATTTGCCTAAAGTCAGCGTGACAGGGACACCCTTCTTGTGAACCAGGAGTGATCAAATAGGCCTGCCATTAATACTGCTCTCCTTCTCCAATTTGAGGCCTACTGACTCTCAGGTATAGATTCTTTATGTGATTTGGAGTCTTGAGAAAACACAAGCACCTCTGCAGGTCTTTGAAGAACTCATTTGACCTAAAGGATTCTTATTCACACTTGATGGAGGTAAAGAACCTAACAGAGGAAGGCAAGAGACTCATCCACAATGACTGATTTTTTTGCCATTTTGGTTTTGATTGCACACATGGAATCTATTTTTAGATCTATCATGTGCTGAGAATCTAAGCCACAACCTCACACAGGCCCAAGAGGCTGATTCGGACACATCCCTTTCCAAAGCAATTAAGCAAAGAGCCACATGTTATGCCCATTTATTTCCATTTGAAAACAGTTTTTTTCAGGCTTCACAAAGGGGTGGCCTGAGGCAAAGACCTTCTTGACATTCAGGGCAACATAACCATAAGTATGCAAATGAACCAAAGAAGGGTTTCTCCACTGAGAGTTTACTGGTCACACAGATATTTGAGTTTTCTAAGATGTTCCCATTTTCTACAGCTATCAAGTACATGGCCATGTCACAGAGCTTGGAGGTGGTACATATCTGGGACTCAAAACCATGGGCCTATTCTTGAGATTTGCGGGAATTCAGGAAGAAAACAGGAACTTAGAAGGTTAGTAGGTGTTTCCCATGCATAAGGCGAGCCACAGTCCATTCCTAAATCGGGCAGGAAGAATGCTGGGAAGCATTCTACTAGACAGGACACATCCTTGATGCATTCTCTTTTCTAATGTCTACAACCACAGACAGAGTGGGAAACACAGACATAGAAGCACTCGCCTTGTCTAACAACTTACTAGAAACAGTCCACTCCAATACAAACAAACCGCCTTTCCTACCTATTCTCAGAACATGAGACAAAACCACAAACTCACACCCACACCCACAAAGGAACCTCCTTAACTCAAGTAGGTCTGTGAATATCCAGAGTGTCCTCTGACTGGTGGACCATACTATGTTCCCCTGAAATGGCCTGACCTGTGTCAGATCTGGTCTCCATGGCTAACTCTGTGAAGGTGTCAGGAGCCAGAGGTGAGCCACTACCTGCTTTCTCAGAAACGGCTCCTCTTCAGAGCTTTCCTGGCATTTGGCCATCCTCACATCAGTAGTTACCAAGAAAGACTGACTCTGTCTTTGGTAAATCCAAACAAGGGTGACCAGTGGGACTGGGACTGGGACTGGCTATGTGTGACTGGCTTCATGAATCTCAAGTTCAGAGATTTTAATCACCAAGGAAGTGAGGTGAGGTCACTTCCTTCAGGAACTGAATGAGGTTACTGCCTTGGCAACCACTTTGTCCTACCAGTGGCTTCCAAGTGTCACATGAGAAGGAGGCTGCCCCTACTTCCTGTTACACTTTCACAAGTTAGAATGGTATATCAATCATATGCGCCCTGGAACAGCTACCCACACAGGCTGGGTTTGGTCCATTTTCTCTACATTAAGAAGAGAGAGGCTGATTCAGACAGAACCCTTCATCCTTACCAGGTTGTTTGCCATTGAAGATGACCTTTGCTCTCTCAGGTCCTTTATAGCTGCCTTCATGTTCTTCAGGGATCATTTATGCATGTACCTTTGAGGTTTTCATCAGGTGAAAGATCTCATATATTCCTGTGTTTTAAGACCAACTCTATCCCTGCTCTTCCGTAAAGTTAGATTGATGGAACAGTGAATGGTTAAAGTTAACAACATGTTTGATTTGGGTTAGAAATCATTCTGCTGGATGAATGATGGTATTTGGAACCTAAAATATTTAAAAGAATATAGAGGTGAAATATAATTATGAAAACAGAAATCTAGGTAAGATTCGAAGCCCAGAATGGCATTGGGACCTTGACTGGGATAATTAGCATTGAATTACGTTCTGCACAGATGTCTAAGATAAATCTATAATCAATGGCATAGGATCTTCTACCTTGGATGATTGAATGTATAAGAGAACATCCAGTCAAACAGGGATAGTCGGTAGGATTAGAAAGATAGTCGGTAGGTATAGGAAGAAGAGTGAGTATAATATTTGGAACAAAAGTTCTTTAGCAATAGGGTTTTGGTTAGAGAGTGAATATATTTGTCAGCACATGTGAAGAGTCAATCACAATGATGAACTTGGGAAATATGTAGGAAAGCAGATATCAATAGAGACATTACAAAATCAGGCAAATTATAAAGTGATAGGATTAGACATTTTCAAAGGGTTCAGGTTGAATATATAATCTTAGGAAGAAACACATATGTAGTCACGAATAGGATTGACATTTGAGAGAATTAGGCAATGTGGACATGGATGTTTTTAGTAATCCATGCTCACTTTCCATTTAGGCTTTGGTACAATAATAAGTGTGACCTTTGCATTTGGTGTCCAGAATATTACTGTAATAAAATGTATATGTAGATCAGGTGACATGAGTATTTCTTCCACCATTTCCGGGAGCAATATTGTGAAGACGAATAAATTAGTATTGGGGGTACAAAGAGGTGTACGCTGTGTCTATGAATATAGAGATAATGCATACATAGATCATACTGGGACAAAAATATAACTGGTTCCACTTAAATAATGGATTGAATTGATATCTGAAAATATATAGGAAATCTTATATTGATATACAATCATTCATTCCAAAGAGTTATACATCTAATGTTAATCTTAGAGTTATGGTTTATAATGAAGGGTGTGTGAGTTTTGTTTCAAAAGTGATTACAGAAATAGAAAATAATGTGTTTGGAAAGAAGTCTCATGAGAACACCAGTCAATAAACATGGAGGAATACAAGTGTTCTGAAGCAGAAAGTGATTGAAAGTGAAACAAATGCCTATAAACTTCCTAACTTATGGAATAAAAATATACACTATTATGTGCATAAACTGAAGAAATAGTAATGTAACAGTGTTGAATAAAAATGAACTTCAAAATACACATCATGTTCCATAGGAATCTACTTGCATTGATGTAAAACTAGGTCAGTTACTGTAGAATGGAAAATTGGAAAATAAATCCAATCTGGAATGGGAAATTCTCAGGAGTTCACAACCTTGGATGTGGTGGAGGAGTTTCCCAAAGTAAGGGACATTGTAAACACAACCCAAACATGGAGCTCTGCTGGCCGAAAGACTTCTTGAGAACCTGGCTCTGAGTTTGGGCACTTAAATTTATATTGTTGTCCGCAGCTATAGCTTCTTTTGTAGTGAGACCATCAAAGCTGGGTGTGCATCTATGTGACCTGCAGGACATGGTATCTTATTTTATAATGAACATATGGCAGCAGTACTGAATTCCCTCTTTGTAGGTAAACTGTGGCCACTGGGGGCTAAGTGTCTCCCCATGTGGACTGTGAAGCCATTTGTTCATCCTCCATTTTCGTGGTGTTTCTTGCTGATGCACTGGGAGTTTGGTATTTGCTTAACGAAATACAAGGTGTTCAACGGGGACAAGTGCTGGTGGCTACCCCTACTTCATGTGACACTTTCACAAGTTAGAATGGTATATCAACCATAGGCACCCGGGAACAGCTCTCCACACAGGCCTTGTTTGGTCCTTCATATCTGCCTACATCTTCTCCAGGGGTCATATCTGCATGGACCTTTGAGGTTCTCAGGAGGTGGAAGATCCCCTATATTCCTGTATTGTAAGACCAACTCTGTCCCGCTCTTCTGAAAAGTTAGATTGAGGGAACAGTGTATGGTTAGTATTAATAACTTGTTCAATTTGGGTTAGGAATTATTCTGAGGGTTGAATAATGATATTGGGAATCTGCTATATTTATAAGAACATAGAGGTGAAATATATGTATGAAAACAGAAATCTAGGTAAGATTTGAAGCCCAGAAGGGAATTGGGCCCTTGATTGGGATACTTAGCATTGAATTACCTTCAGCAGAGTTTTCTTGGATAAATCAATATACAATGGCATAAGACTTTGTACCTTGGATGATTGAATTTAGAAGGGAACATCAACTCCAAAAGGCATAGTCGGTAAGATTAGGAAGATAGTCGGTAGTTTTCGGAAGAAGTGTGAGTATAGAATTTGGAAAAAAAAATTCTTTAGCATCAGGGTTTCGATTAGAGAGTGAATGCCAATGTCAGCACATGTGAAGAGTCAGTCACAATGATGAACTAGGGAAAAAATGTAGGAAAGCAAATATCAAGGAAGACAATAGGAAATTAGGCAAAGTACAAAGTGAGTGCTAGGATTAGACATTTTCAACAGGATTGAGTTTTAATATATAATCTTAGGAAGAAACAAATATGTAGTTACCAAAGAATGACATTTGAGAGCATTAGGCAACCTGGACATGGATGTTTTTAGTAATCCATGTTCACTTTCCATTTAGGCTTTGTAAAATCATAAGTGTGACTTTTGCAGTTTTGTCCAGAATATTACTGTGATAAAATGTATATGTAGATAAGGTGACATGAGTATTTCTTCCACCATTTCCGGGAGCAATATTGAGAAGACATATAAATTAGTATTGGGGGTACAAAGAGGTGTACGCTGTGTCTGTGAATATAGAGATAATGCATGAATAGACCATACTGTGAATAAATAATATAACTGGTTCCACTTTAAATAATTTATTTAATTGATATCTGAAAATATACAGGAAATCTAATATTGATATACAATCATTCATTCCAACCAGTTATACATCTAATGGTAATATTAGGTTATGGTTTATCATGAAGGGTGTGTGAGATTTTCTTCAAAAGGATTATGGAAATCGAAAATGATGTGTTTGGAAAGAAGTCTCAAAAAATTCCAGGCAAGAAACCTGGAGAAATTCATGTGTTCTAAAGCAGGAAGGGATTTAAAGTGAACCAAATGCCTCTAAATTTGTGAACTTATGGATGAAATATATATGCTATGATGGGCTAAACGTGAAGAAATAGTAATGTAGCAGTGTTGAATAGAAATGAAGTTCAAAATTGATATCATGTCCCATAGGAATCTACTTGCATTGATGTTAAACTGGGTCAGTTAATGTAGAAATGTTAGGATTTGTATGAACCATTAACTGAAGTCAGATTTCAGTAATGGGAAACAAATATGTATTCCAGGTGGATGAATATTTCTGAGAATAATCTTCTGAAAAGTTGATTATAAATCCACATACATGAACATGAATGAATTTAGGGAGTGTACATAATACACATATATTTCATATTTTAAAAAACTTGGAGAGTCACACACACACACACACACCCACACACGCACAGACATTAAAAAGTAGCAATATATATGCTAATCACATTTCATCATGAAATATATATAATCCACATATCAAAAAATATTCATTTTGCTTAACATGGATTCATGTATAATATTGTTCTACTAGGAAGCTGACATAGGTTGAATTTTCAGTTCCAACAGCGTTTAGGAGGAATGATCTCTTCTCACAATTTTTATCTTCCAAGTCAGTATCCTCAAAAAAAAATTATGTGTGATACCAGGTAGGATTCTATATGTGCGTATAAAAATAGATGTGCTGAATAGGCTACAGAGAAAAGGAGACAGGAAGTCACATATTTGTTACCTTTAAAAACACATGTAGAACTATTTCAATTAAAAATTGACAATTTTTATAATACTTACCCTTTATCATGCAAAAGGCAAGACCTGGTATACACCATGCCTCCTCTGAACTGCTTGTATTTCTATTCTCTTTAGGTTATTTTTCTTCACCATATTAGGATTAATCGTCAAAGTCTAGTAGGGTATGGGTTAGTGTCAGGGATTCAGTATTTTGGATGGAAAATAGGAAAATGAATCCAATGTGTACGCAAACATATGCTACACAAAAATCTTCCAACTCTCATCAAGAACAATGCCTTGTCATTACCTTCGACCCTAGTAAAACACAATTAGAGGAGAAGAGTTAGAAAATCTGTGAATTTATTTGTGGAATAAAATATGCTCAGTAGTTCAAAAAATTGGAGGTGGTAAAGGAGTTTCCAAAAGTAAGGGAAAGGTTAAACAGTCCACACACATGGAGCTCTGCTGGCCTAAAGACTTCTTGAGAAAGTCCCTCTGAGTTTGGGCACTTGAAATATACTTTGTTGTAAGGAGCTTTAGCTTCCTTTGTAGTGAGACCATCAAAGATGGGTCTGCATCTATGTGACCTGGAGGACATGGTTTCTTATTTTCCAATGAACATGAGACCGCAGTGCTGAATTCTCTGTCCTAAGTAAACTGTGGACACTGGAACCTAAGTGTCTCCCCGTGTGAACTGTGAAGCCACTTCGTCATTCTCCACTTTTCGTGGTGTTTCTTGCTGCTGCACTGGGAGTTTGGTATTTGCATCACGAAATACAAGGAGTTCAACTGGGACACAGTGCTGGAGGGAGTTCTGTCACGTGTGTATGGTCAGGGTCTGCAGGAGAATGCACCATCCAATCTTCTATCTCTCATAGTTTGCCCCCATGTCCATAGCAACCTGATTCTGAACATTTACCTGAAACCAAACCATATAACAATTTGCCTTTACATATAAGGGTCTGCTGGCTGCACCTTGTGAGTCACAAGCCATTCTATATAAATGCCACATTTTTAATCCATTCATCTATTGAAGGGAATCTAGGTTGGTTCCACAGTCTTGCAATTGTGAATTGTGCTGCTATGAACATCGATTTATCAGTATCTCTGTAGCATGCTCTTTTTAGGTCTTTAGGGAATCGACCAAGAAGGGGAATAGGTCAAATGGTGGTTCCATTCCCAGCTTTCCAAGAAATCTCCATACAGCTTTCCAAATTGGCTGCACCAATTTGCAGTCCCACCAGCAATGTACAGGTGTGCCCTTTTCCCCACATCCTCGACAGCACATGTTGTCGTTTGACTTCATAATGGCTGCCGATCTTACTGCAGTGAGATGGTATCTTAGGGTGGGTTTGTTTTGCTTTTCTCTGACTGCTAGAGATGGTGAGCATTTTTTCATGTACTTATTGATTGATTGTATGTCCTCCTCTGAGAAGTGTCTGTTCAGGTCATTGGCCCATTTGTTGATTGGGTTATTCGTTTTCTTATTGTTTAATTTTTTTGAGTTCTTTGTATACTCTGGATATTAGGGCTCTATCTGAAGTGGGAGGAGTAAAGATTTGTTCCAAGAATGTAGGCTCCCTATTTACCTCTCTTATTATTTCTTTTGCTTAGGAAAATCTATTTAGTTTGAGTAAGTCCCATTTGTTGATTCTAGTGATTAACTCTTGTGCTAAGGGTGTCCTATTGAGAAATTTGGAGCCCAACCCCACAGTATGTAGATCGTGGCAAAAGTTTTCTTCTACCAGATGCAGTGTCTCTGATTTGATATCAACCTCCTAGATCTATTTTGAGTTAACTCTTGTGCATGGCGAGAGGAGGGGATTCAGTTTCATTTTGTTACATATGGAATTCCAGTTTTCCCAGCACCATTTGTTGAAGATGCTATCCTTCCTCCATTGCATGCTTTTAGCCCCTTAATCAAATATAAGATAGCTGTAGTTTTGTGGATTGGTTTCTGTGTCCTCTATTCTGTACCACTGGTCCACCCGCCTGTTTTGGCAACAGTACCATGCTATTTTTGTTACTATTGATCTGTAGTATAGTTTGAGGTCTGGTATCGGTATACTGCCTGATTCACACTTCCTGCTTAGAGCTGTTTTTGCTATTCTGGGTCTTTTATTTTTCCATATGCATTTCATAATTGTTTTATCTATTTCTACAAGAAATGCCGTTGGGATTTTGATTGGCATTGCATTAAACCTATAGAGAACTTTTGGTAATATCGTCATTTTGATGATGTTAGTTATGCTTATCCATGAACAGGGTGTATTTTTCCATCTTCTAAGATTTCCTTCTATTTCTCTCTTTAGGGTTCTGTAGTTTTCATTGTATAAGTCTTTCACCTCTTTTGTTAGGTTGATTCCCAAGTATTTTATTTATTTTTTTGAGGATATTGTGAATGGAGTGATTGTCTTCATTTCCATTTCAGAGGATTTGTCGCTGATACACAAAAAGCCTTTGATTTATGCGTGGTGATTTAATATCCTGCCACTTTGCTGAATTCATTTATTACCTCTAATAGTTTCTTTGTAGACCCTTTTGGGTCTGCTAGGTATAGAATCATGTCTTTTGCAAATAGCGATAATTTGAGTTCTTCTTTTCCTATTTTTATGCCTTTAACTCTTTAGTCTTTCTAATTGCTCTGACCAGTGTTTCGAGAACTATTTTGAACAGAAGGGGTGAGAGAGGGCATCATTGTCTTACTCAAGATTTTAGGGGGAATGCCGTCAATTGTTCTCCATTCTGAATGATGCTAGCCTGAGGCTTAGCATAGATTGCTTTTACAATATTGAGGTATGATCCTGTTATCCCTAGTTTTTCTAGAGTTTTGAACGTAAAGTGATGCTGTACCTTGTCGAATGCTTTTTCCGCATCTCTCGAGATGATCATATGGTTCTTATTTTTAAGTCTATTGATGTGATGAATAACATTTATTGATTTCCGTATATTGTACCAGCCTTACATCCCAGGAATGAATCCTACTTGATCATGGTGCACATTTTTTTTATATATGTTTTTGTGTCTGATTCGCCAGAATTTTTTTGAGGATTTTTGCA
Organism: Callospermophilus lateralis; assembly: GCF_048772815.1. Lineage (NCBI taxonomy): Eukaryota > Metazoa > Chordata > Mammalia > Rodentia > Sciuridae > Callospermophilus > Callospermophilus lateralis. The sequence continues at coordinate 286,459 of NW_027513145.1, forward strand.
TTTTTCCTGAAATACCTTGAAAAGTATTGGTTTTTGTTCTTCTTTAAAGGTTTTTTAAAACTCTGCTCTATACCCATCTGGTCCTGGGCTTTTCTTTGTTGGTAGTATTTTGATGGTTTCTTCTATTTCCTCAATTGATATTGGAATGTTTAGGGTGTCTATATCCTCCTGACTCAATCTGGGCACATCATATGACTTAAGAAATTTATCAATGCCTTCACTATATTCTATTTTATTGGAGTATATTCATTCAAAATAATTTCTGATTTTCTTCTGTATTTCTGAAGTGTCTCTTGTTATATTTCCTCTTTCATTTCATATGCTAGTAATTGAGTTCTCTCTCTTCTTCTCTTTGTTAGCATGGCTAAGGGTCTGTCAATTTTATTTATTTTTTCAAAAAACCAATGTATTGTTTTGTCAATTTTTTCAATTGTTTCTTTTGTTTCAATTTCATTAACTTCTTCTCTGATTTTAATTATTTTTTGCATTCTACTTCTTTTGCTGTTGTTTGCTCTTGTTTTTCTAAGATTTTGAGATGAAGTATGAGATCATTTATTTGTTGGTTTTTTCTTTTTCTAAGGAATGAACTCCAAGCAATGAATTTTCCTCTTAGAACTGCTTTCAATGTGTCCCATAGATTCTGATATATTATGTCTGTGTTTTCATTTATCTCTAAGAATTTTTTAATTTCCTCCTTGATGTCTTCTATAACCCATTGATCATTCAGAAACCTATTGTTCATTCTCCAAGTGATGAATGATTTTTCCTTCCTTCTTTTATCATTGATTTTTAGTTTCATTCCATTATGATCAGATAAAATGCATGGTATTATCTCTAATCCTTTATATTGTCTAAGAGTTGTCCTGTGACATAATATATGATGTATTTTTGAGAAGGATCCATGTTCTGCTGAGAAAAAAGTGTAACTTCTTGATGATGGGTTGTATATTCTATATATGTCAATTAAGTCTAGGTTATTAATTTTGTTATTGAGTTCTATAGTTTCCTTATTCAACTTTTGTTTGGAAGATCTGTCCAGTGGTGAGAGAGGTGTGTTCATGTCTCCCATGATTACTGTATTGTGGTCTATTAGACTCTTGAAATTGAGAAGAGTTTGTTTGATGAACAAAGCTGCACCATTGTTTGGGGCATATATATTTATGATTGTTATGTCTTGTTGGCGTATGGTTCCCTTGAGTAGTATGTAGTGTCCTTCTTTATCCCTTTTGATTAACTTTGGCTTGAAATCTATTTTATTTGATATGAGTATGGACACTTCTGCTTGTTTCCGAAGTTCATAAGAGTGATATGATTTTTCCAAGTATCACCTTCAGTCTATGTATGTCTTTTCCTATAAAATGCGTCTCCTGTAGGAAGCATTTTGTTGGTTCTTGTTTTGTGATCCATTCTACTAGCCTGTGTCTCTTAATTGGTGAGTTTAAGCCATTAATATTTTTGGTTATTATTGAGATATGGGTTGTTCTTCCAGCCATATTTATTTATTTATGTTACTAAACATAGTTTGATTTTCTCTTTGATTATTTTCCCCCCTTTAATGTCCTACCTCCCACTGTTGGTTTTCATTGGTATTTTCCATTTCCACTTCCTGTAATGTTTTGCTGAGGATGTTTTGAAGAGATGGTTTTCTAGCTGCAAATTCTTTTCACTTTTGTTTATCGTGGAAGGTTTTAATTTCATCTTCCATCTGAAGCTTAATTTCGCTGGATACATGATTATTGGTTGGAACCCATTTTCTTTCAGTGATTGAAATATGTTATTAAAGGATCTTCTAGCTTTCAGAGTCTGTGTTGAAAGATCAGCTGTTATCCTGGTTGGTTTACCACTAACTATAATCTGCTTCCTTTCTCTTGTAGCTTTTAAAATTCTCTCCTTATTCTGTATGTTGGGTATCTTCATTATAATGTGTCTAGGTGTGGATCTCTTATGATTTTGCACGTTTGGCGTCCTGTAGACTTTTAGGATTTGGGATTTTGTCTCATTTTTCAAGTCTAGGAATTTTTCTCCTATTATTTCATTGAATAGATCACTCACTCCTTTGGTTTGGACCTCTATACATTCCTGTATCCCAATGACTCTTATGTTTAGTCTCTTTATGTTATCCCATATTTCTTGCAGTTTTGCTCATGGTTTCTTAACAGTCTTGCTGAGCTGTATATGTTCTTTTTGAGTTGAAATACTTTGTCTTCATTGTCTGATGTTCTATCTTCTAAGTATTCTGCTCTGATGGTAGTATTCTCAATTGAGTTTTTAAGATGGTTCATTACTTCCTGCATTTCTAAGATTTCAGTTTGTTTGCTCTTTATAACCTCTATCTCCCTGTATAGTTGATCTTTGCTACTTGGGTTTTTTTATGTAATTCATTGTCGAAGTGATCTTTCATTGTCTGATTTTTGCTGTCTAATGTCTTCCTTGAGATTCCAGATCACGTGAAGCATGTATATCCTGAATTCTTTATCTGACATTCCATATGCTACATCTATTACCTCTTCTAAAGTTGAGTTGATCTGCATTGCTTGTGGTCCTTTCTTTCCTTGTCTTTTCATACAGCTTGCGTTTCTTTCTGCTTGGTGAAACTGTTGTGTTTTTGAAATTTTCCCCCTATATATTTATATTGCTCTTGTATAGTGGAAAAGTCTCCATTGCAGGTGCAGTTGGCGGCTGTGCTGCTCCTCCAATTGGGGTGATCTGTCTACCATGCTGACCGGCCGCTGGGCCTGTTCTGCCGGTCGGTCGTACGTCTGCTTACCTTGCAGGCATGGGTGTCGGCTCTGCTCTGCCCCTACTCCAATTGGGGTGACGTGACTACCATGCCGGTGGGTCGCTGGGCCTGTTCCAGGCACAGGCAGCAGCTCTGCTCTGCACCTCTGGCTTGATGACTAAGTGAGAGAGACTCAGATGTTTGTGACTCATTTTCTTTACCAGGAGACCAACTATTTCTCTCGCCGCTAGTATCGATGAAGTTATCTCCTCCACCGCTTTGTGATCACATCAGATCTCTGCCATGTTGGTATCCCATGTGAATGGCAGCATTTCATTCCCTTTGCCGGGTGACCAAAGCAATGGGTGAGTCCTGACCGGCCCTCACAAGCCCCGTCTCAATCCTGTTGCCACTGTCTATGAAGGCTCAGTTGGCATTTACCTCTACAGTATTCAGCAGGACCCAGACCAAGAAACAGTTTCCACAGGTTCTTTAGCCCTGGGCCAGAGCAGTTCCGGGACCTGGAATTCAGCCGCTCTGGACTCGGTGTATGTTCTGATAGGAGCAGGATCCAAGAAGCAATTTTCGTGGGTTCTTTAGCACTGACCCTGAGTAATTTGTCTGCAAGATGAAGGCGAATGGCAGCCTGAAATTACCTATTCTGTATCTGAATGAGCTGTGATCAGTCGAAACCAGGGACGGTGACGTCAGCTCTCCAAGATGGTGACCGCTATCTTCCTCTGTGGTCTCACCGGTGTGGAAAACCGAATTGGACCGCTTCCTTCCCCCGTTTCAAACCCAGAATTCAGCACTGAGCACAGTGATTGCACAGCTGGCAGGAGCCCGCATAATCCACAGGACTGTATCTTTGCGTTGCTCTCTCGTTGTTTCCCAGCGCGCATTGCAGACACTAGCCGTGGGGCGATTTGCTGAATAAGCAGTGTGACCCTCTGTGAGGACAAATCGCTGGCGTTTGAGCCCCCGTAGCTGGTCCTTGTGCAATGGAAATCCTTCCAGTAGGTTTTGGAGCACACCAATTTTCCTGGAAATTTCTAACAAGATAGATTTTAGCCGTTCTAACTCGTCCTTCTCCTGCAAAGTGACGCGGTACACGGGGTTAATGAACTCCCATCGCCACCATAATATGATTCCCTGAAGTTAGTTTTCAGTACTAGGAAACAAACATGTATTTCAGGTGGATGAATATTTCTGAGAATAATCTTCTCAAACGTTGATTATAAATCCAAATACATGAATATGAATGAATTTAGTTAGTGTATAATAAGACACATATATTTTATATTTTGAATAATCAGCAGAGTGAATACACACACACACACACACACACACACACACACTTAAATACAGACATTACAAAGTAGCATTATGTATGCCAATCGAAATTCACCATGAAATATATATCATCCACAGATCCAAAAATATTGATTTTACTAAATATGGATTTATGTTGTTCAACTAGTAAGCTCACCCATAGGTTGAATTTTCAGTTCCAACAGCATTTAGAAGAAGTGTTTTCTTCTAACAATTTGTATTTGCCAAGTAAGTTACCTCACAAATATGTACGTGTGATACCATGTAGTATTCTATATGTGCATATAAAAATGCATGTGCTGAATAGGCTACAGAGAAAGGGAGACAGGAATTCACATATTCGTTAGCTTTAAAAACACATAGAGAACTATTTTAACTACAAATTGACAAGATTGATAACACCAACCCTTTATCATGCAAAAGGAAAGTACAACTATACAACATGTCTCCTCTGAACTGGTTGTATTTCTATTCTGTGTGGGTTATTTTACTCCATCATATTAGGATTAGTAGTCAGAGTCTAGTAGGTTATGGGTTAGTGTCAGGGATTCAGTATTTCGAATTGAAAATAGGAAAATAAATTCAATATTTATGCAAATATGTGCTACAAAAAAATGTTCCCACTCTCATCCAGAACAATGCCTTGACATCATCTTCGCTTAAAATAAGACACAATTAGAGGAGATGAGTTACAAAAATCTGTGAATACATATCTGGAATGGAATATGCTCAGGAGTTCATATGCTTGGAGGTGGTATAGGAGTTTCCAAACATAAGGGACAGGGTAAACACTCCACAAACATGGAGCTCTGCTGGCCTAAAGACTTTTGAGAAACTGCCTCTGAGTTTGGGCACTTGAAATATATGTTGTTGTCAGGAGATTTAGCTTCCGTTCTAGTTAGACCATCATAACTGGGTCTGCATCTATGTGACCTGGAGGACATTGTTTCTTATTTCCCAATGAACATGAGGCAGCAGTGCTGAATTTTCTCTTTGTAGGTAAACTGTAGCCACTGCGCGCTAAGTGTCTCCTCGTGTTTACTGTAAAGCCATTTTTTCATCCTCCACTTTTTGTGGTGTTTCTTGCGGCTGCACTGGGAGTTTGGTATTTGTTTCTTGAAATACAAGGAGTTCAACTGGGACTAAGTGCTGGAGGAAATTATGTCACAGGTGGTGGGTCATGGTCTGCAGGAGAATGCACCAAGCAAGCTTCTTTCCCACAGAGCTTGCCCCATTGACCATAGCAACCTGATTCTGAACATTGCCCTGAAACCTCTCCATATAACAAGAGGCTTTTACATACAAGGGTCTGCTGGATGCAAAATGTCAGTCACAAGCCATTTGGAAGCCAATGGCAGATAAACATGGCCTCACCACAGACGTTATATCAGACACCTCCCCACCACTGCTCTAGGCCAACTACTCAGCAGGCTCCAACTTACTGGCATCTCTGTTCTACACCATTTTCATGAAACCAAGTCAATCAAGGCACTGTCTGGTATACTCATGATCAGCAACAGGAATCCAAAGGTTCTCCAGTGCCACCTGGTCAATGGAACTTCAAAAATTTGGTGGTATTTATCTAGCTTTTTTTTAAGGATGAAGTTGGAGGTACTGTGGGTTTCCAATCTTTCAGGAACCATTAAATGGTGAGGAAACTCATTTGAGCGAAAGAAATGGAGAACTATCACAGGCAAAGCTTCCCAAAGTGTGGCCAAATGGTCACATGAAGCCAGGCTCATTGAGGTCTACAATGTGAGCTCCATGTGTGTTTTGACTCTCAACTATGGCTGCCAAGTCTTTAACAATAAAATCGTGTGATATCCTGGCTGAGATTACTTGTTCTCTGTGGAAAGCCACCCTGGGCCTATATCTCAGTTTCCAAGTGCGAATCTCATGTGTGGCCTCCTAAAATCCCAACACAATTCATGGCAATACTTCTCTGAGGACAGTTTCACAACTCAGTCTCTAAGGGGAATCACACCAGAGTTCAAGCCCAGGTAGAACCAGATATCTCTTCCAACCGCCACACAAATGACTACAATTAAAAACAAAAGACTCCCACATGGCACTCATCTTCTTCCATATAGACACTAATAATAACCTCTGGCTGGAGGTTTTCATGAGGGGCACAGACCAATACAGTGTTCAAAATAAGCACCCTCGCACCTCATTTGTCACAAGTCAGGGTTGCCTAGACACCCTTCCTTTGAACATGGAATGATTATAGAGCCCTGCCTTTAATACTGCTCCACAATTCCAATTTGAGGATTCCTGACTGTGGGATTTAGATTCTTTATGTGAACTGGAGTCATGAGTAATCACAGGCACCAATGGGCTAGACTCTGCAGGGCTTTGAAGTACTCATTTGATGCAAAGGATCCCTATTCTCACTTGATGGAGATCAGGAAACTTACAGAGGAATGCGAGAGACGTAGTCCACAATGAATGCTTTTTGGACATTTTGGATTTGGGTGCACACATGGGATCTTTCTTTAGGTCCATTAGGTGCTGAGTATCTAAGCCACAGCCTCACACAGGGCCAAGTGGCCAATTCAGACACATCCCTTTCCAAACAATTAAGCAAAGAGCCCCAGGTGATGCCCATTCATTTCCATTTGAAAACTGTTTTCTTCAGGCTTCACAAAGGAGTGGCATAATCAAAGACCTTCCTGTTATTCAGTGCAACAGAAGAATAGGTATGCAAAAGGCCCAAAGCAGGGTTTCTCCACAGAGACTTTACTGGTCACATTGATATCTGAGTTTTCTGAGATGCTCCAATTCCCTTCAGCTATCCTGTACATGGCCATGTCCCAGAGCTTGAAGGTGGTACATATCTTGGACACATAACCATGAGCCTATTATGGTTAGTGGCCAGAATTCAGGCAGAAAACAGGAACTTAGGAAGACAGTAGGTGTTGCCCATCCAGAAGGCAAGCCAAGTCCATCTATAAATTGGGAAGGATGAATCTGGGAAGCTTTCTACTAGACAGAACACATCCATTGATGCATGCTCTTTCTAATGTCTTCATCCACAAACACAGTGGGATACCCAGACATAGAAACACACTCCTTGTCAAACGATTATCTAGAAACCATCCACTCCAAAATGAACAAACTGCCTTTCCTACCTATTCTCAGAAAATGAGACAAGACCACAAACTCACACCCAACCCACAAAGGCACCTCCTTCCCCCAAGTAGGTCTGTGACTATCCGCAGTGTCCTCTGACTGGTGAGCCATACTATGTTCCCAGAAATGGCCTGTCCTGTCTCAGATCTGGTCTCCTTGGCCAACTCTGTGAGGTTATTAGTAGCCAGCGGTGAGCCATTCCATGGAGATGACTTTTTCTCTCTCAGGTCCTTCATAGCTGCCTACATCTTCTCCAGGGATCATTTCTGTATAGACCTTTGAGGATCTTAGCATGTGGAAGATCTGCTACATTCCTGTATTGAAAGACCAACTCTGTCCCTAATCTTCTGTAAAGTTAGATTGAGGGAACAGTGTATGGTTAGGATTAATAACATGTTCGATATGAGTTAGGAATCATTCTGCAGGAATGATTGGGAACCTGCAATATTTACAAGAAAATGTAGGTAAAATATTAGTATGAAAACAGAAATGTAGGTAAGATTTGAAGCCCAGAAGGGCATTGGGCCCTTGATTGGGATACTTAGATTTGAATTATTTTCTGCAGAGATGTCTCAGATAAATCGATGTACAATGGCATAGGACCTTGAACGTTGGATGATGGAATATTGAAGAGAAGTTCTAGTCAAAAAGGGATAGTTGGAATTATTAGAAAGATATTCAGTTTCAGAAAGAAGAGTGAGTATAGGTTTTGGACAAAAAGTTCCCTAGCAATAGGGTTTCGGATAGAGAGTGAATTTAAATGTGAGCACATGTGAAGAGTCAGTCACAATGATGAATTGGGGAAAATATGTCGTTAAGCAGATATCAATAGAGACATTAAGAAATCAGGAAAAGTATAAAGTGAGTGATAGGATTAGATATTTTCAACAGGGTTGAGTTTGAATATATAATCTTAGGAAGAAAAAAATATGTTGTCACAAATAGGATTGACATTTGAGAACATTAGGCAACATGGACATGGATGTTTTTAGTAATCCATGCTCACTTTCAATTTAGGCTTTGGTACAATCATAAGTTTGACCTTTGCATTTTGGGTCCCAAATATTACTATGATAAAATGTATATGTAGATCGGGTGACATAAGTATTTCTTATACCATTTCTGGGAGCAATATTTTGAAGATGTATAAATAATTATTGGCGGTACAAAGATTTGTACCCTGTGTCTGTGAATATAGAATTAATGCATGAATTGACAATACTGTGAATAAATAATACAACTGTTTCCACTTTAAATAATGGATTGAATTGATATGTGAAAATATACACAAAAACTTATATTGATATACAATCATTCATTCCAACCAGTTACACATCTAATTGTATAATTGCGTTATGTTTTATTATAAAGATTGTGTGAGATTTTCTTCAAAAGTGATTATGGAAATCGAAAATAATGTGTTTGGAAAGAAGTCTCATTAAAAGACCAGTCAAGAAACCTGGAGGAATACATGTGTTCTGAAGCAGTAAGTGATTGAAAGTGAAACAAATGCCTATAAATTTGTGAATTTGTGGATGAAATATATATTTTATGATGTGCATAAACTGAAGAAATATTAACGAACCAGTGTTGAATAAAAATGAACATCAAAATACACACCATGTCCCATAGGAATCTAATTGCATTGATGTTAAACTGGGTCAATTACTGTAGAAATATTAGGATTTGTATGCACCATTCACTGAAGTTAGTTTTAAGTACTAGGAAACAAATATGTAGTTCAGGTGAATGAATATTTCTGAGAATAATCTTGGGAAATTTTTATTATAAATCCACATACATGAACATGAATGAATTTCGGTAGTGTATATAAGACACGTATATTTCATATTTTGAAAAATCTTGAGAGTGTATATATATATATATATATATATATATATATATATATATATATATATATACCCAAAACACAGAGATATTAAAAAGTACCAATATATAAGCCAATCAATATTCATCATGAAATATATAACATCCACAGATGCAAAATTATTTACTGTACTGAGCATGGATTTATGTACAATGTTGTTCTCCTAGGAAGCTCACACATAGGTTGAATTTTCAGTTCCAACAGCGTTTAGGAGGAGTGATCTTTTCTCAAAATTTGTATCTCCAAGTCAGCCAAGTCACAAAAATGTACGTGTGATACCAGGTAGGATTCTATATGTGCATATAAAAATACATGTGCTGAATAGGCTACAGAGAAAGTGAGACAGGAATTCACGTATTTGTTAACTACAAAAACCCATGTTGAACTATTTTAATTAAAAATTGACTAGATTTATAACACCTACACTTTATCATGCAAAAGGCAAATCCAACTATACACCATGCCTCCTCTGAACTGTTTGTATTTCAATTCTGTTTGCATTATTTCTCTCCAACATATTAGGATTAGTAGTCAGAGTCGAGTAGGGTATGGGTTAGTGTCAGGGATTCAGTATTTTGAATGTAAAATTGCAAAATGAATCAAATGTGTATGCATATATGTGCTACACAAAATCTTCCTACTCTCATTCACAACAATACCTTGACACTATCTTTGCCCCAAGTAAGACAAAATAAAAGAAGAAGAGTTAGAAAATCTGTGAATACTTATCAGAAATGGAACATGGTTACGAGTTCACAATATTGGAGGTGGTAGAGGAGTTTCCAAAAGTAAGGGACAGGGTAAATACTGCACAAATATGGAGATCTGCCAGCCTAAAGACTTCTGGAGAACCTGCCTCTGAGGTTGGCCACTTGAAGTATATGTTGTTGTCAGGACCTATGGCTTCCTTTCTAGTGAGACCACCAAAGCTGGGTCTCCAACTATGTGACCTGCAGAACATGGTTTCTTATTTTCCAAAGAACGTGAGGCAGCAAGGCTGAATTCTCTCTTTGTAAGTAAACTCTTGCCACTGAAGGCTAAGTGTGGCCCCGTGTGGACTGTGAAGCCATTTGGTCATCCTCCACTTTTCATGGTGTTCTTGCTGCTGCACTGGGAGTTTGGTATTGGCTTCAGGAAATACAAGGAATTCAACTGGGTCACAGTGCTGGAGGGAAATCTGTCACGTGTTGTGCATCAGGGTCTGCAGGAGAATGCAACAACCAGGCTTCTATCCCACATAGCTTTCCCCCTTGACCATAGCAACCTGATTCTGAACATTGCCCTTAAACCTCTCCATTCAACAAGATGCCTTCACATACAAGGGTCTGCTGGTTGCACCATGTCAGTTACAAGCCTTTTGGCAGATCCACATGACCCCACCACAGAAGTTTTATCACAGACCTGCAAAACACTGCTCTAGGCCCACTACTCAGCAGACTTTAACTTATTTGCATCACTGTTCTACACCATTTTCATGAAACCAAGTCAATCAAGGCACTGTCTGGTACACTCATGATCAACAGGAAATCCAAAGTGTATCCAATGTCACCTGGTGATGGGAATTTCAAATTTTTATGATGTTTATCTAGCCATTTTTCAAGGATGAGGTTGGAGGCACTGTGGGATTTAATTCATTCTGGAAACATTAAATGGTGAGAAAGCCCGTTTCAATGAAAGATCTGGAGAACTCTCACAGGCAAGACTTCCCAAAGAGTGGCCAAAAGATCAAATGAAGCCAGGCCCATTGAGGTCTACAATGTGAGGTCCATGTGTGTTTTTACTCTCAACTATGGCTGTCAAGTCTTAAAGAATAAAATCATGTGATATCCTGGCTCAGATTCCCAGTGCTCTGTGGGAAGCCCCCTGGGCCTAGATCTCAGTTTCCAAAGGCCACTACCATGCGTGGCCTCCAAAAATCCCAACACAATTCATGGCAAAACATCTCTGCAGTCATTTCCAGAACTCAGTCTCTAAGAAGACTCACACCAGAGTTCAAGCCAAGGTGGACCCAGTCATCTCTTCCATCAGCCAAACAAATGACCACAATTAAAACCAAAACACTCCCACATGGCTCTCAACTACTTCCACATAGACACTCATCATAACTTCTGCCTGGAAGTTTCCATGAGGGGCGCAGCTGAAGACAGTATCCAAAATATGCTCCCTACCCTCATTTGTCTATAGTCAGGGTGGCTTGACAACCTATCTGTAAACAAGGAGTGATCAAATAGGCCTGCCATTAATACTGCTTTGCTTCTCCAATTTGAGCCTTTTGTCTGTGGGGTTTAGATTCTTTATGTGAATTGGAGTCATGAGAAAATCCAAGTACCTATGGGCTTGCCTCTGCAGGGCTATGAAAAACTTTTTGAAGCAAAGGATACCTATTCTCACTTGATGGAAGTCAGGGACCTTACAGAGGAAGGCAAGAGACTTCATCCACAATACTGCTCTTTTTCCATTTTGGTTTTGGATGCACACATGAGATCTTTCCTTAGATTCATCAGGTGGTGAGAATCTAAGTCACAGCCTCACACAGGGCCAAGAGGCTGATTCAGACACATCCCTTTCCACGGCAATTAAGCAAAGAGCCACAGGTGATGCTCATTATTTTCCATTAGAAAACTGTTTTCTTCAGGCTTCACAAAGGGGTGGACTGAGGCAAAGACCTTCCAGACATTCAGGGCAATGGAATAATAGGTAAACAAAAGGCCCAAATCAGTGTTTCTCCACTGACACTTTACTGGTCACACTGATATCTGTTTTCTGAGTTCCTCTCCATTCCCTTCAGCTATCCAGTACAAGACCATGTTACAGAGTTTGGAGGTGGTACATATCTTTTACACAAAACCATGAGCCTATTCTTGAGAGTGGCCAGAATTCAGGAAGAAAGCAGGAACTTAGGAAGATAGCAGGTGTTGCCCATTCATAAGGAAAGCCGTAGTCCATTCATAAATTTGGCAGGATGAATGCTGAGAAGCTTTCTACTAGACAGAACAATTCCATTGATGCATTCTCTTTTCTAATGTCTATAACCACAGACACAGTGGGATACACAAACCCACAACTACACCCACAAAGGCAACTCTTTCCTCCAAGTTGGTCTGTGACTATCCAGAGTGTCCTCTGACTGGTGGGCCATACTATGTTCCCCAAAATTGCTTGTCCTGTCTCAAATCTGCTTTCCTTTGCTAACTCTGTGAAGTAGTCAGGAGTCAGCAGTGAGCCAATACCTGCTTTATCAGGAAAGAATCATCTTCAGAGCTTCCCTGGCATTTGGCCATCCTCACATCAGTAGGTAAGTGCCGCAGCCCGGCTGGCTGGGCAAAATAACCGGGGGGGGGGGTGACGAACAACTTGTGTAGACTGATGCAGCAGAAGTGGAAGCTGTTTATTGTTGAATAAGAGCGGTATACATTTTACACAGCCTATCTAATTAGCATGAAATAGATACAGCAGTCAAACAATAAGGAATCTCCACACTTAATGGCTCGCTTTTGTTATTTCACAAACCACTCCCTCTGGCATTTTGCCAGGCGCCATCCAGACTTGTTTACAGACTCTAACATTTCTCTGGCAAAATAACAGGTGCCAATCTGACTTGTTTACAGACCTTAACAGGTAAGAAGAAAGACTGACTCTGTCTTTCGTAAATTCAAAACAAGTGAGAGCACTGGGACTGGGATTGGTAATGGCTCTGGGTGCCTGGCTTCCTGGATCCCAAGTTCAGAGACTTTCATCACCAAGGAAGTGAGGTGTGGTCACTTCTTTTAGGATCTGAATGAGGTAACTTCCTTGGCAACCACTTTGTCCTAACAGTTGCTTCCAAGGGTCCCATGAGATTGAGGCTGCCCCTACTTCCTGTGACACTTTCATATGTTAGAATGGTATATCAACCATACGCACCTGGGAAGAGCTTTCCACACAGGCCTGGTTTGGTCTACTCTACATTAAGAAGAGTGAGGCTGATTCAGACACATTCCTTCATCCTACCAGGTTGTTTGCCATGGAGATGTCTTTTGCTGTCTCAGGTCCTTCATAGCTGCCTACATCTTCTCCAGAGATCATTTCTGCATGTACCTTTGATGTTCTCAGCAGGTGGAAGATCCCATACATTCCTGTATTGTAAGACCAACACTGTAGCTGCTCTTCAGTAAAGTTAGATTCAGGGAACAGTGTATGATTAGTGTTATTAACATGTTCGATATGGGTTAGGAACCATTCTGCTGGACGAATAATGGTATTGGGAACCTGTGATATTTATAAGAATATAGAGGTGAAATATATGTACGAAAACAGAAATCTAAGTAAGATTTGAAGCCCAGAAGGTCATTTGTCCCTTGACTGGGATACTTAGCGTTGAATTAAATTCTGCACAGATGTTTCAGATAAATCGATATACAATGGCTTAGGACCTTTCACCTTGGATGATTGAATGTAGAAGAGAACATCCAGTCAAAAAGTGATAGTCGGTAGGATTAGGAAGATAGTCGGTAGGTTTAGGAAGAAGAATGAGTGTAGGATTTGGAACAAAAGTTCTTTAGAAGTAGGGTATCGCTAAGAGAATGAATGTAAATATCAGCACATGTGATGAGGAAGTCACAATGATTAACTGGGGAAAATATGTAGGAAAGCAGATATCAATAGAGACATTACAAAATCAGGCAAAGTATAAAGTGAGTGACAGGATTAGACATTTTCAACATGGTTGAGTTTGAATATATAATCTTTGGAAGAAACAAATATGTTGTCACCAATAGGATTTTCATTTGAGAGCATTAGGCAACCTGGACATGGATGTTTTTAGTAATCCATGTTCACTTTCCATTTAGGTTTTGTACAATCATAAGTGTGACCTTTTCTTTTTGTGTCCAGAATATTACTGTGATAAAATGTATATGTAGATCAGGTGACATGGGTATTTCTTCCACCATTTCTGGGAGCTATATTTTGAGGACGTATAAATTAGTATTGGAGGTACAAAGAGGTGTACCTGTGTCTATGAATATAGAGATAATTCGTGAATAGACTGTACTGTGAATAAATAATATAACTGGTTCCACTTTAAATAATGGATTGAATTGATATCTGAAACTAAGTAAAAAATCTTATATTGATATACAACCATTCATTCCAGCCAGTTATACATCTAATGGTAATATTAGTGTTATGGTTTATTGTGACGGGTTTGTGAGTTTTGCTTCAAATGTGATAATGGAAATTGAAAATAATGTGTTTGGAAAGAAGTCTCATGAAAAGAGCAGTCAAGAAACATGGAGGAATACATGTGTTCTCAAGCAGGAAATGATTGAAAGTGAAACAAATGCCTATCAATTTGCAAAATTTTGATGAAACATATATGCTATGATGTGCATAAACTGAAGAAATAGTAATGCACCAGTGTAGAATAAAAATGAACATCAAAATGCACATCATGTCTCATAGGAGTCTACTTGCATTGATGTTCAACTGGGTCAGTTACTGTAGAAGTATTAGGATTTTTGGGGGGGGATTAATAATACAATTTATTTTAGTACTAGCATGCCACAGAATGTAGAGGAAAGATCAATGGATTTTTAGTTATAGCACTAATAATCTAACATTTAGTGACTATTTTGGATAGTCTAGAAATTACATAAGGCTATGTAACATAATTTTTTTTATTTAACATTCATCAAAGCTTGGAATTTTCGTAATATTTCTTCTTTTTTATTTTTTCAGTTGTTGATTGACCTTCATTTTGTTTATTTGTATGTGGTGCTGAGAATAGAACCATGTGCCTCACACATGCTAGAAAAGCATGTTACCACTGAGCCACAAACCCAGCCCCTCCACTTTTATCTTAACATCATACACTCATGTCCCTCTTCTTTACTCACTTTCTTCCTCGTTTTCCCCCTTCTCTCCCTTCCTTTTTCGTTTCCCCTCCATATCTATTTTTCTCTCATGTCATTACAAACAGTAGTATGCTATGAAATTTAAATTTAAGACTGTTCTTTATAGTCATTCTTTTTCTTGAGAAAATTCAAAAATTATAATTAACTGATAGATATATTACAATACATTTATTATACATATGTATCTATATTCATGCATATGCATTACATATATTATATATATATATATATATATATATATATATATATATATATATATATATATACATATATATTTAAAAGTACTTTGATTTTCCTGTTAGAAATAATATAGACCAATTCTTTCTTAATTCTCAATTCTTCCATAATTAACATCTTACAGTGAAAATCAAATAAACATATTTAAGTAAACAGGTATCATTCTTATTTATCAATACTGATAATTTAAAGTTTTATATCACATTAAGCTGTAATATGGCATATTAACTCTTATGAATTAGAGCAATTTTATTTGAACAACCTATTATTTAAGGACCATATGCACTGACATTTTAAATGGCTTTCTTGTGATTTCAATTTCTATCAATTGTGTATTAATTGCCAAATACTTATTTTAGTACTTTTCATGTTCATAATTGATATAAAGTCAATTGTTTAATTCTTCTTGTAAGTAGTTACTTATTACAGTAGGGACATTATTAATAATACTACATCTTTATAAGAAAAATGGTACAAATTTATTTTCATGCAAAATTAAGAATAATTGCATGCTCTAGATGTTTGATTGTTGATACATATAACAAAGAGCTTTTGATGAGTCTCTTCCCCAGTAAAACATAAAATACAAAGATATAGTTAGGTTTGTATGTCCAAATAAAGATAAGAAAAAATACACATTATCAGCTAGAAACTATTAAATAAAAGATGAAAAGAACAATCCAACACATTGTATGAACTTGTCAGATGAGGTAGTATTCTGGAAGAATAGCCTAAGACTAGACCTTGTCCATGACAAAATATTCACGAAAAAAATGAAATATGAAAAGTGTAGAAAGTGCTATGAATTTTTCATGAAGTTAGGTGAATTATCCTTTAATCTCAATTTATGTGCATTTTCTGGTAAAATAAATTTGTGATATTTACAACTACACAAAACAAAGTTTCTGCATAGCAAAATGAATACATCTGAACCCATTTTTAGCTGATTTCTTCCCACTAAATTTTAAACCTTTATTTATTTATTTATTTTTATTGGTTGTTCAAAACATTACAAAGCTCAAGATATATCATCTTTCATACATTTGACTCAATTGGGTTATGAACTCCCATTTTTTCCCCAAATACGAATTGTAGAATCACATCGGTTACACATTCACATTTTTACATAATGGCATATTAGTGACTGTTGCATTCTGCTACCTTTTCTATCCCCTACTATCCACCCTCTCCTCCCCTCCCATCTTCCCTCTCGACCTCATTTGCTATTGTTCAATTCTCTCCATTGTTTCCCCCCCACTTTCCCTCACAACATCTTATATGCAATTTTGTTTAACATTGAGGGTCTCCTACAATTTTCATAAGCTTTCCCTTCTCTCTCCCTTTCTCTCCCCCCATTCGTCTTTGTTTAATGTTAATCTTTTCCTCATGCTCTTCCTCCCTGTTCTGTTCTTATTTTCTCTCTTTATATCAGAGAAGACATTTGGCTTTGTTTTTTAAGGATTGGTTAGCTTCGCTTAGCATAATATGCTCTAATGCCATCCATTTCCCTGCAAATTCTATGATTTTGTCATTTTTTGTGCTGTGTAATACTCCATTGTGTATAGATGCCACATTTTTTTTATCCATTAATCTATTGAAAGGCATCTAAGTTGGTTCCACAGTCTAGCTATTGTGAATTGTGCCGCTATGATCATTGATGTGGCAGTATCCCTATAGTACGCTCTTTTAAGATCCTCAGGGAAGAGTCCAAGAAGGGTGATAGCTGGGTCAAATGGTGGATCCATTTCCAGCTTTCCCAGGAATATCCATACTTCATTCAAAATTGGCCTCACCAATTTGCAGTCCCACCAGCAGTGTACAAGTGTACCCTTTTCCCCACATCCTCGCCAACACTTATTGTTGTTTGACTTCATAATGGCTGCTGATCTTACTGGAGTAAGATGGTATCTTAGGGTGGTTTTGATTTGCATTTCTCAGACTGCTAGAGATGGTGAGCATTTTTTCATGTACTTGTTGATTGATTGTATGTCCTCCTCTGTGAAGTGTATGTTTAGGTCCTTGGCCCATTTGTTAATTGGGTTATTTGTTATCTTATTGTTTAATATTTTGAGTTATTTGTATATTCTGGATATTAGGGCTCTATCTGAAGTGTGAGGGGTAAAGTTTTGTTCCCAGGATGTAGGCTCTCTATTTACCTCTCTTGTTGTTTCTCTTCTTGAGAAAAAACTTTTTTACTTTAAGTAAGTCCCATTTGTTTATTCTTGTTATTAACTCTTGGGCTATTGATGTCTTATTAAAGAATTTGGAGCCCGACCCCACAGTATATAGATCGTAGCCAACTTTTTATTCTATGAGACGCAGTGTCTCTGATTTGATATCTAGCTCCTTGATCTATTTTGAGTTAACTTTTGTGCATGGTGAGAGAACGGGATTCAGTTTCATTTTGTTGCACATGGATTTCTAATTTTCCCTGCACCATTTGTTGAAGATGCTATCCTTCATCCATTGCATGTTTATAGCCACTTTTTCAAATATAAGAAAGTTGTAATTTTGTGGATTGGTTTGTCTGTCCTCTATTCTATACCATTGGTCCACCTGCCTGTTTTGGTACCAGTACCACACTGTTTTTGTTACTATTGCTTTGTAGTAAAGTTTGAACTCTGGTATCGCTATACCTCCAGATTCACACTTCATGCTTAGAATTCCTTTTGCTATTCTGTGTCTTTTGTTTTTCCATATGAATTTCATGATTGCTTTATCATTTATACAAGAAATGCCGTTGGGATTTTGATTGGCATTGCTTTAAACCTGTAGAGAACTTTGGGTAATTTCGCCATTTTGATGTATTTAGTTCTGCCTATCCATGAACAGGGTACATTTTTCCATCTTCTAAGATCTTTTTCTATCTCTCTCTTTAGGGTTCTGTGGTTTTCAACTCTTTTGTTATGTTGATTTCCAAGTATCTTATTTTCTTTGAGGATATTGTGAATGGAGTGGTTTTTCTCATTTCCATTTCAGAAGTTGTGTTGCTGATATACAGGAATGCCTTTGATTTATGCGTGTTGGTTTTATATCCTTCATTTATTAACTCTAGCAGTTTCTTTGTAGACCCTTTTGGGTCTCTTAAATATATTACCATGTCATCCACAAATAGCGATAATTCAAGTTCTTCTTTTCCTATTTTTATGCCTTTAATTTCTTTTGTCTGTCTAATTGCTCTGGATAGTATTTCAAGAACTAAATTGAATAGAAGTGGTGAGAGAGGGCATCCCTGTCTTGTTCCAGATTTTAGAGGGAATGCCTTCAGTTTTCTCCATTTAGTATGATCCTAGCCTGAGGTTTAGCATATATAGCTTTTACAATGTTGAGGTAAGTTCCTGTTATCCCTAGTTTTTCTAGTGTTTTGAACATAAAGGGATGCTGAACTTTGTCGAATGTTTTTACTACATCTATCGAGATGATCATATTGTTCTTGTCCTTAAGTCTATTGATGTGGTGAATAGTATTTATTGATTTCCATATATTGAACCAGCCTTGCATTCCAGGGATGAATCCTACTTGATCATGGTGCACAACTATTTTGATATGTTTTTGTATTCAATTCACACGGATTTTATTGAGAATTTTTGCATCCAAGTTCATTAGAGATATTGGTCTGTAGTTTTCTTTTTTGAAGTGTCTTTGTCTGGTTTTGGGATCAGGGTGATTTTGGACTCCGAGAATGAATTTGGAAGAGCTCCTTATTTTTCTATTTCTTGATATAGCTTGAAAAGTATTGGTATTAATTCTTCTTTGAAGGTTTTGTTGAACTCCGTTGTATACCCATCAGGTCCAGGGCTTTTTTTTGGTTGGTAGTCTTTTGATGGCTTTTTCTATTTCTTCCTTTGTTTTTGGTCTGTTTAAATTGTGTCTGTCTTCTTGATTGAATCTGGGCAGATTGTATGACTTAAGAAATTTATCGATATTTTAACTATCTTCTATTTTATTGGAATATAGGGTTTCAAAATACTTTCTAATTATCTTCTGTATTTGTATACTCTCTGTTGTGATATTGCCTTTTTCATTCCGTATGTTAGTAATTTGAGTTCTCTCTCTTCTTCTCATCCTTAGCATGGCTAAGGGCCTGTAAATCTTATTTATTTTTTCAAAGAACCAACTTTTAGTTTTATCAATTTTTTCAATGTTTTTTTTGTTTGTTTGTTTCAATTTCGTTGATTTCTGCTCTAATTTTAATTATTTCTTGTCTTCTACTACATTTGCTGTTGTTTTGCTCTTCCATTTCTAGGTTTTTGATGTGTAATGTGAGTTTATTTATTTGTTGTTTTATTCTTTTTTTGAGGAAAGAACTCCAAGAAACGAATTTCCCTCTTAAAACTGCCTTCTTTGTGTCCCATAGATTCCAGTATGTTGTGTCTGTATTGTCATTTGATTCTAAGAACTTTTTTATCTCTTCCTTTATGTCTTCTGTAACCCATTGATTATTCAGTAGAATATTGTTCTACTGGAGGATTTTTCCTTCCTTCTTTTCTCATTGATTTCCAGTTTCATTCCATTATGATCAGATATGGTGCATGGTATTATCTCCACGCCTTTATATTTATTAAGAGTTGCCCAATGGCATAATATATGGTCTAACTTGGAGTAGGATCCATGTACTGCTGAGAATAAAGTGTATCCACTTGATGATGGTTGATATATTCTATATATGTCGGTTAAGTCAAGGTTATTGATTGTGCTGTTGAATTCTATAGTTTCTTTATTCAGTTTTTTATAGAGGATCTGTCTAATGGCGAGAGCGGTGTGTTGAAGTCACCCATAATTATTGTGTTGTAGTCTATTTGACTCTTGAACTTGAGGCGAGTTTGTTTTATGAGTGTTGCAGCTCAATTGTTTGGTGCATACCAATTGATAATTGTTATGTCTTGTTGGTGGATGGTTCCTTTTAAGAATATATAGTGTCCTACTTTATCCCTTTTGATTAACGTAGGTTTGAAGTTGATTTTATTTGATATGAGTATGGCCACTCCTGCTTGCTTCCGAGGGCCATGTGAGTGGTATGATTTTTCCCAACCTTTCACTTTCAGCCTGTGTATGTCTTTACCTATCATATGAGTCTCCCGGAGGCAGCATATTGTTGGATTTATTTTTTTGATCCAGGTTACTAGCTTATGTCTCTTGATTGGTGAGTTTAGATTTTTAACATTTAAGGTTACAATTGAAATATGATTTCTACTTCTAGTCATGTTTATTTTTTTATTTATTTTAATTTGGGTAGTTTTTACTTTTTGGTTATTTTCTTACCCCTTTACTGAGATACCTCCCGCTGTTAGTTTTGGGCACTATTTTTCAATTCCTCTTCTTGTAGTATTTTGCTCAAAATGCTTTGCAGTGCTGGTGTTCTGTCTGCGAATTCTTTTAGCTTTTGTTTATCAGGAAAGAGTTAATTTCATGGTCAAATCTGAAGCTTAATTTTGTTGGATACAGTATTCTTGGTTGGAATCCATTATTTTTCATTGTTTGAAATACATTGTTCAAAGATCTTCTCGCTTTCAAAGTCTGTGATGAAAAATCAATTGTTAACCTAATTGGTTTACCCCTGAATGTTATCTGCCTACTTTCTCACGTAGCTTTTAATATTCTCTCCTTGTTCTGTATGTTGGCTATCTTCATAATTATATGTCTTGGAGTTCGTATATTATGGTTTTGAATGTTTGAGGTCCTGTAGGCTTCCAGGATATGGCAATCCATTCCATCTTTCATCTCTGGGAAGTTTTCTAGAATTATTTCATTTAATATGTTGTCCATTCATTTGGTTTGAATCTCTATGCCTTCTTCTATCCCGATGACTCCCAATTTTGGTTTTTTTATGACATCCCATATCTCTTGAATAGTTGTTCATGGGATTTAAGCATGTTTTCTGTGTTGACTATATTCTTTTCAAGTTGACAAACTTTGTCTTCATTATCTGATGTTCTGACTTCTACTTGATCTAGTCTATTTGTAATATTCTTGTTTGAGTTTTTAATTTGGTTTATAGTTTTCTGCATTTCTAGAATTACTGTATGCTTTTTTAAAAGATCTCTATCTAATGGTAAAGCTTGTTCTTTGCCATTTGAATTTGTTTGTTTAATTCATTTTCAAAATATACTTTTATTGCTTGGACTTGCTGCCTCATGTCTTCTCTATTATTCCTTTCCATCTGAGTTAGGTATTCCTTAAGTTTTTTCCCTATCCCTGTTTCTGATGCTTCTAGGTTCTCCTGTAGTATTAAGTTGTCCTTCATTGTTTGTACGCCTTTTTTCCCTTGTTTTTTTATGATGTTCACGTTATTTTCCAGCTCTATTTGATTGCTGTGTTTCTGCTCTCTTCTATAGATTTGTTATGGGTTTATGTATCTCTGTTTTCTCTCCTTTGTGTTGGTAGACTATGCCTGCTTAAGTGGATTTCGCTGTTAAGGAATTCTGACAGCCGAGCTCCAGTGATGTCACCTCTCTGCTGTTGTGGGCCCCAGGCTCCTTTCCGGAGTGTCCGAATTGGGGGGGTGGACTCGATTGTCTCTGGTTGGTTTCAGCTCTCGGTCGCTGGCAGGCCGGCAGTCTCCAGCCACCCAGTAGCGCCAGCAGGGGGTGGGCTGTCGCCGGCGGGTGGGTGATCTCTAGCCACACAGTTGCACGTTCAGTCGCCGGCAGGCGCACGTTCTCCAGCCGTCAAGACATGCTGTCAGCAGGTGGACTGGCGCCGGCAGGAAGGTGGTCTCCAGTTCCCCAGTCACACTGGCAGCGGGCCGGCGTTCTCCAGCCACCCAGTCAGGAGGGCCTGGCCTCTAGTCCCCTGGTTTATCCTGCTAGTCCTGATTTCTCCTGCTAGACCAGATTTCTCCTGAGTGATGCTTCTCCGCAGCTCAAACTGTTCTCTGGGTCTGCCGTTTGTTGGGTGGGGAGGGTGTCTATTGGGAACCCTGGAACTCTATTGTTTTAATATTTTCCGCTTTCCCCTCGCCCCGCACTGGCTAGACAAGTTTTATTTTTGCCGCTGATGGGAAGGGGAGATGAAGGTCAGGTGCCTCTAGTTTTCCCCCAGTCTTTATGCAGCCTTGCTCTGATTATCCCTCCCCCAAAAGCCTAGGAGAGATTTTATGTGAATTCCCCTCTGTATGTGAGATGAGCTGAGAAACACACACCTGTTTTATTGTTGCAATCTGTCGGGGAGTGGTGGTGGTTACTTCAGCTCTCCAAGATGGTGGCTGTTGGTTTCCTTTGTGGAGTTTCCGCTTTGGGGGATAGAAATGTACTGCTAACTTCCCCGTCTGAAATCCCGAATTCAGCTGGGGGCTCAGTGGATGCTCAGCCAATAGGATTCCAAAGAATCCGCAGCAACGTTTCTCCCTGCTTGCTGGTCGCTTCTCGGTGGTGCCTCACCATTTGTAGACACGGGGCAGGTCATGCGGATCAATCAGAATGGATCTCCGGTTGCACAAGTGGCACGTGTTTGAGACTCAATTACCGGACCTTGGTGGTGGAAATCATTCTTCTAGGTTTCGGTAAACACCCATTTTGCTGTAAGATCCTAACAAGATAGTTTTTCATTATTCTAACTCGTTATTCACCTGTGCAGTGGCAGGGTACACTGGGTGTGACACACTGTCTTCACGGCCATCTTGCAATGCCGAAATATTAGGATTTGGATGCACCATTTACTGAAAACTGTTTCAGTACTAGGAAAAAATATGTATTTCAGGTGGATGAATATTTCTGAGAATAATTTTTTAAAAAGTGGATTATAAATCCACATACATGAATATGAATGAATTTAGGGAGTGCATAATAAGACACAAATATTTTATATTTTTAAAAATCTGGAGAGTATATATATATATATATATATATATATATATATATATATATACACACACAGATACACACACACACACACACACACACAGACATTAAAAACTAGCAATATATATGCCAATCGAAATTCATCATGAAATACATATCATCCACAGACCCAAAAAAATTCATATACTTAACATGGATTTATGAATAATGTTGTTCAACCAGGAGGCTTACCCATAGGTTGAATTTTCAGTTCCAACAGCATTTAGGAGGAGTGATCTCTTCTCACAATTTGTTTTTGCCAAGTCAGTCACCTCACAAAAATGTACGTGTGATACCAGGTATGATTCTATATGTGCATATAAAATTACATGTGCTGAATTGGCTACAGAGAAAGGGAGACAGGAATTCACATATTTGTTAACTTTCAAAACACACAGAGAACTATTTCAACAAAAAATTGACTAGATTTATAACTCCTACCCTATATAATGCAAAAGGCAATTCCAACTATACACCATGCCTCCTCTGAACTGCTTGTATTTCTATTCTGTTTGGGTTATTATTCTCTATCATATTACGATTAGTAGTCAGAGTCTAGGAGGGTAGGGGTTAGAGTCAGGGATTCATTATTTCGAATGGAAAATTGGAAAATGAATCCAATGTGTATGCAAATATGTGCTACACAAAATCTTCCCACTCCTCCAGAACAATGGCTTGACATTATCTTCTCCCCAAGTAAGACATAATTAGAGGAGAAAAGTTAGAAAATCAGTGAATACTTATCTGGAATGGAATATGCTAAGGAGTTCACTACCTTGGAGGTGGTAGAGGAGTTTCCCAAAGTAAGGGACAGGGTGAACACTCCACAAACATGGAGCTCTGCTGGCCTAACGACTTCTTGAGAAATTGCCTCTGAGATTGGGCACTTGAAACATATGTTGCTATCAGGAGCTTCAGCTTCCTTCGTAGTGAGATCATCAAAGCTGGGTCTGCACCTATGTGACCTGTAAAACATAGTTTCTTATTTTCCAATGAACATGAGGCAGCAGTCCTGAATTTGATCTTTGTAGGTAAACTGTGGCCACTGGGTTCTAAGTGTCTCCCTGTGTGGACTGTGAAGCCATTTGTTCATCATCCAATTTTCATGGTGTTTCTTGCTGCTACAATGGGAGTTTGGTATTTGCTTCATGAAATACACGGAGTTCAACTGGGACACAGTGCAGGAGGGAGTTCTGTCACGTGTGGCATTTCAATTTCTGCAGGAGAATGCACCAACCATGCTTCTATATTACATAGCTTGCCCCATTGACCATAGCAAATTGATTCTGAACATTGCCCTGAAACCTCTCCATATAACAAGATGCCTTTACTTAGAAGGGACTGCTGGCTGCATCATGTCAGTCACACGCCATTTGGAAGCCAATGGCAGATCCACATGGCCCCACTACAGATGTTTTATCACACACCTGCCTACCACTGCTCTAGGCCCACTAATCATCAGGCTCCAACTTATTGGCATCTCTGTTTTACACAATTTTCATTAAAACTAGTCAATCAAGGCACTGTCTGTTATACTCATGATTAGCAACAGGACATCCAAAGGTACTCCTGTGCCAGCTGGTCATGGAAATTTCAAAAATGTCATGGTATTTTTCTAGCCATATTTCAACAATGAAGGTGGAGGCACTGTGAGTTTCAGTTCATTCCAGAACCATTAATGTTGACGAAGCTCATTTCAATGAAAGCTCTGGAGAAATCTCACAGGCAATGCTTCCCAAAGAATGGCCAAAAGGTCAAATGAAGCCAGGCCCATTGAGTTCTACAATGTGTGGTCCATGTGTCTTTTGACTCTCAACTATGGCTTCCAAGTCTTTCAGAAGAAAATTATGTGATATCTTGGCTGTTATTCCCAGTGCTCTGTTGAAAGCCACCCTGGGCCTTGATCTCAGTTTCCAAGGGCGACTCTCATGCATGGCCTCCTAAAATCCCAACACAATTAATGGCAATACTTTTCTGAGGTCAGTTCCAGAACTCAGTCTCTAAGGTGAAAAACACCAGAGTTCATGTCAAGGTGGACCCAGTCATCTCTTCCAACCACCACACTAACAACCACAATTAAAACCAAAACACTCCCACATGGCCCTCATGTTCTTTTATATAGACACTCATCATAAACCTATCGCTGGAAGTTTCCACTAGGGGCGAAGCCCAAGACAGTCTCCTAAATAATCTCTCTTGCCCCTAATTTGCCTAAATTCAGGGTGGCCTGGACACCATTCCTGTGAACCAGGAGTGTTCAAATAGGCCTGCTGTTAATACTTCTCTGTTTCTCCAATTTGAGGCGTATTGACTGTGCAGTTTGGATTCTTTATGTGAATTGTAGTCACGGGAAAACTCAAGCAATTATGGGCAAGCCTCTTTAGGGCTTTGAAGAAATAATTTGGCCCAAAGGATCCCTATTCTAACTTGATGGAGGTCAGGAACCTCACAGAGAATGGGGAGAGACTTCATCCACAATAACTGCACTTTTGGCCATTTTTGTTTTGGATGCACACATGTGATGTTTCTTTAGATTCTTCAAGGGTTGAGAATCTAAGTCACGGCCTCACACAGGCCCAAGAGGCTGATTCAGACACTTCCATTTCCAAAGGAATTAAGCAAAGATCCACAGGTGATGTCCATTCATTTCCATTTGAACCTGTTTTCTTCAGGCTTCACAAACGGATGTCTTGAGGCAAAGACATTCCTGACATTCAGGGCAACAGAACAATAGGTAAGCAAAAGGCTCAAAGCATGGTTTCTCCACTGAGACTATCATGGTCACACTTATATCTGAGTTTTCTGAGATGCTCGACATTCCCTTCAGCTTTCCAGTACATGGCCATGTCACAGGGCTTGGAACTGCTACATATCTTGGACACAAAACCATGAGCCTATTCTGGAGAGTAGCCAGAATTCATGAAGAATGCAGGAATTTTGGAAGATACCACATGTTGCCCATCGATAAGGCAAGCTGAAATACATTCATAAATCTGGCAGGATGAATGCTGGGAAGCTTTCTAGTAGACAGGACACAACAATTGATGCATTCTGTTTTCTAATGTCTAAAGCCATGGACACAGTGGGATACACAGACATAGAAACACTTGCTTGCCAAACGACTTACTATAAACAGTTCACTCCAAACCAAACAAACCGCCTTTCCTACCTATTCTCAGAACATGAGACAAAACCACAAACCCACACCAACAACCACAGAGGCACCACCTTCTACAAAGTATGTCTGTGACTATCCAGAGTGTCTTCTGACTGGTGGGCCAACTTATGTTCCCCGGAAATCACCAACTCTGTGAACTTGTCAGGAGCCAGCAGTGAGCCACTATCTGCTTTCTCAGGAATGGCCCCTCTTCTGAGTTTTCCTGGGAGTTGGCCATCCTCATATCTGTAGGTACCATGAAAGACTGACTCTGTCCTTGGTAAATCCAAACAAGTGAGCCCACTGGGACTGGGACTGGGACGGGCTCTTGGTACCTTGCTTCCTGGATCCCAAGTACCGAGAGTTCCATGACCAAGGAAGTGACGTGAGGTCACTTCCTTCAGGAACTGAATGAGGTCACTGCTTTGGCAACCACTTTGTCCTAACAGTTGCTTCCAAGGGTCCCATGAGATCGAGGCTGCTCCTACTTCCTGTGACACTTTCACAAGTTAGAATGGTATATCAACCATAGGCACCCAGGAACAGCTCTCCAAACAGTACTGTTTGTGTCCATCTTCTCTACATTATGAACAGAGAGGCTGATTCAGACACAACCCTTCATCCTGACCAGGTTGTTTGCAATGGAAGATGACGTTTGCTCTCTCAGGTCCTTCATGGCTGCCTACATCTTCTCCAGGGATCACTTCTTCGTGGACCTTTGAGTTTTACAACAGGTGGAAGATTCTCTACATTCCTGTATTGTAAGACCAACTCAGTCCCTGCTCTTCTGTAAAGTTAGATTGAGGGAACAGTGTATGGTTAGGGTTAATAACAGGTTCGATTTGGGTTAGGAATTATTCTAATTGATGAATAAAGGTAATGGGAACCTGTGATATTTATAAGAATATATAGGTGAAATATAAGTATGAAAACAAAAATCTAGGTAAGATTTGAAGCCAAGAAGGGCATTGCGCTATTGATTGGGATATTTAGCTTTGATATACGTTCTGCACAGGTGTTTCAGATAAATCGATAATCAATGGCATAAGACCTTGTACCTTGGATGATTGAATGTAGAAGTGAACATCCACTAGAACAGGGATAGTCGGTAGGAATAGGAAGATATTCGATAAGTTTCAGAAGAAGACTGAGTACAGAATTTGGACCAAAAGTTCTTTAGCAATAGTGTATCGGGTAGAGAGTGAATGTAAATGACAGCACACGTGAAGGGTCAGTCAAAATGGTGAAGTGGGGAAAATATTTAGGTAAGCAGACATCAATAGGGACATTAGGAAATCAGGCAAAGTATAAATTGAGTGATAGGATTAGACATTTGCAACAGGGTTGAGGTTCTAAATATAGTCTTACGAAGAAACAAATATGTAGTCACCAATAAGATTGACATTTGAGAGCATTAGGCACACTGGACATGAATGTTTTCAGTAATCAGTGCTCACTTTCCATTTAGGCTTTGATACAATCATAAGTGTGACCTCTTCTTTATGTGTCCAGAATATTACTGTGACAAAATGTATATGTAGATTAGGTGACATGAGTATTTCTTCCACCATTTCTGGGAGCAACATTTTGAAGATGAAAAAATTAGTATTGGGGTTACAAATAGATTTACTCTGTGCTAATGAATATAGAGATAATTCATGAATAGAAGATACTGTGATTAAATATTATAACTTGTTCCAACTTTAAATATTGGATTGAATTGATATCTGAAAATAAACAAGAAATCGTATATTTATATGCAATTATTAATTCCAACCAGAAATACATCTAATGGTAATATTAGGGTTATGGTTTATCATGAAGAGTGTGTGAGTTGTTCTTCAAAATGATTAGGGAAATTGAAAAAAAAAGCGTTTGGAAAGAAGTCTCATGAAAAAACAGTCAAGAAACCTGGAGGAATACATGTGTTCTGAATCAGGAAATGATTGAAAGTGAATCAAAATGATATAAATTATTGAAGTTGTTGATGAAATGTATATCCTATGATGTGTATAAACTGAGCAAATAGTAATGTACCAGTGTTGAATAAAATGAAATTCAAAATAGACATCACATCCAAGAGGAATCTAGTTGCATTGATGTTAAACTGCGTCAGTTACTGTAGAAATATTAGGATTGTATGCACCACTCACTGAAGTTAGTTTTCAGTACTAGGAAACAAATATGTAATTCAGGTGGATGAATATTTCTGAGAATTATATTGTGAAAAGTTGATTATAAATCCACATACATGAACATGAATGAATTTAGGTAGTATATGTAAGACACATATATTTCATATTTTGAAATATTTGGAGAGTGAATATATATATATACACACACACACACATACACACACACACACACAACACACACAGAAAATAAAATGTAGCAATATATATGCCAATCGAAATTCATCATGAAATATATATCATCCACAGATGCAAAAATATTTATTTTACTGAACATGGATTTATGTATAATGTTGTTCTACTAGGAGGCTCACCCATAGGTTGAATTTTCTGTTCCAACAGCGTTTAGGAGGAGTGATCTCTTCCCACAATTTGTATCTTCCAAGTCAGCCACCTCACAAGAATGTACGTCTGATACCAGGTAGGATTCTATATGTGCATATAAAAATACATGTTCTGAATCGGCTACAGAGAAAGGGAGACAGGAATTCACATATTTGTTAACTTTAAAAACACATGGAGAACTATTTCAATTAAAAATTAACTAGATTTATAACACCTACCCTCTATCATGCAAAAGGCAAGGGCAACTATACACCATGCCTCCTCTGAACTGCTTGTATTTCTATTCTGTTTGGGTTATTTTTCTCCATCATATTAGGATTTGTCATCAGAGTCTAGGAGGGTTAGTGTCAGATGGGCTGGCCGGCAGGAAACATCAACTTGGGCGTCGATCCAAGTTGGGGAGGAATGAAGGGACAAGAGACACGAGAGATGACAGCAAGACAGGAGTTCTGATCATGCTGCAAACTTTTATTGTTCTCAGAGGGTATTTATATGCTCCGGATGGGAAAGCTCTCTTATTGGCAGTTGCTGGATGTCTTCACAGGGTGAGATAACCTCAGGATGATTCAGGAAGACAGATGGTAGCCGGATGTCAAAAGGAGATAGATGGCTGTGGGATGTCTCCCAGGCAGGTTGTGTCCCAGGGGGCGATTTCTTGTGTCAGTCTATTTTCTGTAGGAGAACTTCCTTCTAGCCCCTGACATCTCCCTTTTTCTTATATAAAATATTCGACCATACCTTACAGGCCATGTATTTAGGGGGTGATAGTGGCTCTGTTTCTCTAGGATGCCTTAGAATATCTCCTGATTCGAGTGAGCATCTTTCCTAGGAGATTTCGTGTTGGCTTTGGCATGTTTTTGGAGGAGACGTCTTTGAGGGGATAGCATGCCAACCGCCATGCACCAGAGCGTGTCATTCAGAGGTCTTGTATTTGGGGATCCGTGGATCCATCCTCCTGCAGGCCTTCCTGGACTCTCCGTTATTATGGCCTAACGTCCTCATTCCAAGGGTGTGTCCTCCCCCAAGCGGAGGGGCCCATGGAGAATGAACCCTTATTGCAAGGGTAGAAGATGGTTGGCCAGAGCTGTTACTTATAGTTTTTTGTAAGAAAGAGAGATCTGTGGGGATGTACACTTAATAAGCCTGTGAGAAGGGTTGAACATTCTTTTAAATGTTGGCAGTGCTGTCTTCCATCTCCAGACCATGATAGTGGACCTGTATGGGCTTAGAAGCCAAAATATTAATCTACTCTTTAATAAATTGTACCAGCCTGTTTATAATGCAGGGGCCTATGGACACCATTAAAAGTAAACCCAACAAAGGGACTAATAGGGGAAGAAGGTAGGGTAGAAATCCATTATGCCCAGTCCAGAGGGGATTTTCAAATAGTTCCCTTTGTCTCTTTTCTAGATCTTCTTGAAGCTCCTTAATTTTAATGCATACTATGCCTGATTTATTGGCATAAAAGGAGCATCGTTCCCCTAAGGCTAAGCAAATACATCCCTCGTTAGCTGTCAGCAAATCTAAGCCTCTTCTGTTTTGAAGGAACACTTCTGCCAGAAAATCTATTTGGTCCTGCAAATCTTTAATGGTTCCTGAAAAAGTTTGTACATAATTTATAAGTTGTTGAGACAGGCGATGGTAAGAGTGAATAGCCATGCCTAAGCCACTGTTCCTGTGCCCACAGCAGCTGTTATTCCAAGGCTGGCAATGAGTGGTAAAGCCTTCATTGCCCACCTATGTCTTTTGACTAAAGTCTCTAGGCTAGAAATTGCTAGAGGTTCATCTCCTGGGACAATAGTTATATCAGGGAGTAATAAAGCAAGAACACAACCAATGGTCCAATTCGCTGGAAGCCTGGGAAGGCCGAATTTCCTCCACACATAAAAACTGTGCCATTGGAGGGACAAAGAGATGGGGTGGGTGAGGAATAATTTCATAATGTTGAGCAATTTCCAAAGGAAGTAAGTCCAACATCAATATCATAGGTATTATTCTGCATTGCGCCTAAAAGACATAATGTAAAAGTGCCTATAGGCTGTACTTTAAAGGGAAATCCGGGTTGGCATGTATTATCATTGTCCATGATAGAATTAATAGGAACTGCCATAGGCATGATTGCCCCTGTTGTCATGCAGAGCCAGCAATCACCAGCAAGGGTGGGGTTCAAATTATTAAGCTAGGAGAATGTAGTTTGCAAAATATGTAATGTATTGGTATCTAAACCTGGGAACTGGGATTTAGGCTACATTAAGTGATGATATGTGAGCTCAGGGATTTGGGGTTTCAAAAGTTTGATTATCTGAGGATGCTTGACAGAATAAGTGGGTCCTCCACCATCAGAGACCCCTGTAGGGGCCTTAATGGGCCAGTAGGTAGGTTTTCCGACAGTGCCTTGGTACCCAGCTGACTGTAGCTTGGTGTATTTGCCATCTCCTCCCTGGTCAAAGAGAACGGGGGTATAATGAATAGTGGTCCCCCTGCTGCATGAGTTTTAGTTAGGTAGGCTTCAAAAAATTGTTCTCCCTGTTTATTAACACAAATTGAAGCCGACACATTACAAGAGACATGCATCGCCTGGGTATGCGTACAAGTTGCAGAACAATTTTGGAGAGCTTTACTTGTACTAGGGGGAATAATCTTTGGCTTGTTAACACATACCCATTTAGGCTGATGAACTCCTCTGAGATTATGGTCAACCTCGGCACGGAGGTAAGTCACCTTAGTCATGCAGTCAGCAGTCTGGGTCCAACTAGTGGGAGCCTCAGTCCAAAATCCTCCCTTGCATTCACGGGGGGGGGGGCAAAAAGGTACTCCATAATGTTGGAAGGTGGAGGTCCAAGGCCTCCGTGTTCAAACCTGTTCAGCAGAAGTGCCTTAAGCAGGATCCTCGCACACATTGTTGGCTGTATCTGAATTGGTGGAAAATTTGTCCTCAGGGGGAGGGCCTCCGTCCCTGGGTTGAGGTAAGTAATTTACCTGTTTAACCAGGCATTCTGGTAACCATCTTGGGGATGCTTGCTCTTGGTCCAAAACACAAGCTGAGCCTCATCCACTGATGAGGATAGGATCTGGGCGTTTTCATTTATTTGTAATGGGATTGCACCACATAACAGGTGTGCGAACAGAATTGGACAAAGGATGCCAGTGTCTGTTTGTGGCCAAATGGCCTTCACTGTCTATGGTAAGAAAAATAAGGGCAAATAATGCATGGTTAAGGCGATCCTTGGGAGTGGTAAATACAAGGGCGGAAGCCTTAAGACGGGATAGCCAAGTCTTTAAGGTAAGCTGGGCAAGTTCCACATGCCTTGGCCCTGAGGGTTGTATGGAATTTCAGTAGTATGACAAAATTGCAAGGTAGCACAAAACTGTTGAAACTTGGCACTGGTATATGCAGGACATTTATCTGTTTTAATATGTATTGGTTTACCCATTACGAAAAAGGCTGAAACAAGATGAGAAAGGACATCTTTGGTAGCCTCTCCAGAATGTGGTGATGCAAAAATAAAGCCGCTGAAGGTATCTATAGAAACGTATATATATTTGGTTTTTCAAAATTCAGGAAAATGAATAACTTCCATTTGCTAAACCTGATTGGGCAGTAATCCTCGGGGGTTAACTCCCAAGTGTTGAATGGGGAGGAAGACAGTGCAACCAGGGCATGCTTTTACTATTTCTCATGCATGTTGCCTGGTAATTTTCCAAAGTAATCGATGGCTCTGGGAATTTAGATGGTGAAGATTGTGTAACTCCATGGCCTTTTGAATGGAGCCAACAAAAATTGGAAAGATGGAACGTGTTGCTGCATCAGCTTGGGCATTACCTTGTGTTAGAGGGCTCAGAAGGTCAGAGTGTGTCATGATGTGTCCTAAGGAAAATGGATGTTTTCTGGCCTGAATTAGCTGCTGAAGCTGGTGAAACAGAAAGGGGGAATTGGAAGAAGCCTTAATGGTGGGTGAAATCTCCAGCAGGGGCACAGAATGAGCAATGTAGGCACTGTCTGTATAAATATTAACAAGATTATCAAAAAACTTTATGAAAACTTGTGTTATGGCGAACAATTCCACAAACTGAGCTGACTGATAGACAGTGTCAAAGGTGGTAGTCTTGTTATTGACAACAAAGAGTGCACGGCCATTACTGGAACCGTCTGTAAAGACAGTAAGGGCTTGAGGAATGGGAGCCTTTTGATTAATTTTGGGAAAAATAAATGGATGTAACTGGACAAAATTTAAAAGGGGGTCATTGGGGATGTGGTTATGAATTGTTCCCAAAAAGCCTGATAGGGCAATACCCCATTCATCCATGTCTCTAGTAAAAATTGTAGTAAGGGTTTGGTCCTTAGTGTATGGAATTAAAATATTATCAGGGACTTTGCCAAAATGTTGTCGAGAAAGCAAACGACCTTTAAAAATAAGAGAAACTACCTGAGCAAGATAAACAGTAATAACCTTGGAGGATGTGGTGGGTACAAGGACCAAAAGCAAGGGGCAGCCTTTATTTTTAAAATGTGGATCTCGCTGCCAAAATATTCCTGTGGGTGTATGAGGAGTGTGGAAAATAACCAGAACCAGAGAAAGGTTATAAGAAATTTGTGTAACAAACTTTTGGGCAATGGCTTCTGTGGCTTGGTTTAATGAATTTCATGCCTTGGGAGTAAGCTTTTGAGTGGAGGAGGGGTGGGAATCACCTATCAAAATATCATTAAGGGGCAAAAGTACACAAGTGGGTAATTTTAAATATGTTTCTAGCAATTTTATATCCCCCAGTAATATTTGAAAATCATTAAGGGTGTGAAGATGGTCCACACGTAGTTGTATTTTAGGAATTTGGATCTGATTATCTTGAAGTTTAAGGCCCAAATAGGTATAAGGGTCCTGTGTTTGAAACTTATCTGGAGCTATCTGTAGTCCCAAGGTAGTGAGGTTTTGTAAAAGTCCAAGTAACAATTATTAAGGTCATGGGTATTAGGTGCAGCAATTAACAAATCATCCATATAATGTAAAATATAATTTTGTGCTCATCGCTCTATCACAGGGTCTACTGCTTGAGCAAGTATTTTTGGCAAAGACTAGGGCTGTTGGCCATACCTTGGGGAAGAACCTTCCATTGAAATCTCTGCATAGGGCCCTGAAAATTAATGCGAGGGAAACT
The DNA here is from genome assembly GCF_048772815.1 of Callospermophilus lateralis. NCBI lineage: Eukaryota > Metazoa > Chordata > Mammalia > Rodentia > Sciuridae > Callospermophilus > Callospermophilus lateralis. Next base: position 320,347 of record NW_027513145.1, read on the forward strand.
AAAGGCAAAATAGGGTCTATCCTCAGGATGTAAAGGAATGGTAAAAAAGCAATCTTTTAAGTCAATAACCATTTTACAATAGTTTTTTGGAATCGCCACTGGTGTGGGAATGCCTGGCTGTAGTGCTCCCATCGGGCGCATAACTTTATTAATGGCACACAAATATTGTAAAAGGCGCCACTTGCCTGATTTTTTCTTGATAATAAATATAGGAGTAATCCATGGTGAGGTTGAGGGCTTTACATGGCCGGCTGCCAGCTGTTCCTGCACTAACGTGGGGGCAGCCTCCAATTTTTCTTGGGTAAGGGGCCACTGATCCACCAACACAGGAGTCTGAGTCTCCCAAATAATTTTATCTGCATGGGGTACAGGAGGGTCAGGGACCGACACTAAAAATCTGAATACACAAGTCCACATGTATTTGTTTTTTGTATGGGTTGTATAGGCTCCACCAGTCCTTGTTTCAGTATCCCCAGGCCTGTACCAGGACCAAAATTCATAGGAAGCATTTGATGAGTCACCATGGAATTGGGACTGGTGAGAATAACTTCCAATGACTCAAAATATCTCCACCCTATACGTTAACAGGGAGGTCAGAATCAACGAAAGGAGTGACAGTTGGCTTATTACCATCTTTATCAGTGCAGCTAATAGACCTAGAGCTGACCAGAGGATTTTTTTTATTTTCCTATCCCTTTAAGGTCAGTCAAGGATGGAGTGAGGGGCCAACCTGATGGCTAGTATTTTTGAGAAATAATTGTGGCATCAGCTCCAATATCTAGAACTCCTTGGAATTCCTTTTCTTCAGTAAGTAAGGTAAGGGTGGGTCTATTGTGAGAAATGGGCTGAACTCAATACACATCAGAGAAGCCCAAGAAGGCAGTCCCCCGAGGTAGGTTTGGGTGGTGGAAATGCCTCCTGAATCCAAGGGAAGGAGAATTAATTGTGAAAGTCTTGTACCTGCTGGGATGCCGGCAACTCCATTAATAGCAGTGGCCAGTATTTTTATTTCTCCAGTGAAATCATTATCATTAATGCCAGCGAAGAGCTGAACACCTTGTATGGTAGTGGAGGCTCTTCCAAGAATAAGGGCACATGTATGAGATGGAGGGGGACACATAATTCCATTGGGTATTATCTGGGGCCCTTGCATTGAGTCTAATATTGTATCTGTGGCAGCACAAAGGTCCAATTTTGCGCTGCCTGGGGTGGCTAGTTGGAGGTAGGCAATTGTGGAGAAGGATTTTGTGGTAGGTTGGGAGTTTGGGAGGGAACAAACCTTATTGCTCCTGTGTTTGTCCTGGGGGATGTTGTGGCCAGGGCCTGGCACCGCAGGGAGTTTCCCGAGAAGCAGGAAGAAATAGGCTGTCTGAGGGCATTTGTCTTAGATCTACACTCACTGGCCCAGTGATGACCTTTACCACTTCTATGGAAAAGGGTAGCTGGGGGCGGTTAAGCCCCAGTTTGAGGAGATGCTATTCCTAGGCTTTGTTTGCCTGTCGGACACTCACATGCAAAATGGCCAGGTTGTTTACAAATAAAGCAAGTACGTGAGCCAGGATTGTGAAAGGCCTTGGTAAAGGCGGCCCCTAAATCGAGACCCATGGCATGGGCTGCACCCACGCCTGCACAGAGTCTAATAAATTCAGAAAGTTTCCCTTTATCCTTATGTGGTTGAAGAACATCCTGACATGCTGGGTTGGCGTTTTCAAAGGCAAGATGTTTTACATAGGTGCTTTCACCTTCGCTTGGTAAATCCAATAGGCTGTGGCAGGGTCCTGAGAGGTCGCGGGTCTTCTGAATGGTAGAGAGCTGCTTCCTTCTCCAAGATAGCGTTCTCCCCAGGGGTCAATGTGTCTCTGGGATTTAAAACTGGATAAAGGTGTTTTTTAATCATTGGAGCCTTATTAATTAGGGTCGCATTTTGAGGGGGACAAGGAAGGTTCTCAGGGTCCTGGGAAGACTGAGAAGGGTCTATGTCTATACTAATGATGGGCATGCAGAGGGGGGACGAGAGGTCTTTTTCATAATCTCTTCCCCAATCCTGACAAGTTGTAAGGTACCATTGTCAAAACGAAAACTTTTTAGAATTTCATTAATTAAGTTCCAGTAAGAAAAGGTGGGAACTGGCATTTTTTCTGGGCCAAAGGATTCATAATAATCTTTTAAACAGTCTCCTACTCTAAGCCATTTTTCCCATCAATGGTCCCTTCAAGAGGAAACCATGGACAAAATTCTCCAATGTATGAAAAGAAAAATTTTAAGTCATTTTTCTTAACATATGCCCCCCATGTCTTGAAGGACTCCTTGAGGCCTGAAATAAACAAATCATGTGACGATAATGCTTGTCACATGGTGGGTCACTCACCATGCATCATCCCCACCCTCCTCCTGGATATGTCTCCAGGTGGTGTCTGCTGAGGCGATCGCGAGCTCCTCTTGACCAAGTCTTCCAGGAGGAAGGGGTTCCCCCTCAGTCAAAGGCTTGAGCCCCAGTCGGTGGGCGCCAGATGTCCCGGCCGGCAGGACACATCAACGTGGGCAGCTAACCTAGATGGGGAGGAATGAAGGAACAAGAGACACGAGAGATGAGAGCAACACAGGAGTTCTGATCAAGCTGCAAAATTTTATTGTTCACACATGGGTATTAATATGCTGGATTTGGGAAAGCTCTCTAATCGGCAGTTCCTGGATGTCTTCACAAGGTGAGATAACTTCAGGATGTTTCAGGAAGAAAGATGGTCACAGGATGTCTCAGGGACACATATGGCTACAGGATGTCTTCCAGACAGGATGTCTCCTGGGGGCTGTTTCTTGTAAGTGTCAGGCTGTTCTTTGAAAAAGAATTCCTTCTACCCCTGACAGTCAGGGATTCAGTATTTCCAATGGAAAATTGGAAAATGAATCCAATGTGTAGGCAAATATGTGCTACCCAAAAATCTTCCCACTCTCATTCAGAACAATGCCTTGACATTTCCTTCACCCCAAGTAAGAAAAATTAGAGGAGAAGAGTTAGAAAATCTGTGAATACATATCGGTAATGGAAAATGCTCAGGAGTTCACAACCTTTGAGGTTGTAGAGGAGTTTCCAAAAGTAAGGGACAGGGTAAAAACTCCAAAAACATGGAGCTCTGCTGGCCTAAAGACTTCTTGAGAAACTGCCTCTGAGGTTGGGCACCTGAAATATATGTTGATGACAGGAGCTTTAACTTCCTTTGTAGTGAGACCATCAAAGCTGGGTCTGCATCTATATGACCTGGAGGACATGGTTTCTTTTTTTCCTATGAACATGAGGCAGCATGGCTGAATTCTCTCTTTATAGGTAAACTGTTGCCACTGGGGGCTAAGTGTCTTCCAGTGTGGACTGTGAAGCCATTTGGTCATCCTCCACTTTTCGTGGTGTTTTCTTGCAGCTGCACTGGGAGTTGGGTATTTGCTTCACAAAATATGAGAAGTTCAACTGGGACACAGTGATGGAGGGAGTTCTGTCACGTGTGGTGGGTAAGGGTCTGCAGGAGAATGCACCAACCTGGCTTATATTGCACATTGCTTGCCCCCTTGACCATAGCAATCTGATTCTAAATATTGCCCTGCAACCTCTCCATATAACAAGATGCCTTTACATACAAGGGTATGGGGGCTGCACCATATCAGTCACAAGGCATTTGGAAGCCAATGGCATATCCACATCACCCCACCACAGATGTTTTAACACACACCTGCACACCACTGCTCTAGGCTGACTACTCATCAGGCTCCAAGTTACTGGCATCTCTGTTCTACACCATTTTCATGAAACCCAGTCAATCAAGGCACTGTCTGGTACACTCATGATCAGCAATAGGACACCCAAAGGTTCTCCAGTGCCACCAGGTCATGGGAATTTTCAAACTTTAATGATATTTATCTAGGCATTTTTCATGGATGAAGTTGAAGGCACTGTGGGTTTCAAATCATTCAGGAACCATTAAATGTAGAAGAAGCTCATTTCAATGAAAGCTCTGGAGAATTCTAACAGGCAAGGCTTCCCAAAGACAGGCTAAATGGTCACATTAAGCCAGGCATTTGAGGTCTACAATGTGAGGTCCATGTGTGTTTTGACTTGCAACGATGGCTGCCAAGTCTTTAAGAATAAAATAATGTGATGTCCTTCCTGAGATTTCCAGTGCTCTTCGGAAAGCCTCCCTGGGCCTAGATCTCAGTTTCCAAGGGCGACTCTCATGCGTGGCCTCCTAAAATCCCAACACAATACATGGCAATACTTCTTTGAGGTCAGTTACAGAACTCAGTCTCTAAGGGGAATCACATAAGTGTTCAAGCCAAGGTGGACATAGTCATCTCTTCCAACGGCCACAAAAATGACCACAATTAAAACCAAAACACTCCCACATGACCCACCTGATGCAAAGACCTTCCTGACTTTCAGGGCAACAGAAGAATAGGTAAGCAAAATCTCCAAAGCAGGGTTTTTCCACTGAGGCATTCCTGGTCACACTGATATCTGAGCTTTCTGAGATGCTCGCCATTCCCTTCAGCTATCCAGTACATGGCGATGTCACAGAGATTTGAGGTGGTACATATCTTGGACACAAAACTATGAGCCTATTCTGGAGAGTGCACACAATTCAGGAAGAAAACAGGAACTTAAGAAGTTAGCAGGTGTTCCCCATCGATAAGTCAAGCCGCAGTCCATTCATGAATTGGGCAGGATGAAAGCTGAGAAGCTTTCTACTAGACAGGACTCACCCATTGATGCATTTTCTTTTCTAATGTCTACAACCAGGGACACAGTGGTATAAACAGACATAGAAACACTCGCCTTGTCAAATGAATTACTAGAAACAGTTCCCTCCAAACCAAACAAACCGCCATTCCTACCTATTCTCAGAATATGAGACAAAACCACAAACCCACACCCACACCCACAAAGACACCTCCTTCCCTCAAGTAGGTCTGTGACTATCCAGAGTGTCCTCTGAATGGTGGGCCATACTATGTTCCAATGAAATGGCCTGTCCTGTCTCAGATCTGGTCTCTTTGGCCAACTCTGTGAAGTTGTCAGGAGCCAGCAGTGAGCCACTACCTACTTTCTCAGGAAAAGCCCCTCTTCAGAGCTTTCCTTGTTTTGGCCATCCTCACATCAGTAGGTACCAAGAATGACTGACTCTGTCCTTGGTAAATCCAAACAAGTGAGACCACTGGGACTGGGACTGCCTCTTGGTGCCTGGCTTCTTGGATACCAAGTTCAGAGAGTTCCATCAACAAAGAAGTGAGGTGAACTCACTTCCATAAGGAACTGAATCAGATCACTGCCTTGGTAACCACTTTGTCCTAACAGTTGCTTCCAAGACTACCATGAGATGGAGGCTGCCCCTACTTTCTGTGACACTTTCACAAGGTAGAATGGTATATCAACCATAGGCACCTAGGAACAGCTCTCCACACCAACCTGGTTTGGTTCATCTTCTCTACATTAAGAAGAGAGAGGCTGATTCATAAACAACCCTTCATCCTGACCAGGTCGTTTGCCATGGAAGCTGACTTTTACTCTCTCAGTCCTTCAAAGTTGTCTACATCTTCTCCAAGGATCATTTCTGCATGGACCTTGAGGTTCTCAGGAGGTGGAAGATCCCCTATATTCCTGTATTGTAAGACCAACTCTGTCCCTGCTCCTCTGTAAAGTTAGATTGAGGGAACAGTGTATGGTTAGGGTTAATTATATGTTCAATTTGAATTAGGAAACATTCTGCTGGATGAATAATGGTACTGGGAACCTGCGACATTTATAAGTATATATAGGTGAAATATATGTATGAAAACAGAAATCTAAGTAAGATTTGAAGCGCAGAATGGGGATGGGCCCTTGATTGTGATACTTAGCGTTGAATTATGTTCTGCACAGATATCTGAGATAGATCGATATACAATGGCATTAGACCCTGTACCTTGGATTATTGAATGTATAAGAGAACATCCAGTCAAAAAGGGATAATGGGTATGATTAGGAAGATATTCAGTAGGTTTAAGAAGAAGAGTGAGTATAGGATTTGGAACAAAAGTTCCTTAGCAATAGGGTTTGGATTAGAGTGTGAATGTAAATGTCAGCACAATTGAAGAGTCAGTCACAATGATGAACTGTGGAAAGTATGTAGGAAAGCTGATATAAATAGAGACATTATGAAATCAGGAAAAGTATAAAGTGAAAGATAGGATTAGATATTTTCAACAGGGTTGAGTTTGAATATATAATCTTAGCAAGAAACAAATATGTTGTCACAAACAGGATTGACTTTTGAGAGCATTAGCCAAACTTGACATGGATGGTTTTAGTAATCCATGTTCACTTTACATTTAGGCTTTGGTGCAAACATAAGTGTGACCTTTTCTTTTTGTGTCCAGAATATTACTGTGATAAAATGTATATGTAGATCAGATGACATGTGTATTTCTTCCACCATTACTGGGAGCAAAATTTTGAAGACGTATAAATTAGTATTGGGTTAACAAAGAGGTGTACCCTGTGTCTATGAATATAGAGACAATGCATGAATAGACAATAGTGTGAATAAATAATATAACTGGTTCCACTTTAAATAATGGATTGATTTGATATCTGAAAATATATAAGAAATCTTGTATTGATATACAATCATTCATTCCAACCAGTTATACATCTAATAGTAATATTAGGGTTATAGTTTATCATGAAGGGTGTGTGAGTTTTGCTTCAAATATGATTATGGAAATCGAAAATAATATGTTTGGAATGAAGTCTCATGAAAAAACCAGTCAAGAAACATGGAGGATTACATGTGTTCTAAAGCAGAAAATGATTGAAAGTGAAACAAATGCCTATAATTTTGCTAACGTATGGATGAAATATATATCCTATAATGTGCATAAACTGAAGAAATTGTAACATACCAGTGGTGAATAAGAATGAACATCAAAATACACATCATGTCCCATAGGAATCTACTTGCATTGATGAGAAACTGGATCAATTATTGTAGAAATATTAGGATTTGTATCCACCATTCACTGAAGTTAGTTTTCATTTCTTGGAAAAAAATATGTATTTCAGGTGGATGAATATTTCCGTGAGTAATTTTGTGAAATGTTAACTCTAAATCCACATACATTAATATGAATGAATTTAGAGAGTGTATAATGAGACACATATATTTTATATTTTAAAAAAATTTAGAGTGTGTGTGTATATATATATATATATATATATATATATATATATATATATATATATATTTACACACACACACACACACACACACAGAAACATTAAAAATTAGCAATACATATGCCAATCGAAATTCACCATGAAATATATATTATCCACAGATCCAAAAATATTCATTTTACTGAACATGGATTTATGTATAATGTTGTTCAACTAGGAAGCTCACCCATAGTTTGAAATTTCAGTTTCAACAGCGTTTAGGAGGAGTGATCTATTCTCACAATTTCTATCTGCCAAGTCAGCCACCTCACAATAGTGTACCTGTGGTACCAGGTAGAATTCTATATGTGCATATAAAAATACATGTGCTGAATAGGCTACAGAGAAAGGGAGACAGGAATTCACATATTTGTTAACTTTAAGTACCCATGGAACTATTTCAATTAAAAATTAACTAGATTTATAACACCTACACTTTATCATGCAAAAGCCAAGTCTAACTATACACCATGCCTCCTCTGAAATGCTTGTATTTCTATTCTGTTTGGGTTATTTTACTCCATCATATTAGGATTAGTAGTAAGAGTCTATTAGGGAATGGGTTAGGGTCAGTTATTCAGTATTTCAAATGGAAAATAGGAAAATAAATCCAATGTGTATGCAAATATGTCCTACAAAAAATTCCCACTATCATCCAGAACAATGCCTTGACAATATCTTCCCCCCATAGTAAGACACAATTAGAGAAGAAGAGTTAGAAAATCTGTGAATACATACCTGGAATGAAAAATGTTCAGGAGTTCACAACCTTGGAGGTGGTAGAGGAGTTTCCAAAAGTAAGGGACAGTGTAAACACTCCACAAACATGGAGCTATGATGGCATTAAGACTTTTTGAGAAACTGCCTCTGAGGTTGGACACTTGAAGTATATGTTGTTGTCAGGAGCTTTAGCTCCCTGTGTACGGAGACCATCAAAGCTGGGTCTGCATCTATGTGACCTGGAGGATATGGTTTCTTATTTTCTAATGAACATGAGGAAGCAGTGATGAATTCTCTCTTTCTAGATAAACTATGGCCACTGGGGACTAAGTGTCTCCCTGTGTGGACTTTGAAGCCATTTGGTCATCCTCCAATTTTCGTGGTGTTTCTTGCTGCTGCACTGGGTGTTTTGTATTTGCTTCACAACATACAAGGATTTCAAATGGGTCACAGTGCTGGTGGGAGTCCTGTAAGGTGTGGTGGGTCAGGGTCTTCAGGAGAATGCACCAACCAGGCTTCTATTCCACATTGCTTGCTCCCTTGACCATAGCAACCTGATTCTGAACATTGCCCTGAAACCTGTCCATATAACCAGATGCCTTTTCATATAATTTTCTGCTGGCTGCACCAAGTCAGTCACAAGCCATTTGGAAGCCAATGACACACCCACATGGCCACACCACAAATATATTATCAGACAACTGCACACCACTGCTCTAGGCCCACTACTCAGCAGGCTCCAACTTACTGGCATCTGTATTCTACACCATTTTCAAGAAATTCAGTCAATCAAGGCACTGTCTGTTACACTCATGAGCAGCAATAGGAGATCCAATTGTTCTCCAGTGTCACCTGGTCATTGGGAATTTCAAACATTTCATGGTATTTATCTATCCATTGTTCAAGAATAAAGTTGGAGGCACTTTGGGGTTTCCATTCATCCAAGAAAAATTAAATGGTGAGGAAGCTCATTTCAAAGAAAGCTCTGGAGAACTCTCACAGGCAAGGCTTCCCAAAGAGTGGTAAAAATGTCACATGCAGACAGGCCCATTGAGGTCTAAAATGTGAGGTCCATGTGTGTTTTGACTCTTAACTATGGCTGCCAAGTCTTTCAGAATAAAATCATGTGATATCCTGGTTGAGATTCTCAGTGCTCTGTGGAAAGCCACCCAGGGCCCAATCTCAGGTTTCAAGGGTGACTCTCATGCGTGGCCTCCTACAATCCCAACACAATTAATGGCAATACTTCTCTGAGGTCAGTTTCAGAACTCAGTCTCCAAGGAGAATCACACCAGAGTTCAAGCCCATGTGGACCCAGTCATCTCTTCCAACCGCCACACAAATGACCACAATTGAAACCAAAAGATTCCCACATGACCCTCATCTTCTTCCATATAGACACTCATCATAAACTCTTGCTGGAGGTTTCCATGAGGAGCGCAGCCCAAGGCAATGTCCAAAATATGCACCCTTGCCCGTCATTTGCCTAAAGTGAGGGTGGCCTTGACACCCTTCCTGTGAACCAGGAGTGATCAAATAGGCCTGCCTTTAATACTGCTCTGCTTCTCCAATTTGAGGCCTACTGACTGTCAGGTATAGATTCTTTATGTGATTTGGCATCATGGGAGAACCCAAGAACTTCTGCAGGAGTTCAAAGAACTCATTTGACCCAGAGGATCCTATTCTCACTTGATGGAGGTTAGGAACCTAACAGAGGAAGGCAAGAAACTTCATCTACAATGACTGATATTTTTACCATTTTTGTTTTCAATACACACATGGGAACTTTCTTTATATCCATCAGGTGCTGAGAATCCTATCCATAGCCTGACCCAGAGCCAACCGGCTGATTCAGACACATCCCTTTCGAAAGCAATTAAGCAAAGCACCACAGGTGATGCCCATTCATTTGCATTTAAAAACTGTTTACTTGAGGCTTCAAAAAGGAGTGGCCTGAGGTAAGGACCTTCCTAACATTCAGGGCAACAGAAAAATAGGTAAGCAGAAGGCCCAAAACAGTGTTTCTCCACTGAGACTTTCCTGGTCACACTGATATCTGAGTTTCCTGAGATGCTCGCCATTCCATTCAGCTATCCAGTACATGGCCATGTCACAGAGCTTGGAGGTGTTACATATCTTGGACACAAAACCATGAGCCTATTCTGGGAAGTGGCCAAAATTTAGGAAGAAAACAGGAACTTAGGAAGATAGTAGGGGTTGCCCATCCATAAAGCAACCTGCAGTCCAGTCATAAATTGGGTAGGATGAATGCTGGAAAACTTTCTTCTAGACAGGACATATCCATTGATGCATTCTCTTTTCTCATGTCTACAACCACGGACACAGTGAGATACACAGATATAGAAACACTCACCTTGTCAAACGACTTTTTAGAAACAGTCCACTCCAAACCAAACAAACCGCCTTTCCTACCTATTCTCAGAACATGAGACAAAACCACAAACTCACATCCACACCCACAAAGGCACTTCCTTCCCCCAATATGTCTGTGACTATCCGGAGTGTCCTCTGACTGTGGACCATATTGTTACCCCGAACTGGCCTGCCCTGTCTCAGATCTGGTCTCCGTGACCAAATCTGTGAAGTTGTCAGGAGCCAGTGATGACCAACTACCTGCTTTCTTAGGAAAGGACCTTCTTCAGATCTGTCCTGGCATTTGGCCATTCTCACATCAGTAGATACCAAAAAAGACGCTCTCTGCCCTTGGTAAAACCAAACATGTGATCCCACTGGGACTGTTACTGGGACAGGCTCTGGATGCCTGGCTTCCTGCATCCCAAGTTCAGAGAGTTCCATCACCAAGTAAGTTAGGTGAAGTCACTTTCTTCATGAAATGAATGAGGTCACTGCCTTGGCAACCACTTTGTCCTAACAGTTGCTGCCAAGGGTCCCATGAGATGGAGGCTGTTCCTACTTTCTGTGACACTGTCACAAGTTAGAATGGTATATCAACCATATACAGCGGGGAACTTCTCTCCATACAGGCCTGCTTTGGTCCATCTTCTCTACATTAAGAAGAGAGAGGCTGATTCAGACACATCCTTTCATCCTGTCCAGGTTCTTTACCATGTCAGAAGACTTTTGCTCTCTTTGGTACTACATAGCTGCCTACAACTTCTCCAAGGATCATTTCTGCATTGACCTTTGAGGTTCTCAGCAGGTGGAAGATTCCCTACATTCCTGTATTGTAAGACCAACTCTGTCCCTGCTCCTCTGTCAAGTTAGATTGAGGGAACAGCGTTTGGTTAGGGTTAATAACAGGTTCGATTTCGGTTAGGAATCACTCTGCGGGATGAATAATGTTATTGGGAACCTGCGATATTTAAAAGAATATATAGGTGAAATATAAGTTTGAAAACCCAAATCTATGTAAGTTTTGAAGCCCAGAAGTATATTGGGCCCTTGGGTAGGATACTTAGCTTTGAATTATGTTCTGCACAGATGTCTCTGATTAATCGCTATACAATGGCATAGGACCTTTACCTTGGATGATTGAATGTCGAAGAGAACATGCAGTCAAAAAGGGATAGTTGGTAGGATTATGAAGATAGTCAGTATGTTTAGAAAGAAGAGTGAGTATAAGATTTGGACCAAAAGTTTTTTAGCAATAGGGTTTCGGGTAGAGAGTGAATGTAAATGTCAGCACATGTGAAGAGTCATTCACAATAATGAACTGGGGAAAATATGTAGGAAAGTAAATATCAATTGAGACAAAAGGAAATCAGGCAAAGTATAATGTGAGTTATAGGATTAGACATTTTCAACAGGGTTGAGGTTGAATATATAATCTTAGCAAGAAACAAATATGTAGTCACCAATTGGATTGACATTTGAGAGCATTAGGCAACCTGGACATGGATGTTATTACCAATCCATGCTCACTTTCCATTTAGGCTTTGGTACAATCATAAGTGTGACCTTTGCATTTTGTGTCCATAATATTACTGTGATAAAATATATATGTAGATCAGGTGACATGAGTATATCTTCCACCATTTCTGGGAGCAATATTTTGAAGACGTATAAATTAGTATTGGGGGTACAAAGAGGTGTACCCTGTTTCTATGAATATACAGATAATGCATGAATAGAACATACTCTGAATAAAACATATACTCATTCCACTATAAATAATGGATTGAATTGATATCTGAAAATATACAGGAAATCAAATATTGATATACAGACATTCATTACAACCAGTTATACATCAATGATAATATTAGTATTAGGATTTTCATGAAGAGTGTGTGAGTTTTGCTTCAAAATTGATTATGGAAATCGAAAATAATGTGTTTGGAAAAAAGTCTCATGAAAAGACCAGTAAAGAAACATGGAGGAATACATGTGTTCAGAAGCAGGAAGTGATTGAAAGTGAAACAAATGCCTATATATTTTTGAACTTTTGGATGAAATATATATACTATGATGTGCATAAACTGAAGAAATAATAATGTCCCACTGTTGAATAAATATGAACGTCAAAATACATATCATGTCCCATAGGAATCTACTTGCATTGATGTTAAACTGGGTCAGTTACTGTAGAAATATTAAGATTTATATACACCATTCACTGAAGTTAGTTGTCAGTACTAGGAAACAAATATGAATTTCAGGTGGATGAATATTTTGGAAAATAATCTTGTGAAAAGTTGATTATGAATCCACATAAATGAATATGAATGAATTTAGGGAGTGTATAATAAGTCACATATATTACATATTTTGAAAAATCTCTCTCTCTCTCTCTCTCTATATATATATATATATATATATATATATAGAGAGAGAGAGAGAGAGAGAGAGAGAGACATTAAAAACTAGCAATATATATGCCAATCAAAATTCATCATGAAATATATGAGAGAGAGAGAGAGAGACATTAAAAACTAGCAATATATATGCCAATCAAAATTCATCATGAAATATATATCATCCACAGATCCAAAAATATTCATTATACTGAACATGGATTTATGTATAATGTTGTTCAACTAGAAAGTTCACCCATAGTTTGAAATTTCAGTTCCAACAGCATTTACGAGGAGTGATCTCTTCTCACAATTTGTATCTGCCAAGTCAACCACCTCACAAGAATGTACGTGTGGTACCAGGTAGAAATGTATATGTGCATATAAAAATACATGTGCTTAATAGGCTACAGAGAAAGGAAGAAAGGAATTCACATATTTGTTAACTTTAAAAACACATGAAGAACTATTTCAAAAAAAATTTGCAAGATTTATAACTCCTACCCTATATTATGCAAAAGGCAAGTCCAAGTATACACCTTGCCTCCTATGAACTGCTTGTACTTCTTTTCTGTTTTTTGTTATTTTTCTCCATCATATTCGGATTAGTAGTCAGAGTCTAGTTGGGAATTGGTTAGGGTCAGAGATTCAGTGTTTTGAAGGGAAATTGAAAAATGAATCCAATGTCTATGCAAATATGTGCTACCCAAAAATCTTCCCACTCTCATCCAGAACAATGCCTTGACATTATCTTTTACCAAATTAAGACACAGTTAGAGGAGAAGAGTTAGAAAATCTGTGAATACATATCTGGAATGGAATTTGCTCAGGAGTTCACAACCTTGGAGTTGGTAGCAGAGTTCAAAAAAGTAAGGCAAAAGGTAAACACTCCTCAAACATGGAGCTCTGCTGGCCTAAAAAATTTTTGAGAAACTGCCTCTGAGTTTGGGCACTTGAAATATATGTTGTTTTCAGTAGATTTAGTTCTTTTGTAGAGAGACCATCAAAGCTGGTTCTGCATATATGTGACCTGTAAGACATGGTTTCTTATTTTTCATTGAACATGTGGCAGCAGTGCTGAATTCTTTTTTTGTAGCAAAACTGTGGACACTGGGGCTAAGTTTCTCCCTGTGTTAACTGGGAAGACATTTGTTGATCCTCCACTTTTAGTGTTGTTTCTTGCTGCTGCACTGGGAGTTTGGTATTTGCTTCACGAAATAAAGGAGGTCAATTGGGACACATTGCTGGAGGGAGTTCTGTCACGTGTGGTGGGTGAGGGTTTGCAGGAGAATGCAATAACCAGGCTTCTATCCCACATAGCTTTTCCCCTTGACCATAGCAACCTGATTCTGAACATTTCCCTGAAACCTCTCCATATAACAAGATGCCTTTACCTATTGGGTCTGTTGGCTGTAACCATATCAGTCACAAGCCATTTGGAAGCCAATGGCAGATCCACGTGTCCCCACCACAGATGTTTTGTCACACATCTGCCCACCACTGCTTTAGGCCCACTAGTCAGCAGGCACAAACTAACTGGCATCTCTGTTCTACACCATTTTCATGAAACCCTGTCAATCAAGGCACTGTCTGGTATACTCATGATCAGCATCAGGACATCCAAAGGTTTTCCAGTGCCACCTGGTCATGGAAATTTCAAAAATTTCATAGTATTTATCTAGCCATTATTCAAGGAAGAAATTGCAGGCACTGTGGGTTTCAATTCATTCAGGAACCATTAAATGTTAAGGAAGCTCATTTCAATGAAAGCTCTGGAGAACAATCACAGGCAAGGCATCCCAAATAGTGGCCAACAGGTCACATGAAGCCAGGCCCATTGAGGTCTACAATGTGAGGTCCATGTGTGTTTTGACTCTCAACTATGGCTGCCAACTTTTTCAGAATAAAATCATGTGATGTCCTGGCTGAGATTCTCAGTGTTCTGTGGAAAGCCACCCTTGGCCTAGATCTCAGTTTCCAAGGGCGACTCTCATGCGTGGCCTCCTAAAATCCCCACACAATTCATGGCAATACTTCTCTGAGGTCAGTTCTACAACTCAGTCTCTAAGGAGTATTACACCAGAGTACAAGCCGAGGTGGACCCAGTCATCCCTTCCAACTGCCACACAAATGACCAAAATTAAAACCTAAACATTCCCACATGGCCCTCATCTTCTTCCACATAGACCCTCATTATAACCTCTGGCTGGAGATTTCCATGAGGGGTTCAGCGCAAGAGAGTGTCCAAAATAAGCTCCCTTGGCCCTCATTTGCCTAAAGTCAGGGTGTCCTGGACACCATTCCTGTGAACCAGGAGTGATCAAATAGGCCTGCCATTACAACTTCTCTGCTTCTCCAATTTGAGGCCTACTGACTGTGGGGTTTAGATTCTTTATGTGAAGTGGAATCATGAGAAAACCCAAGCACCTCTGCATGGCTTTGAAAAACTCATTTGACCCAAAGGATCCCTATACTCACTTGATGATTGTCTGCAACCTAATAGAGGAAGGAGAGAGACATCATCCACAATGACTGAATTTTGCCATTTTAGTTTTGGATGCACACATGGGATCTTTCTTTATATCCACCAGGTGCTGAGAATCTAAGCCACAGCCTCACACAGGGCCAAGAGTCTGATTCAGACACATCCCATTCAAAGCAATTAAGCAAAGAGCCACAGGTGATGCCCAATCATTTCCATATGAAAACTGTTTTTTTCATGCTTCACAAAGGGGTGGCCTGAGGCAAAGACCTTCCTGTCATTCAGTGAAACAGAAAAAATAGGTAAGCAAAAGGCACAAAGCATGGTTTCTCCACTGAGACTTACCTGGTCACACTGATATCTGAGTTTTCTAAGATGCTCGCTATTACCTTCAGCTATTCAGTACATGGCCATGTGACAGAGCTTGGGGTGGTACCTATCTTGGACACAAAACCATGAGACTATTCTGCAGATTGGTCATAATTCAGGAAGAAATCTGAAACTTTGGAAGATAGTAGGTGTTGCCCATCGATAAGGCAACCTGCAGTGCAGTCATAAATTGGGCAGGATGAATGCTGGGAAGCTTTCTACTAGACAGGACACATTCATTGATGCATTCTCTTTTCTAATGTCTACAACCACGGACAAAGTGTTATACACAGACATAGAAACACTTGCCTTGTCAAACGACTATATAGAAACACTCCACTGCAAACCAGACATACCAGCTTTCCTACCTATTCTAAGAAAATGAGACAAAACCACAAACTCACACCCACAAACACAAAGGCACCTCCTTTCCCCAAGTAAGTCTGTGAATATCCAGAGTGTGCTCTGACTGGCGGGCCCTACTATGTTCCCCCGAAATGGCCTGTACTGTGTCAGATCTGGTCTCCTTGGCCAACTCTGTGAAGTTGTTAGGAGCCAGCGGTGAGTCACTACCTACTTACTAAGGAAAGGCGCGTCTTCAGAGCTCTCCTGGCATTTGGCCATCCTCACATCAGTAGGTACCAAGAAAGACAGAATCTGTCATTGGTAAAACTAAACAAGTGACCCCACTGGGACTGGGACTGGGACTGGCTCTGGATGCCTGGCTTCCTGAATCCCAAGTTCAGAGAGTTTCATCACCAAAGAAGTAAGGTAGGTCACTTCCTTCAGGAACTGAATGAGGTCAATGCCTTGGCAAACACTTTGTCCTAATAGTTGCTTCCAAGGGTCCCATGAGATGGAGGCTGCCCCTACTTCCTGTGACACTGTCACAAGTTAGAATGGTATATCAACCATAGACACACGGGAACAGCTCTCCACACAGACCTTGTTTGGTCCATCTTCTCTACATTAAGAAGAAAGTGGTTGATTCAGACACACCCCTTCATCCTGACAAGGTTGTTTGCCATGGAAGATGACTTTTGCTCTCTCAGGTCCTTCATAGCTGCCTACCTCTTTTCCAGGGATCATATCTGCATGGACCTTTGAGGTTCTTAGCAGGTGGAAGATCCCCTACATTCCTGTATTGTAAGACCAACTCTGTCCCTGCTCTTCTGTAAAGTTAGATTGAGGGAACAGTGTATGTTTAGGGTCAATAACATGTTGGATTTGGTTTAGGAATCATCCTGCAGAATGAATAATGGTATTTGAAACTGCGATATTTACCAGAATATATATGTGAAATATAACTGTGAAACCAGAAATCTAGGTAACATTTGAAGCCCAGAAGGGCATTGGACCCTTGATTGTGATACTTAGAATTGAATTACATTCTGCACAGAGGTCTCAGATAGATCAATATACAATGGCATAAGACCTTGTACCTTGCTTGATTGAATGTAGAAGAGAACATCCAGTCAAAAAAGGATAGTCGGTAGGATTAGGAAGATAGTCGGTAGGTTTACAAAAAGAATGAGTATAGGATTAGGAACAAAAGTTTATTAGCAATAGGTTATCGATTAGAGTGTGAATGTAAATGTCAGCACATGTGAAGAGTCAGTCACAATGATGAACTGGGGAAAATATGTAAGAAACAGATAGAAATAGAGCCATTATGAAATCAGGCAATGTATAAAGTGAGGGATAGGGTTAGACATTTTCAGTAGGGTTGAGTTTGAATATATAATCTTAAGAAGAAACAAATATGTAGTCACCAATAGGATTGACATTTGAGAGCATTAGGCAACCTGGACAGGGATGTTTTTAGTAATCCATGTTTACTTTCCATTTAGGCTTTGGTACAAACATAAGTGTGATCTTTGCATTTTGTGTTCCGAATATTTCTGTGATTAAATGTATAAGTAGATCAGGTGACATGAGTATTTCTTCCACCATTTCAGGGAGCAATATTTTGAAGACGTATAAATTAGTATTGGGGGTATAAAGAAGTTTACACTGCGTCTATGAATATAGAGATAATGCATGAATAGACCATACTGTGAATAAATAATATAACTCTTTCCACTTTAAATAATGGATTGAATTTTTATCTGAAAATATATAAGAAATCCTATATTGGTATGCAATCATTAATTCCAATCAGTTATACATCTAATGGTAATATCAGAGTTATAATTTATCATAAAGTTTATGTGAGTTTTGCTTCAAAAGTGATTATGGAAATTGAAAGTAATGTGTTTTGAAAGTAGTCTCATGAAAAGACCTGTCAAGAAACATGGAAGAATACATGTGTCCTGAAGCAGGAAGTGATTGAAAGTGAAAAAAATTCCTAAAAATTTGCGAACTTGTGGGGAAAACTTAAGAGCCCCTCCCAGCTCTCCCTTGAGCGTGATAGCCAGACCGAGGGAATTAGGAGTGGCACGGGACTCCTGGTGCTGACCTCCAGGCCACCGCTCCCACCAGTGCTGAAAACTGAAGTCTCTTGCTCCAGCTTCCGGGGGCATGGCTTCCAGAGTGCAAGCAAATTCGCTGGGGGTTCTCAGGCCTAAGTTCTACAAACTTAGGGTCTGAAGGAGACAAACAGGGAGAGTGTGCCCAGGCGTTCATGAAAACAGGGCTCCTAGGAGCAGCAGACCTGGCATGTAGCCAGTATTGTGGTGAGTGTCACAGGTGAGTGGGGCCTGGCTTGAGGAATCACAAAAGAAGGCCCTAGGCACTCAGGGTTGGACACCGACCCAGTCTGGGAGGAAGAGCTGCTGCACAGTGATTGGTTCTCACCTATTGAAAGGAGAAGCTTGGCCCAGTGGGCACAGCTCTACCTACTGGAAAAGAAGTTTATTGCAATCAATGACTGCATTTATTATTATTATTATTATTTTAATTTGTTTTTTTTGTTTTTGTTTTGGTTTTTTTTGTTTTCTTTTATTTTCATTTTCTTGTTGCTGTTCTTTAACTTTTTAAAAATGTTTTTAATTTTTTTAATTTTTTATTTTGTTATTATTATTTTTTAAAAATTTAATTTTAATTTTATATTATCATTATCATTTTTTTAAAAAAAATCATTTTCTTTCTTTATTTTTCTATTTTTTCTATTGTCTTTTCATTTCTTTTCAATTTACTTATTTCCCATTCCTTGCATTCTACCTGCCTACTCTCATTCTCTTTAGTGACTTTTTCCCTTCCCTTCTAAAATCTTCCCTCCCAAGCATCAAATAAATTTATAAGAGTAAACAGTAACTCAGCAGTCAAACAGAACAAGAAGTAACATGAGCAGCATAAACAAGCAAGGAAGAAAAGGAGTACAAACAACGAAGGACACCCTAAATATTCAGGAGGACCTAGAGTCATCAGAAAAATGGTCATATAAAGAACTCAAGGAATACCTTAGACAGATGGAATGGAAACTTAAAGAGGATACGAGACAGAAAATTCAAACAGTAAAAAAAACATGAAAATGAATTACATAAACAGATAAAAGAAAAAGTTAAGCATCTTTATCAGTGGATAGAGATTATAAAAAAAAATCAAACAATAATTCTAGAAATGAAGGAAATGATAAACCAAATTAAGAACTCCATTGAGAGTATCACTAACAGAGTGGAGCAAGTAGAAGCCAGAACGTCAGATAATGAAGACAAAATATATCATCTTGAAACAAGTCCACCCAACTCAGAAAGGCTGGCAAAAAAATCACAAGAATAACATCCAAGAGATTTGGGATAACATAAAAAAAAACCACACTTACGAGTCATCAGGATAGAGGAAGGTACAGAGACTCAAACCAAGGGAATGAGAAAACTGCTGAATGAAATAATTACAGAAAACTTTCCAGAAATAAAAAAGGAAATGGATATACAAATTGTAGATGCATACAGGACAAGAGCACACAAAATCACAGTAGACCAATGCCAAGACACATTGTTATGAAGATATCCAATATACAGAACAAAGAGAAAATAATAAATCTACAAGAGAATGGAGGCAGAATACATTCAGTGGTAAACCAATAAGGTTAACAACGGATATTTCATCACAGACGCTGAAAGCGAGAAGATCCTGGAAAAACGTATTTCAAACACTGAAAGACAATGGATGCCAACCAAGAATTATGTATCCAGCATAATTAACCATCAGGTCCGACAACGAAATGAGAATCTTTCATGATATACAAAAGCTAAAAGAATTTGAAGCCAGAAAACAAGCATTGCAAAGCGTCATGAGCAAAACACTACACAAGAAAGAAATGAAAAGCAACAACCAAAACCATCAGTGGGAAGTACCTTGGTAATGACAGAGGCAGGGTGAAAGCTTATCATGGAGAAACAAACTAAATTAAAAAAAAGATAAATAATCAAACATGGCTGGCAGAACAAACCACACATCAATAGTAACTCTGAATGTAAATGGCTTAAACTCTCCAATAAAACGACATAGGCTGGTAACTTTGATTAAATAAACAAATCCAAAAATATGTTGCCTCCAGGAGACACATCTGAAATGCAAAGACATACAGACTGAAGGTGAAAGATTGGGAAAAAATACACCATGCACACTTATCCTCATAAGCAAGCAGGGGTGGACAACCTCATATTGAATAAAATCGACTTCAAGACTAAGTTAATCAAAAGGGATAAGGAAGCACATTATATACTGTTAAAAGGAACCATTCACCAACAAGACATAACAATTATCAATATTTATGCACTAAATAATGGTGCTACGATGTTCATGAAACAAATTCTCCTCAAGCTCCAGAATGAAATAGACTTCAACACAATAATTATGGGTGACTTCAACACACATCTATCACCATTGGACAGATCCTCCAAACAAAAGTTGAATAAAGAAAGTATAGAACTCAATATCACAATCAATAACCTACATGTAACTGACATATATAGAGTATATCAACCATCATCAAGTGGATATACTTTTTTCTCAGCAGCACATGGATCCTTCTCAAAAATAGACCATATATGATGCCATAGGGCAACCCTCAGTAAATATAAAGGTGTGGAGATAATACCATGCATTTTATCTGATCATAATGGAATAAAACTGGAAATAAATGATAAAAGAAGGAAGGAAAAATTCTACATCACATGGAAAATGAACAATATGTTACTGAATGATCAATGGGTTACAGAAGACATAAAGGAGGAAATCAAAAAATTCTTAGAGATAAATGAAATTACAGACACAACATATCGGAATCTATGGGACACAAAGAAAGCAGTTTTAAGAGGGAAATTCATCGCCTGGAGGTCATTCCTGATAAAAAGGAAAAACCAACAAATAATTGAGCTCACACTTCATCTCAAAGCCCTAGAAAAGGAAGAGCAAAACAACAGCAAATTTAGCAGAAGGCAAGAAATTATCAAAATCAGAGTGGAAATCAACGAAATTGAAACAAAAGAAACTATTGAAAAAATTAACAAAACTAAAAGTTGGTTCTTCGAAAAAATAAATAAGATCAACAGACCCTTAGCCATGCGAAAGACAAAAAAGAAGAGAAAGAACTCAAATTACTAACATTTGGGATGAAAAAGGCAATATCACAACAGATGCTACAGAAATACAGAAGACAATTAGAAATTATTTTGAAAACCATTATTCCAATAAAATAGAAAATAGTGAAGACATCGATAAATTTCTTAAGACATATGATTTGCCCAAACAGAGTCAGGAGGATACACACAATTTAATCCGACCAATATCAATGGATGAAATAGAAGAAGCAATCAAAAGACTACCAACCAAGAAAAGCCCAGGAACGGATGGCTATACAGCGGAGTTTTACAAAACCTTTAAAGAAGAATTAATACCAATACTTTTCAAGTTATTTCAGGAAATAGAAAAAGAGGGACCTCTACCAAATTCATTTTATGAGGCCAACATCACCCTAATTCCAAAACCAGAAAAAGACACCTCAAAGAAAGAGAACTACAGACCAATATATCTGATTAACCTAGATGCAAAAATCCTCAATAAAAATTTGCCTAATCAAATACAAAGGCACATCAAAAAAATTGTTCACCAGGATCAAGTAGAATTCATCCCTGGGATGCAACGATGGTTCAATATACGAAAATCAATAAATGTTATTCATCACATCAATAGACTTAAAGATAAGAACCATATGATCATCTCGATAGATGCAGAAAAAGCATTCGACAAAGTACAGCATCCCTTTATGTTCAAAACATTAGAAAAATAGGGATAACAGGAACTAAACTCGACATTGTAAAAGCTATCTATGCTAAGTCTCAGGCTAGAATCATTATGAATGGAGAAAAATTGAAGGCATTCCCTCTAAAATCTGGAACAAGACAGGGATGCCCTCTGTCACCACTTCTATTCAATATAGTTCTCGAAACACTGGCCAGAGCAATTAGACAGACGAAAGAAATCAAAGGCATAAAAATAGGAAAATAAGAACGTAAATTATCACTATTTCCTGGTGACATGATTCTATACATAGAAGACCCCAAAGGGTCTACAAAAACACTACTAGAACTAATAAATGAATTCAGCAAAGTGGCAGGATATACAATCAAAACGCATAAATCAAAGGCATTTCTGTATATCAGCGACAAAACTTCTGAAACAGAAATGAGGAAAAACACTCCATTCACAATATCCTCAAAAAAATTAAATACTTGAAAATCAACCAAACAAAAAAGGTGAAAGACTTATACAATGAAAACTACAGAACCCTAAAAAGAGAAGTAGAAGAAGATCTTAGAAGATGGAAAAATATACCCTGTTCCTGGATAGGCAGAACTAACATCATCAAAATGGCGAAATTACCAAAAGTTTTCTATAGGTTTAATGCAATGCCAATCAGAATCCCAAAGGCATTTCTTGTAGAAATAGATAAAGCAATCATGGAATTCATATGGAAAAATATAAGACCCAGAATAGCAAAAGCAATTCTAGCAGGAAGTGTGAATAGGCGGTATAGCGATACCAGACTTAAAACTATACTACAGAGCAATAGTAACAAAAACATCATGGCACTGGTACCAAAACAGGCGGGTTGACCAATAGTACAGAATAGAGGACACAAAGACTAATTCACAAAGCTACAACTATGCTATATTTGATAAAGGAGCTAAAAGCATGCAATGGAGGAAATATAGCATCTTCAACAAATGGTGTTGTAAAAAATGGAACTCCATATGCAACAAAATGAAACCGAATCCCCTCCTCTTGCCATGCACAAAAGTTAACTCAAAGTGGATCAAGGAGCTAGATATCAAATAAGAGACTCTGCATCTGATAGAAGAAAAAGTTGGCTCCGATCTACATAATGTGGGGTCGGGCTCCAAATTCCTTAACAGGACACCCATAGCAGAAGAGTTAATAACAAGAATCATCAAATGGGACTTACTTAAACTGAAAAGTTTTTTTCTCAGCAGGATAAAAAATGAGAGAGGTAAATAGGGAGCCTAAATCATGGGAACAAATTTTTACTCCTCACACTTCAGATAGAGCCCTAATATCCAGAGTATACCAAGAACTCAAAAAATTAGACAATAAGATGATAAATAACCCAATCAAAAAATGGGCCATGGACCTGAACCGACACTACTAAGAGGAGGACATACAATCAATCAGTAAGTAAATGAAAAAATGCTCACCATCTCTAGTAGTCAGAGAAATGCAAATTAAAACCACCCTAAGATACCATCCTACTCTAGAAAGATTGGCAGCCATTATGAAGTCAAACAACAAGTGCTGGCGAGGATGTGGAGAATAGGGTACTCTTATACATTGCTGGTGGGACTGCAAACTGTTGTGGCAAATTTGAAAAGCAGTATGGAGAATCCTGGGAAAGCTGGGAATGGAACCACCATTTGACCCAGGTATTGCCCTTCTCAGACTATTCCCTGAAGACCTTAAAAGAGCATATTACAGGGATACTGCCACATCGATGTTCATAGCAGCACAATTCAAAATTGCTAGACTGTGGAACCAACTCAGATGCCCTTCAGTAGATGAATGGATAAAAAAATGTGGCATTTATACATCATTGAGTATTATGCAGCATTAAAAAATGACAAAATCATTGAATTTGCAGAGAAATAGATGGCACTAGAGCAGATTATGCTTAGTGAACCTAGCCAAACCCTAAAAAAACAAATAAAAATGTCTTCTTTGATATAATGAGAGCAACTAACAACAGAGCAGGGAGGAAGAGCAGGAAGAAAAGATCAACATTAAACAGAGACATGAGGTGGGGGTCGGAAAGAGAGAGATAAAGGAAATTGCATGGTAATGGAGTGAGACCCTCATTGTTACACAAAATTACATATAAGAGGTTGTGAGGGGAATGGGAAAATAAACAAAGATATAAATGTATTACAGTAGATGGGGTAGAGAGAGAAGATGGGAGGGGAGCGGGGATAGTAGAGGATAGAAAATGTAGCAGAATACAACAGTTACTAATAGGGCATTATAAAAATGCAAATGTGTAACAGATATGATTCTGCAATCCGTATTTGGGATAAAAATGGGAGTTCATAATGCACTTGAATCTAATGTATGAAATATAATATGTCAAGAGCTTTGTAATGTTTTGAACACCCAATTAAAAAAATAAAATAATAATATGAAATAAAATAATTGAAAAAAAACACATGGAGAAATATTTTACTCTCATCCAGAACAATGCCTTGACATTACCCTCGCCCCAAGTAATATATCATTAGAGGAGAAGAGTTAGAAAATCTGGGAATACATAGCTGGAATTTAATATGCTAAAAAGTTCACAACCTTGGAGGTGGTAGAGTAGTTTTCTAAAGTAAGGGACAGGGTAAACACTCCACAAATATGGACCTCTCCTGGCCTAAAGACTTCTTCAGAAACTGCCTCTGAGGTTGGGCACTTGAAATATATGTTGTTGTCAGGAGCTTTAGATTCCTTTGTAATGAGAGCATCAAAGCTGGGTCTGCATCTCTGTGACCTGAAGGACATGGTTTCTTATGTTCCAATGAACATGAGTCAGTAGTGCTGAATTCAATCTTTGTAGGTAAACTGTGGTCACTGGGGGCTAAGTTTCTCCCCGTGTGGACTGTGAAGCCATTTGGTCATCCTCCAAATTTTGTGGTGTTTCTTGCTGCTGCACTGGTAGTTTGGTATTTGCTTCACAAAATACAAGGAGCCCAACTGGGACAAAGTTTTGGAGGGAGTTTCTCACGTGTGGTGGGTCAGGGTCTGCAGGAGAATGCACACACCAAGGTTCTATCCCAAATAGCTTGCCTCTTGACCATAGCAACGTGATTCTGAACTTTGCCCTGAAACCTCTCCAAATAAAAATAAGCCTTTACATATAAGGGTCTGCTCGTGGCACCATGTCAGTCACAAGCAATTTGGAAGCCAATGGAAGATCCACATGGCCCCACCACAGATGATTTATCACACACCTGCCGACTGCAGCTCTATGCCCACTACTCAGCAGGCTCCAAATTACTGGCATCTCTGCTCTACACCATTTTCTGGAAACCCAGTCCATAAGGCACTGTCTGGTATACTCATAGTCAGCAACAGGATATCCAAAGTTTCTCCAGTGCCACCTGGTCATGGAAATTTAAAAAAATTTCACGATATTTATCTAGCCATTTTTCAAGGATGAAGTTGAAGGCACTGTGGGTTTCACTTCATTCAGGAACCATTAAATGGTGAAGATGCTCATTTCAATGATAGCTCTGGAGAACTCTCATAAGCAAGGCATCCCAAAGAGTGGCCAATGATCACATGAAACTAGGCGCATTGAGGTCTACAATGTGAGGTCCATGTGTGTTTTGACTCTCAACTATGGCTGCCAAGTCTGTCAGAATAAAATTATGTGATACCCTGGCTGAGATTCCCAGTGCTCTGTGCAAAGCCATCCTGGGCCTAGATCTCAGTTTCCAAGGGCAAATCTCATGAGTGGCCTCCTAAAATCCCAACACAATTCATGGCAATACTTCTCTGAGGTAAGTACCACAACTCAGTATCTAACGGGAATCACACCAGAGTTCAAGCCCAGGTGGACCCAGTCGTCACTTCCAACCGCCACCCAAATGACCACAATTAAAACCAAAACACTCCCACATGACCCACATCTTCTTCAATATAGACACTCATCATAACTTCTGGCTGGAGGTTTCCATAAGGGGCTCCGCCCAAGCCAGTGTCAAAAATAAGCTCCCTTGCCCCTTAATTTGACTAAACTCAGGGTGGCCTGTACACCCTTCCTGTGAACCAGATGTGATCAAATAGGCTTGCCATTAATACTGCTCCGCTTCTCCAATTTGAGGACTACTGACTGTGGATTTTAGATTCTTTATGTGAACTGGAGTCATGATAAAACCCAAGCACCTATGGGATAGAATCTGCAGGGCTTTGAGGAACTCATTTGACACAACGGATCCCTATTCTCACTTGATGGAGGTCACGAACCTTACAGAGGAAGACGAGAGACTTCATCCACAATGACTGCTCTTTTTGCCACTTTGGTTTTGGATGTACACATGGAATCTTTCTTTAGATCCATCAGGTGATGAGAAACTAAGCAACAGCCTCACACAGGGCCAATGGTCTGAATGAGACACATCTTTTTCAAAGCAATTAAGCAAAGAGCCACAGGTGATGCCCATTCATTTCCATTTGAAAGCTGTTTTCTTCAGGCTTCACAAAGGGGTGGCCTAAGGCAAAGACCTTCCTGACATTCAGGGCAAAAGAACAATAGGTAACCAAAAGGCCCAAAGCAGGGTTTCTCCACTGAGACTTTAATGGTCACAGTGATTTCTCAGTTTTCTGCGATGCTCGCCATTCCCTTCAG